>NC_086154.1:95294320-95609775 GCF_035149785.1 Candoia aspera
TCTTGAAAAATGCAGTGGTTTTGTAATGCAAGATTGATACAAAAAAGGCTTTCATTAAAGCATGCTCTTTGAGTTGGGTGGCATTTCACGATAATAAAAAGGTTAGAAAATTTGGTCCCAGCTGGTTTACTCAGAGAACTGAAGACAAATGGGGAAATAGTTTATATCTCCCTTATTTGAAAATGGTGAAAATAAAACTGATTAGAGACAATATTGGGAATGCAGCAGAATACAAATGTAATAAATAAATAAATAAAATATTTTTACATAGATAATTAAAATAATTTTAAAGGCTTTAGTTGTTAAGATATATCAGCTGAAATCCTAAACTCATTGGCCATGCTTTTGCTTATAAGGGGTTGATCTAATACAACTTTTGTGCCCAGAGTCTTAATGAACTAGATATGCATAGAAATATATACAGTATGTCTGGTAGAAATTTTAAGCCATAAACCACAATTACGCTCATTACATTCTATTAAAAATGAATCAATAGTAGTTACAATTTTTGTATAAGAGTTTTTATTAGATTTAGAACAAAGATTAAAAACTACGAAAAAGAAAAAAAAGTACAAAAAGAAAAAAGAGAAAAACTAAAACAGTGTGAAAACACAAAAAGATTTTTTTAAGGTTACATAAAGAGGTGACTTCTGACTTTTAATAGCAAGAATATACAACAATTTTCCATAATCAATCCCTTACTCTATATTAAACCAAATTCAAATTATTACTATAAATCATTCTATTAGCACATTATAAAAATCACTAAATACATTTGCTCCTTCCCCTTATGTTAAAAGAAAAGAAAGAATATAAACCTCCTAATCAACTCCCCCCCAATAATATTTAATTATTTCCTTCCTACTACTATTCTATACTTTTCTGTCTGCTATCATAGAAATCAAACTAAATTGTCTGCCATTAAAATTAATAATGCAACAATTATAATAGTCTTAATATTAAGCCTAAAACCAAGCATTTATTATTATATCTTATTAAACTTAATCCAGATCATTAAAGAGAAATGAAGTCAAACATGCCTTAAAGCAATCCAGATAATTATTCTTAAACCCTTACCCCACTTCAAAATAAACCAGAGCATTTACATATCTCCACAATACACACAAAGCATTTTTCATAAAGAAATCAAACAGCACAACTGCCCCCTTTAAAGACTCTGACTTCTCAACAGAAAACCTCCCATAGATAACAACTCCTCCTTTTCCATAACGTTCCATCAAAAAGTCAGTCTCACTTATGACTTGCAATTTGTTCTGTCCCTTTTATTTCTTAAAGTCGACTACCCAATTGTCATCTGGCAACAGAAGCTCCAGTCTCACTGTTAATAGAAATGTTTCTATCATTGTTGAGCTCTTCAATTTCTTCCATGACATCCCCAACCAGATGACACATTTTAGAACTGATGTTCTCTACAATGTCCCAAATATCTTGCATAATAACTTGACAGGAATCAGGAAGAATCTGTTTAAGCTCACAATGGAAATCCAAGAAAGTCTGCTTGAAATCCTCCATGTCTCAGGCAGTAGATTATGGCACCCCCTAGGTACTTAATTAGTGAAAGTAGGAGTTAATGGAAAATTTCCAAAAGGTGTTTACACAAGTAAAAGTAGAATAACAGGCAGTTCCCCAGAGAAAATAGCAGCAGAAAGCTAAAAGTTCAGAACAGCAGATTCAATGTGCAGGAAAATAGTAAAATCTTCAAATTTAATGCAAAAATAATAACAGGGAGATGATTACATACTCTCAACCCTCCTTAATATTTGGATGGAAAGCAAAATCCAAAACTTAAAAAAATAAAAACAAATAATTAATCCCCAAAATAACGATCAGCACCAAGAGAGCTCACTTCTCCTTGCTGTAAAAAGCCTCTCTTAGGGTATATAAACTTTAAAAAAAAGGTGATTTAGAAATGGGGTGGCTGGTCTTAGTGTCCCTTTAAAGCTACAGCACAACTTGGAAATGGTGATGCCCCAGCCTCCCAGCGGCTCTTACCAGATTAGTGCGAATGCTGTTTGTGATCCTCTGGCTGCAAGTTGCCATTCAGGAGGACAGATGGGATGATTCTGAGTGTTTTCTTCATCCATGAAAATGCTCCTAGGCTTCATGAAAAACCTTGCCTGAGCCCAAAAAACTGCTGTATTGTCAGTTCTGTCTGTGGAGCCCACGGACACAGCTGTTCAGTCCATGTCCCCAGCGGAAGTCCCTAATAGTTACAATTTTCATTAATGCTTACATCCCAATATTTTCAATACAATTCAAGTTAAGATATAAACTCACTTATTTCCTTGTTCTGTCTGGACAAGCTAGTTAGCCAGAAAACCTGGAGTATGATCCTCTCAGGATTATGGCTATCCCTGTACATGCTAAGTCCGATCCTTGTCAGAAACACTGTAGGTTTTCCTCCCACTATACTGCCTGTAGCACTGTAGGAACAATGTTTGGCTTAACTGTAAAGTGTGTAACCAGATTGAGCTGGCTAAATAACACCTTGGTCACAAGCCAAAAGAGACCTGTTTCTTTAAGGAGCAAAGGCTCTAAGGTAGCATTTCTCAACCAGGGTTCTGTGGAACCCTAGGGTTCCATGAGAGGTCACTAGGGGTTCCCTGGGAGATCACAATTTATTTAAAAATTTATTTCAAATTTGGGCAACTTCACATTAAAGAGGTACGTTTCATTCTTTATTTTTAGTTTAAGAACACTGTTAATGCATATATACAGGCCTACTCATGAAATGGATATTATAATTTTGCAACTTCTGGCCTATATTTGAACCTGAATGTGCAAGGGTTCCCTGAGGCCTGAAAGCTATTTCAAGGGTTTCTCCAGGGTCAAAACATTGAGAAAGACTGCTCTAAAGGTATTGAGTCTAAAAGTTCTACTTCTTAAAATCTGAATCTACCATTCCTGGTTTGAAGACTCAAGCCAGGTCACAATACCAGGACTGGATTGCTTTTAGTACTTCAGCCTGTGGTACTCATTATGTACAGTACTATGGATACAGCTAAGCTTCCTTTGAATCAGCCTGTGAGCTTTGATAGCTGTTCTGCTTGAGAGTTGGGTGTGCCTGGAAGTCTCATGCTTTGTCTTTCACTCCTGCTGTTCCTTTAGATCTTCTTTCAATTCTTACCTTGCTTTGTAGGTTTACTCCGTTTGACTCTCAGTTCAGTTAAATGAAGCTTTGCTTGGCTGTTAAGCTCTTGTGAGTTCACTTTAATGCTAATACTTTTCTTCTTTCTCTCTAATGGTGTCTGTGTCCTGATTTATTATTAGAATCACTGTTCTTATCTTTATAGTTTGGAATAATATGTATCTGCTTTAACTATATTTTTTAAAGACTGAGGTTCTGTGCTTGGAAGACTATCATTAAGAAAGCTTTTGAA
This sequence comes from Candoia aspera, assembly GCF_035149785.1. Classification (NCBI taxonomy): domain Eukaryota; kingdom Metazoa; phylum Chordata; class Lepidosauria; order Squamata; family Candoiidae; genus Candoia; species Candoia aspera. The sequence goes on from NC_086154.1 coordinate 95,297,722, forward strand.
TATCCTGTTTAATTCAGAGGCTAGCCATTCCCAGTTAGCCTCCAGTTTATATTCTGCAAAAATAATATACTAATTAACTAGCTTTGCTGTGACACAAACTTTATTCTTGCAACTTTTAAAGTATTCATGTAAGCTATTTTGTTTTTACTACCATCCACAAATCTTTATTTATAATAATAAATATATAAGGAAGGAAGGAAGGAAGGAAGGAAGGAAGGCAGACAGTCTTCTCAGGCTAAACAAACCCAGTATCTTCAACCTTTGGAGTTTTTTCATATTTTTTTTTCCCTTTCAGGTTCATTATCAGCTTCATTGCTCTACTTTGAACATGCTCTAGTTTGCCAATGACCTTCCCATAATCTGGTGCCCAGAACAGAATGCAATATTAAAATGCAGAATAGTGAGGAACAGTGATTTCCTTCCATAATGTAATTTGCTTCATGTCTTTTGTGATCCTAGCCACTGTGACTATGGTTATATTTTATGGCAAGGATTGGCAGGTTTTTGATGGCCAAGAGCTAGACTTAACAGTTTGGGGTAAAAGGGCGGTAGTGAGTGATGCTACAATGCAAAGTAGGTTGGGGGTTTGTTTGTTTGCATTTTCTTGCAGTGTTAGATTTTGGGTGTGGTTCCTCTTAGTAGCAGTTAAGCCTATTTTAGGATTTAATGTGTTTCCATGGGTGGCTGAAAACTGGGCCATTGACCTGACAATTATGGCCTGTGGTGCCCTCTCTAACCACAAAAAAGGAGTCCAGGGGCTGCTTGTGGCTTTGGGGCCTTTAATTGCCCAGCCTTGCTTTATGTCTTAGTGTTATGTGGAGTTAGTCACTTGTGAGCTATTTAGTAAACCATTGCTTAGCATAATGTGGGAACCTGGTTAGGGTTTGGAAGTATGTGTGATCTGTTCCTGCAACATGCATACATAACTTATAAATAGCTAAGTTCTATGCTTATCAGTAAATGGATGTTGGAGGAGAGAACCAATAATATGGCAAAATATGTTTCTTTCTCTGTACTTGGATTGACATCTACGTGTTGTCTTAATTTTTAAGAAAATTATAATGTTATATAATTTATATAACATTACTGAATTGCTACTTCAAATTACAGTAGACTTCTAAGGTACAGAAAGTAAGTATACATAGGATTGTGTTGAAAGGCATTTTATAGCAGGATTTAGGAATGGGGGAATGGTACATGATTTTTTTTAAAATATAGGTCTATTAGCCTTGCTACTGTATTTGTGTCTCCATTAGGAAAAATAACCTATAACTCCATTTCTTCCATAACCCAGGATTTGTAATATATCAACTTACAAGTTTAATAGAGGGGAAACTATTTTTAAAAGAGAGCAATACACTGCATACCCAATCAAGAGAGAGAAACAGAACAAAATATGCCCCCAATGTGCTTTACTCATTCTACCTTAATAGCTCTCTGCTTGGCTATTTGCTGTGCTCAGCTTGGATGATGCTGCAGCTGAAGAAAAAGGCCAAGGGAGGAGGAATCAGCTAGTGTAAGCTTGTGAATGCACAGCAACTTTAAAAAAAAAATCTACTGCAGGAGATATGAAGTGCGCTGCTGTATGGACTGAACTGACAAATTTAATTTCATATTTCTCAGATGCATTCTTATGTTTCTCAAGACCTCAATTACTGCATGGTCGCTTTGTCCATTTTTTGCATAGCTATCTCTCAGAAGTGTGTATAATCAAAATGTATTGTCTTCTTTTCTTTTCCTATTCCATTTTGGCATTGGAGCCCAAAAGAACATGGCAGGGAGATAGCAAGTGAAGTAAAGGCAAGACTGGAATTGCTATAAGGTTATTAGTATTTAAGACATCACTCCAAATCAGCTGATATAATCTAAATAGAAACTAATGCTTTGAAATGAATGGACAGTGGATGTCCAGATGTTATTCCCACCGACTCCATCTGACTTCCAGGTAAGTTGAAAAAACAGAGTATTACAGTCCAAAATGCTTATTCAGGGCATGGGCATCTAAATTTTATTTATTTATTTTATTTATTAATAAAATTTATCACCGCCCATCTCCCAAAAGGGACTCTGGGCAGTTTACAATAAAAGATAGATAAAAATATAAAACTATAAAACCCTATAATACAAATACAGTAAATAGAATAAAAACCTTGATGGTTAAAAGTTCTTTATGATTTGCAGGCAGAGCTGGGTCCTTCTAAGAAACTAACCATCCCCAGGAATGGCTACTCTCCCTCCCGTCCCAGGCATAATTACAGAACCAGGTCTTTAGCTGTTTCCTAAAGTCCAGGAGGGAGGGAGCTAATCTCACTTCTGGGGGAAGGATATTCCAAAGGGTGGGTGCTATTGCAGAGAAGACTCGCCTCCTGGATCCCACCAGATGGAATTCTCTTGCAGACGGGTCCATAGCATGCCTTCTCTACACGACCGGGTGGGACGGGCTGATGTGATGGGGAGGAGACAGTCCCTTAGGTAACTGTCATGTTCACAGTTTCAATGTAGTTTATACATCGTAACGTTTCACATGCCATGGCGCTGATGCGCGTTTCTGTTTGGGAGGGAGCTGCTGTGAAACCTTGTACCAAGCTCTATATCTGAATTCATTACAATGGAATGTGTTTGGGTTATGTTATCTGTTCAAGGCCTTTTCCCACAGACCATCAGAAACCATTAGGAGCACCTGGGATTCTGAGCTTGGGAAGATTCTACGGGGGGAGGGATCTCATTTGTACCGAGGGTTTTTAGTTTGCATTTGGCGTGCTTTCATCATTCTCAGCTTTCTCTGTGATCCTGCATACTATTCTTTAATAAATTAGATATCTTTGAATTCCTGCTCATAAGTCTGATAGTGTTTTAGAATAGGCAACCGTTACAGTAACCTGGACCCGTGCCATGCAGGGCTTTAAAGGTGATAACCAACACCTTGAATTGGACCCGGAAGCATACTGGCAACCAATGCAGCTCATGGAGCAAAGGAGTGACGTGTGCTGAACTTGGGAAACCCAAGATTGCCTGCGCAGCTGCATTTTGCACCAGCTGTGTCATGAGTCTGGATGGGAGCCCCCTGCTCGCCATCCTTACTCATGACATCTGTAGCATCCAGATACCCTTCAAAGGTAGCCCCATGTCGAGTGCATTGCAGTAGTCTATATGGGAGATAACCAGGGCATGAGTGACCCTTCAAAGGGACTCTTGCTCCAGGAAGGGGCGTAACTGGTGCACAATATGAAGTTGCACAAAGGCCCTCCTAGCCACGGCTGCCACCTGCTCTTTGAGCAGGAGCCGTGAGTCCAGGAGGACCCCCAAGTTACGCACCGGGTCTGTCTGGGGCAGCGCAACCCCATCCAGAATTAAAGATGACAATTTCCCAGAAATCGAGGAGCCATTAATCCACAGCCACTCCATCTTCCCCGGGTTCAGCCACAACCTGTTGTTCCCCATCCAGGCCCCCACAGCCCCCAGGCACTCAGAAAGTGTGGCCACAGCATCACTTACTTCACCCGGGATGGAGATGTATAACTGGGTATCATCTGCATATTGATGATACCTCACCCCGTAGTGACGGATGATCTCACCCAGTGGTTTCATGTAGATGTTAAAAAGGAGCGGAGAGAGTACCTGCGGCACCCCACAAAGGAGGGGCCACAGGCTGGATCTCTCGGTCCCTATCAACACCAACTGGGACCGACCCTGGAGGAAGGAGATGAACCAGCACAGAACTACGCCGCCCACCCCGAACTCCCTAAGTCAGTCCAGAAGGATATCATGGTCGATGGTATTGAAAGCCGCTGAGTGTAATGGTTGCCTATTCTGACAGACTCAGTCTCACAAGCAGGTGCTTAAGGATAACTGATTTATTGAAAGAATAGTATGCAAAACAAAGAAAGCTGAGAATGAGCAAAAGCGCGCCAAATACAAACTAAAAACCCTCGCTTCAAATCCAGTCCCGCCCTCGCTCCCTCTTAGCAACCACCCCCTCCCCAGGTGTTAGCAACCGTTCCCCACATCGGCCTTGGACAGAGTCAATAACCCAAACATACATTCCACAGTGCAGAAAACAGATTACAGCCTATCATGCCTGGAAATTTCCCTCCAGCCAACCCGGGTCAGGAAAATGACATGCGAAATGTTACGATGTATTCAGAACATTGAAACAGTGAACATGACATATCGCCCCCCCTAATGAAAATGAAGAGTTAAGGAGCAGGTTTAGAAGGGTAGGCAGCATGAAAACGAGTAACTAAAATATGAGAGCGAACATGTTGAGCAGCAACCCATTCGGGATGTGGGAAATGCTTCCAGCGGACTAAGTATTGCAATGTAGAACGAAGGCGCCGAGAATCTAGAATTTCTTGGACTTCAAAGTGTTGGTGACCATCAATCATGATAGGAGCAGGTGGTGAGGGGTGTGGATGCCAGCGGTCAGATTGATGGAAAGGTTTGAGTAAGCTGCAATGAAAAACAGGATGCAAACGTTTAAGATTATGAGGCAAGTCTAATGTATTCAGAACATTGAAACGGTGAACACGACACTGAGAAGTCAATAAGGGCAAGGATGGATGCACTGCTGCCATCTCGCTCCCGCCAGAGGTCATCCATAAGTGCAACCAATGCCATTTCTGTCCCATAACCGGGTCTGAAACCTGACTGAAAGGGGTCTAGGTAATCTGTTTCATCCAGAATCCTCTGGAGCTGCAAAGCCACCACTTTCTCAACCACCTTCCCCAAAAAGGGGAGGTGGGAGACTGGACGAAAATTGTCCAGTATAGGGTCCAGCGATGGTTTCTTGAGGAGGGGGTGTACCAACGCTTTCTTAAAGGCTGCTGGGAACACCCCCTCTCTCAAGGATGTGTTTACCATTGCCTAGACCCAGCCACATGTCGCCTCCCGTGCTGCTTTCACCAGCCAGGAGGGGCATGGATCTAATTGGCACATGGTAGCATTTATAGTCTGAAGGATCCTGTCCACTTCCTCGGGTTCAACAGGATCAAACTGGTCCCAGATAACCTGGTAAGTATGTTCCCTGGGTATCTCCTCCAACTCTGTCTCACTTGGAGTCTAACTCGGTCCGGATCCAAGCGATTTTATCCTGCAGGTGCCAGGAAAATTCCTCTGCACAGCCCTGTAGATGGAAATCTGACTCCCCTTTCCCTAAAAGGGATTGGGTAATCTTAAACAGGGCCGCCGAGTGGCAATCTGTGGATGCAATAAGAGCGGAGAAGTACTGGCATTTCACTACTCTTACCACCACAAGGTAGGCCTTAATCGTGGCTCTAGCTTGTGTTCGGTCGGGCTCGGCTTTTGTCTTCCTCCAGCGGCACTCTAGGCATCTCTTAACCCTCTTCAAAACCCTGAGCTCCTCCGTAAACCACGGGGAGTGCCAGGTTTGAGTGGGCAAGAGAGGCTGCACAGGTGCAATCCTGTCCAAGGCTCCGGCTGCCTTCCTATTCCAGGCAGCAGCCAGGGCCTCTGCTGGACCATGCAGGAGAGAGTCGGGTATAACCCCCAGCTCCCTCTGAAACCCAGCCAGGTCCATCAGTCACTGGGGGCAGACCAATCGAATGGGTCCTGCCTCCCTGTAGAGGGGGGTGGCACGAGAGAATCTCAAGGCCACCAGGGCATGATCTGACCATGAGAAAGGGCAAAACTGTAATTCTCCCCTCAGATCATCTTGCCACTGCTCCGACAAGAAAACTAGGTCACTGTCTCTAGTTGGGTCCTGAATAATCTGGAACAGGCCCATGGCTGCCATGGTAGCCATGAACTCCCAGGCTGCTTCTGAGGCCCGCCCCAAGGAAGGCAGATTGAAGTCCCCCAACACCATAAGCCTGGGGAACTCCACTGCCAGACCTGAGACGGCCTCCAGCAGCTCATCTAAATGCTCTTAACTTTCAAGCCACAGTATTTCTTTCTTGAAGAACCACGCAGTAAAGTCACCAGATTCTGCTGTCACTCAGTAGTGAAAACTGGCAGGTTATAGCATGGGCCATTTCTGTTGATATCACAAATAACGGCCTTCTGAACCAAACGGTGTCATATTTTTGAGGTAAGTAGCCCAAGCATTTTGCACTTCAGATCTCATCTACACTAAACAGCATGGACAAGAGCAAGGAATGACGAGAGCTGTAATCCAAAATATTAAGAGGAGGGTGACAGTAGATTTTCTATTCTTAGACACTAGTGCATTTGTTTGTATTTTTAACTTTTCACACCTTAGTATTTTAAGTGACTAGTTTCAGGTTATGTCATTTTACGAGTGCTTTGTCATTTTTTGCAATTGAGTCATTTCTTACATGAGCTGCCGAATGAGTTTTTATCGACCTCTTCGTTCATCAAGTAATCCAAAATTTTATTCTGTTGCTACAGAACCCGCCTAATGGATGGGGCTTATCCTAGTGCTTTGAAGTACAGAGCCCAGTGTGTTCTGGCTTATCAGAATGACTGCAAGGTAATCTTGTTTGTTATATGTCAGGGTCAGTCTCGCTTCGCAATAAGGCACGGACTCACTTAATAGGTATTAAGGATTTCTGGTTTATTGGAATGGTGGCTGACAGAATGAAAAACGGGAACGTGGGGTGCTTGGTGAGGTGCCCTGTTTATACCCTCTTGCGGGGTCTCGTGCTCCCCCACCCTTCATTGTCCCCAGTTCCCTTGATGGGTCCCTTGATGGCTGTGTGGGTGTTTTCCCGGTTGCTGTTCCTGTCCTCTGGGTTCAGGTGTGCCCTCTGGGGCACCAGGTGCGGTTTATCTCTGCTTATCCGAAGTCCTTCTATTCAGCTGCATATGCTTCCACGGGTGTGGTTACTTTGGGTGCTTGCTTTCAGCTCTGATTTAATTATCTCCTTCCTCTTTTCCTTAATGATCATGATCCACGTTGTGAGGCTCTTTGTGCCTTGCAACGGGGTCATGACATGCTGCCCCCCAAATATGTCTTTAGGGTGCTGGTTTCTCTGGGTATGCCTCGTGGAAAGGTCTAGTTAGTTGTCTTGCCATGACATGTTGTGCCTGGACCCACTCTGGGTGTGGGAAATGTTTCCATTTAATGAGGTATTGCAGCTTGCCTCTTTGCTTTCTTGAGTCCAGTATCTCTTGTACTTCAAAATGCTGTTGGTTGTCTATCATGATGGGTGGGGGCGGGGGTTCTTCCGTATGACATTTGGATGTGCTTGTCGGTTTCAGTAGGGTGCAGTGGAATACCGGGTGGACCCGTCGCAAGTTGTGAGGCAGTTCCAGTTTGAATGTAACTGGATTGATTACCTCTGTGATTTTAAAGGGTCCGATGAATTTAGGTGCCAGCTTCTTCAAGGGTTGCGAGGTTTTTATGAACTTAGTGGAGAGGTAGACCCTATCTCCCACTTTGTAGTTCGGTGCCTCCGCCCTGTGGTTGTCCGCATATTTTTTGTACATAGTTTGTGCGTCTGTTAGGGCCGTTTGGATGATCGGCCAGGTTGTCGCCAACTGTGCTGCCCAGTCGTCTGGTGAGCAGGGTGGGGCGTCTGGTTGAGGCAGTTCTGGTATTGGTACAAAGTCCCTACCGTAGACCACCTTAAATGGGGTGTGGCCAGTGCTTTGGTGCACCGCATTATTATAGGCTATCTCTGCAAAAGGTAGTAGGTCCACCCAGTTGTCCTGTTGGTAATTTATAAATGCCCTCAGGAACTGTTCAAGGGTTGAGTTTAGGATCTCTGCAGATCCGTCCATGTGTGGATGCCACGCAGTTGACAGTGCTTGTTTAGTCCTGATTAGTTTTAAAAATTCCCTCCAAAACTTTGACATGAACTGTGTGCCCCTATCGGTCACCAACCTGCAGGGGGCGCCGTGGATCCTGTAAATGTGTGTCAGGAACAGGCGTGTCAGTTGTTGTGCGGAGGGGATGGTTGCGCACGAAATGAAGTGTACCTGCTTTGAAAAATAGTCTTTTACCACCCAGATTACTGTTTTCCTTTGGCTGGGTGGGAGGTTCACAATAAAATCCATGGAAATTTCTTCCCATGGGCGGGAAGGGCTGGCTACTGGCTGCAGCAGCCCTTGGGGTTTCCCCCCTTTCCGTTTGGAGGTGGCACATGTGGGACAGGTGGCAATGTAGTTTTTAACATCTTTTCTCAGGTTTGGCCATCAAAATTGCCTCCTTGTTAGGTGAAGGGGTTTTACGAACCCAAAATGTCCCGCAGTTTTGTCATTGTGTGATCTGTTTAAAATTTCCCCCTGCAGTGATTCTGGCATGTACAGGACTTTCTCTTTCCAGGCGAGGCTGTCCTTGATAGCTACATGGTGTTGGTTGTTTTGCAACCATGTATCTGTTTGTAGTGCTTGTGCGAGTCTTTGTTGCCAGTTAGGGGAAATTGAACGGTGGCTCCGTTCGTTCCCTGGCATTCGTGCTGGCGTGCGCTGATTCCTTGTCTGGCTGCGCGTGACAGCTGGGCAACTCAGCTGTTTGTTGGTCCATACCGTCCCCACGATGTCTGAGGCTTGCGTGTCATCCTGTGGCCGTCGGGAGAGGGCATCTGCCAGGAAGTTCTTCCTGCCCGGTATAAATTTCAGCGTGAAATTGAACCGGCTGAAGAACTGTGCCCAGCGCACCTGCTTCGGGCTGAGGCGTTTAGGCGTGTTGAGAGCCTCCAGGTTCTTGTGGTCTGTCCAGACCTCGAAGGGGCAGGTGGCCCCTCCAGCAGGTGCCTCCACGTTTCCAGAGCTGCTTTTACTGTGAACGCCTCCTTTTCCCATACATGCCATCTTCGCTCTGTTTCGGAGAATTTGCAGGAAAGGTAGGCACAGGGCTTTAGCTGGTTGTCAGAGTCCCTTTGGAGCAGGAGAGCTCCGATGGAAAAGTTGGAGGTGTCTACTTGCACTATGAAAGGCTTGGTGGGGTTGGGGTGTTGTAGCACTGGCTCAGCTGTAAAGAGGTTTTTTAGTCTCTCGAATGCCATTTGACAATCAGCTGTCCAGTTTAGTAGCGCCCCCAGGTTTCTTGATTTGCGCGTGTCCCCCAAGCCCTTAGTCTTAAGCAGGTCCGTTAGGGGTAATACAATCTCTGCCAGTCCCGGGATGAACCCCCTGTAAAAATTCGTGAATCCGAGGAAACTTTGAAGTTGCCTCCTCGTGCGTGGGTGCTCCCACGCCAGTATAGCTTGGACCTTACTTGGGTCCATTTCTATTCCTTTTGCGGAAATCCTATACCCTAGATAGTCAATTTGTTTCCTGTGAAACTCACACTTGGAGAGTTTGGCAAACAGCTCTGCCTTGCGAAGTTTCCTGAGCACTTCTTTTAGCAAGCGTTCATGCTCACGTTCCATTTCAGTGTAGATTAATACATCGTCTAGGTAAACCAAAACCCCCTTAAAAAGGTGGTCACGCAGGACCTCATTGATTAATTGCATGAATACCCCCGGCGCTCCTGACAGTCCGAATGGTAACACCTTGTATTGAAACGACCCCAATGGGCAGTTGAAGGCAGTTTTCCACTCATCCCCCTCCCGTATCCGTATCTGGTAATAGGCTTCCCGTAGGTCAAGTTTAGAGAATACCTTACCCTTTGCTAGGTGGGACAAGATGTCCTTTATTAAGGGTAGAGGGTATTTATTGGATACGCATGCGGCGTTTAATCCACAGTAATCTGTGCAGAGCTGCAGTGACCCGTCCTTTTTCTCACGAAAGAGGACTGGCGCTCCTACTGGAGAGTTTGCAGGCTCGATAAAACCTCTTGCCAAGTTTTTGTCCACAAAGTCCCTCAATGCTGCCAGCTCCCGCTGGGTCATGGCATATATTTTGGGTTTGGGTAGGGGTACCCCCAGGACCAGTTCAATGGTGCAGTCCATTTTCCTGTGGGGGGGGGAGTTTGTCCGCCTCTTTCTCGCCAAAGACGTCTGCGAAGTCCGCGTATTTGCTTGGCAGTCCCTCTGGCAGCACCGCCTCTCTGTGCTCTGAAGTCATTGTTGCCCTCCCCATGGCCACTCGGGGGACCCTGTTCCCTGTGGGTGCTTGGTAACGCCCGTCAGCAAACTTAATCTCTTTGGTTTTCCAGTTGATAACTGGGTTTTGCTGCATGAGCCATGGAATCCCTAGTATGAGTAGGGGTTGCTCCACCGGTGCCACAATGAAAGCCATTTTTTCCTTGTGGCTGCCGAGCCTTAGCGCGGTTTCTCCGGTGTATTGGGTGACCGGGCCCCCTCCCGCTGCTGATCCGTCAAGCTGAGTGAACACCAGATGGTGCTGAAGTGGATAGCAGTGGAGGTTCAGCGCGGCTACCAGGTCTGGGTGCATTAGGCTTTTGGAGCAGCCAGAGTCAATCAGTGCCCAGACCTTTTCAGTCTTTTCCCCATGGGTGAGAGTGACACGGACATAGAGGGTGGGGCATTCCTCACTCACCCCTTTATCGTTACGCCTGTTGCTCTTCTCCACCTGTCCTGTGGCGCCCGTTAGGCCAGGTGGCTTTCGTTTCCCGTCGGCTCGTCGGGATTGCTTCCCTCCTCCTCTGAGCTGTAGGGGAAATGTCTGGCTCGATACTCCCCCTTCGCTGCTGGTCGCTTTCTTGGCGCTGGGGTTGGTGCGGCTGGTGCCCTCCTCGTGCTCTCTCTGGGTGTTGGTTTGGGGCATGCTGCCGCCTTATGGTCATCCTTGCCGCACGTGAAGCACTGCCCTTTTGCAAAGCGCCGGTCCCGTTCCTCCCTCCACGGTTGGGATCTCGCCTTCCCCGGCCTTGCAGCTGTTCGTGGGGGTCTCACTGCCTCCGCCTGCTGCACCTCCTTTTTGGCATGGAGGAATGTGTCGTGGGCGTCCTCTGCTTCCCCCGCCAGCCGGATCCACTCGGTCAGGGAGTTGGAATTGTTGCGGCAGAGTGCCCACCGGAGAACATTTAAGTTAAGTCCTTGTTTGAATTTCTCAATCAGGGTCGATTGAGACCAGGCGTCCACTTTTCCGGCTAGGGCTTGGAACTCCATGGCATACTCTGCCATGGCGCGCTGACCTTGCCTGAGCGTGTTCAGCATCCTTTTAGCTCTTTCTTGCTCCAGGGGGTCCCTGAAGTGCAGCTCCAGCGCCCGCAGGAATTCTGTGCTGTCCTGCAGTGCCTGGGCGTCTGACTGGCACAGCTGGACATACCAATTGGTGGCCTGTCCTTTTAGCTTTATGGCCAGGGCATTCATTTTGCCCCTTTCAGTCCTGAAGCAGGGACCCCATTCTTCGAGGTAGTACCTCGCATTTGTTAGGAAAAAGGAGAGTTTTGAGGGGTCCCCGTCAAACTTAATGCCAAAGTCCTTGGCGGCCATTCTGGTTTGGCTCCAGGTCACCTCTGGGCCATACAGCGTGCTCCGCGGGGGCTGGTGCAGGTCGGATCGTCTCCAGTCCTCTTGCAGTATCATTGTCTCTCTCTGGGTCTCCTCGCAAGTAAGTCGTCCTGTCGGCAGGGTGGGAGGGCGGGATGTCATCCCCCTGGTGGGCTCTTGGAACCGGGATCCTCCGTCGCCGCCGCCACCGTACGCCGGGTCATCGCTCCGCCTCTCGGCCGGGTGCACCTCCAGTCGATGGGTGGGCTCCTGGAATTGGGCTCCGCCGTAGCCGCTACCGCCACCGGTGAGGTCGTCCCACCGCCTCTCATCCGGGTGCGCCTCCCCAATGCTGCCGCCGTGGGGTCCCTGCGCCGCTGTCAGCTGTTGAAGCAGTAGCTGTATCGCCTGCACCCCCTCCTCCAGCGCGTCCAGCCTCACCGCCATCTGCAGACCCCCGCTGGGGTGCTCGCAACTCCGCTAGCCCTCGCCTCTGGCTGTCGTAGAGGAGGGATCTTCCCTCGGTCCCTCCGGGGTGCCGGGGAATCCCTCGACTCCGTCCGCCGTGGGTGTCGGGTTGGTTCTCGTCTCCTCCGGGGTGCCGGGCGAACCTGGAGAGGGTCCCCCCATCTCGCCCCTGGTGGCCCGCTGGCCCCGGGGCACCAGGGTGGTTCCCTCCCACTCCTCTTCCCCCGAGCTGGATCCCATACTTACCTGGGCGTTGCGCCACCCGGACCTCAGCCATATCCCGCCCGAGGGGAGGGGAGCTTCGCCGCTGGGTGCCGAGTGGTTGCGTTGCCGCGCTCTGTAGGTTTTCATACCTAGCTGGGTCCCTCACAAGCTGGTTGGATAGGTGCTAGGTAAAAAATTTTTTGTGGGTTCCCATTTTTATGTCAGGGTCAGTCTCGCTTCGCAATAAGGCACGGACTCACTTAATAGGTATTAAGGATTTCCGGTTTATTGGAATGGTGGCTGACAGAACGAAAAACGGGAATGGGGGGTGCTTGGTGAGGTGCCCTGTTTATACCCTCTTGCGGGGTCTCGTGCTCCCCCACCCTTCATTGTCCCCAGTTCCCTTGATGGGTCCCTTGATGGCTGTGTGGGTGTTTTCCCGGTTGCTGTTCCTGTCCTCTGGGTTCAGGTGTGCCCTCTGGGGCACCAGGTGCGGTTTATCTCTGCTTATCCGAAGTCCTTCTATTCAGCTGCATATGCTTCCACGGGTGTGGTTACTTTGGGTGCTTGCTTTCAGCTCTGATTTAATTATCTCCTTCCTCTTTTCCTTAATGATCATGATCCACGTTGTGAGGCTCTTTGTGCCTTGCAACGGGGTCATGACATTATAGAAGATAAAATTCCAGCCTCTGTTAGGCTTTCTCACTTAGGAGGGAATGGCAGTGACCTGAAACAGGGCCAGGAGAGGCAGGATAGGGATCATCAATGAGGGCAGCATGTTGGTGGAAATGTGGAAAGCACTACAGTTCAGTAATAGGGAAAGATCCAAAGATCCAGAAATATATTGGTTCTAATCGGAAAGAAATTCACTTGCAGAAATGCTTGTCTCACTGCTACTTTCCTCTTAATGAATCTTGCAAAAGACTCTGTGAGAATCATGCTGGGGAAAGCTCATTTTCAGTTTAGGCAGCTACAAAAGGCCTGATAACAGTTGTGCTTGGTTGTGTATTCAACTGAAATATGACTAAATGACTGGTGAAGGGATGCAGCATAGAACCTGTTGGCAGAGAATGTGTTCCCAGTGTGAGCTCCATGTTTTTAAATGACTAAAGTGCCTATATGACCATTATTATAAGTTATAGTTTAGTTGAGATAAGAGACAGTGATGAGATGTACATACTGTGCCAAGCTGTAATGTGGCTCATTGGTTTTTGGTCCAGCCCAGCCAGTGTGGCTTATTGAAGAATGGTTGAGCTCAGATGGTGGCCACCCCATGACTTCCTCCTAAATACGCAGTCCCTTTTTATGATTGACAAAAGGTGTTTGTTTACTTGAAACCATTCTTATACCAATTATCCTACTCAAGTGCTCTCAGGTAAGCTAATGAAATAAATATAATGATGAATTGGGCAGACAGAACATTTCAGTGCCAGATCTAGAGTTCAGTTCTGAAAACTGTAACTAAGAAGATACACAAATCCATTAATTAATAACTCTCTCTCCCCCACCCTCACTCTCTCAAAACCAAACAATCCAAAGTGAAATCAGCATCTTGTTTTTTGTTTTTAACTCAAGGAAGCTTAGGGCAGTTCTATATTTTCTGTATTTTTCTGTATCTTCTGTTTAGTCCATCCATCACCGGTACAGGCTACTCCCAGTCCATTGTCAATGCATCTACACCCAGATTTTCCAGCTTCAATTCAAAGTTGCTATTTTCTGAATGGAGCTATCTTGGACTCTTTGATGGTCTTCAGCACATTGTTCCATTCTAGGAGCAGCTTGAACTCTGATGTACTGCAGTGCCTGGCATGCTGTTTCCCCTCCAGCATCTGGTTGCTGCTCTGTGCTGTCATTCCATTCTGGGCTGCCGTGCTGATACATTCTCTGCATTTTTAAAAAAAATACTCCTCTGATTGATCCAACAATGGCCTCTAAGGAATTATCATCAACCCTAGCAGTTCATGCTCCATTCAACCCTTGCATTTTCCAGAGGGCACCCTTTCAGGTTGGGTGAAGCCTGCTCCCTTGCTTTCCCAACCCCTACCTGCAGCACTGTAAAGCTTCTCTTCCTCTTCCTTTATTTTTTAAAACCATATTTAGTTTGCTACTTTGTTTCTATGAAGCTGAACTATCAATTCTTTCTTACCAAAAAGTTTCTATGAACCTACTTAGGAATGCAGGAATGAAAGAACAATCTGTTTGCTATTGCTTTGATAATCGTAGCATCAGAGCTGTGATAGAGGAAGGAGGGGAGGAAGGGAGGAAGGGGCTGTGTTTGTGTCAAGGTAACATGGGAGGGGTGTATGAAGGCACCCATGTGTACAAACATCTGGGAAAGCAAAGGAAAGGATTTGGGTGGAGGGAACAATCCCCCAAAAGGAAGAAGCAGGTACAGGTAGACCAGTCTATGCAGGAGCTAGCCAACAAGTTTACCATAGGTGTGAAGGGCAAGAAGTAGGGGAATAGCCAGTCTAGTCTGTTGGTGGCCATAGTGCAGACTGAGCACAAGCCTGGCATCTTTGCCAATCCACTGCAATTCAGAGTGGAATTTCTAAAGCTGGTTTATGAAAAGATGGAAGCATCATATGGGACAGTTAGGTTGCAGTGTGGATTTGCCCTTAGTGCAAGCAGCCATTTTGAGAAGAATGTTGCATGGCCTGTATGTTACAATGAGTAGAAACCTATTTGGCAGGAATCTTGACCTTCTGAATCCTTTCTGAAACCTAAAATTCCTGCTGATTGGGAAAGTGGAAATCTATGGAACAATCTGATCTCATTTTTCAGAATATAGGTGAATTATATTCTCTGACCAGGAAAGTATTAAAGTGGGGTGCTAACTTGGGCTTTATCACAAGCTGCATCATGAGAACTACACAGCACAGGAAATCCAAGCCTGGATAGAGAAAAGCACTCTATGAACTAGACTCCAGATATTATTATTTTTTTAGTATGAGTGATGGATATTCAATTCATTTTTTTAACCTAGAAGTTTAGGTTAGCCTCTTTCCATATTATTTCACTTTTAAAAAAAAGTCAGTGAAAATAGGGAGAGATTTTTGTGCCCATTTTTCCCAGTATCCACATTTGTAGTCAGTATTCCTACTGGAAAAAGAGCATTGGTTTTTCAAGCTGTGTCTTAAAAGCTTTCCCATAATATATAAACCTCTGTGGGCATTCCAAAGATTTCACTGTAGTGTGTTGCATGGACATGTATAGTATGACAGATGGCAAAAAAACAACAACCCACCACACTTTAAATTCAATTAATTAAAAAAGATTTTTCTTTTTTTAAATTCTGTGATTGTTGCTTTTGGATGCAGGTGCTATCTTACTGTTTGTAAGGAAAATGCCTTATGATGAACAATATATGATATAAGCATAGAATCAATGTTCAAGATATCATGCTATGTTTTACGAGCTTGAACCTTGTTTCCTAAGATGGCAGGATAAACCTGGGAGAGTTATAAACAAAAATTTGATGTGCCATTGAGCTATTGTTATGGTTGATGTAGTGGGCATCGTAACAGATTTGCCAGAGTATAGATAAGGAGGGGATAGACAAATGGATAGCCCAGAACTTTGATCAGGGGTAGGTGTGTGAACTATGACTGGTTAAAGTCAATTTCTAATTTGTTCTTTGGTATTAACATAATAATTTCAAAGTGATGTCCAAATGATAAAGGATACACATGACAGCCCTGGAGGAGATGCTTGTAGTTACAGTAATTACAAAAATAGTTCTTTAGACATTGGGAACATGGTTTCTAGGAAAATAATTAGAAGACAAAAAATAACTGACTCAAACAGATGATAGCAATAACATTCAGGGTTCAGTGTAAAGTAGAAATATTTAGGTAAGCACTTGGGGAAACAAATGGAAGAAAGGGGAGAATACATCACAAAAATGTTATTTTTATTTTTTTTAAATGTATGCTTTAATAGTATTTTTTTTCTTACCTTGTGTTTTGTATCTTTAACATTCTAAAAATCTGTTAAAAGCTTAAATAAATACATAAATAAATGAATACATAAATGGAAATATTTGTATATTATACCACCAGAATTTACAAAAATAAGAACAGATTAACAGAAAATTAACAGTGTTACTTGAAGAAAGAATAACTATAAGTGCTACTTATGGTGAACATTCCACTTCAGAAAAATAAACTTGATGTTTATAGATTTTTCTCCATCCAGTGATTTAAAGTAGTTATAGAATTTCTGAGGTCTAACCTGGGTGCCCTTGCTTTGGAATGATATTCCATGGACTGATGCTTCATTTCTGTGCCTGTGAAATGTCATGCTTGACAGCAATCCTCTGAATGATCTGCCAATTGTGTTAATATATTGTTTTCTACTACAGATTAAGGTTACTATGGTAACTAATCATTTTGGCCAGGTGAAGAGGTTGAATTTAATTGTCCCCTTTTCACATGTTAATGGTTGCATTGCCTAAGGGAGGAACTTGCCTGAACTTGTTTTACTTTCAGTTTCCCTTCTGTGTAGGCTTGCAGAGAATATGCAGCTGAGAGAAAACTGTCCTCTCAGCAAACAGCTTTTAAATATGTTTGTTTTCTGTAAATAAAATTATTTTTATAGAAATGCCTGGTGTGTGACTTTTCTGATCTCTCCTGGGCCAAATGCTTTCTAGCACTCTGCCAACAAATTGTTCTTAAACAATTCATCAACTTTTCTCACATGAAACTTGTTGGTTGCTGTGAAAAGTTATTCACCTCAGTCTTGTTCACAAGAATCAGCTCTTCCCGCTTCATCATCTTTACATTTTTGGCCCAGCAATGCACAGTACTGACACTCATCAGCACACTCATCACCACAAACAAGCTGCATTCCATGGTGAATCATTCAACAGTCAAAAATTTAATCACGGTGTATTGCTTAAAGGCTTTCATTTCATGAACAATAATGACACAACCTTTTCTCAAAGCAAATTACCACCAATTGAGGTGAAAGAACAGATGCTAAAGGACATAGCAGAGCTTTTAGTATGCCAGTATTGTCATCTGTTGGTGACTTATAACATTGGAGCCATTGCTTTTCATTCAACCCTTGTAGTAAAGAGAAGGATTCAAGGTAATGGATCATAGAAGAAATTAGTGTATGCTGGTTTAAGAATACATTCTGTCCTCTGCAATGATTGTTACTTCTAGTCTTCAGGAAATAATTTTCTGCCAGAACATTTCATCTAATGGTGAAATCTAGCAGAATATATCATGCATGTAGGTATCTTAAATTGTTGCATATATGGTCAAAGTCTCACTGCATCTTGAAATCTATAATGTTTAAGTTGTGTATGCATATATTTATAAAAATAAATCACACATTAATGATTAATTTATATAGTGTTCATGTGGAAGATTGGTGAGGAGGCATAGTGGTATGATCAACTTTCCTCCAGTATCTTATATAAATGCCATATTATCCTACATCACCTAATATTGTATTACTTGGTTGTCTTTGTACTCTGTATTACTTCTGCTTACCCTCTAATAACCTTATCCTGTACTGACATTGATGCACATGCACCTGCTGTCCTAGACATACGCTATTTATCTCAAACTTATCACTGTAACAAACAGATGTACACCCACTCCCCATTTAGTAACCATCTTGGTTGGCGACCATTCGCAAATACGATGGTAATAAAAAATTCATTTTCCAACCAGTAAGTGCATTTCTGTCTAATTTTCATGGCCCTAACAACAATGCACACCAGAGTGAGAGTAACGCTGGTATAGCTGTATGACTGAACTTTATCTGAATGAGATGGCAACAGCCAATGATCTTCACAGCATCTCTCTCAGTCTCTCTCAATCATGTGTTCATTAGCAACCATTTCACTTAACAATCTGGTTGTTGGAATGGAACTTGGTTGGTAAAAGACATCTTTGCTGGAATGTTCTGGGCAGGTGCCTCCAGGTGCCAAATTAGATCACTGTCCCTCACTTACAAAAGATGTATTTAAGCCAAGAGAAGCCTGGGTGAGATTGAAAACTTCAGTGTAGACATAACTGGGAATGTGCCATGTTCCAGCTGGCACGAGAAAGGGAACCACCCACAGTCTCTTTTGGAGTTTCTGTCTGCATAAAGGATATTTAGATACATGTTTTCTTGTCATTTACTGTATATTACTTCAATAAACTTTTGAGCTTAGTGTGTTGATTGTCAGGAATCCTAAAAGAAGCTACTGGCACCCAACTGGACATAGGTGGTAGAACAATTTGGACATTAAAATAAATGGCATGAACATGATTTTGAAAAGCACAGTGAGAAATTACACAAGAGATACTGCTGAATTGAAAGGAAAAAGCTCATTAACCCTAAGAATGAAAATGTAGAGATGGTTTGATGAAAGTATTTCAGATTTCCATAGTCTGCATTGACAAACCATTTTCAGAATTAGAGAAGAATCAGGGTTTGTTCTAAGGGCTGGTGAAGGTTACATCTTCTATGGCATCTTTGTCACTGAATATTTCTACTTAATGCACACTGTAAAATCTTTGCCATACTAATTATGGATGGAGTTTTTGCCACCTCTTTGCATCCTCCACCTTTTGTTTTTTTTTCAGCTTGTCTCTGAAGACATGAGAAGAAAGGACAGGAATGAGGAAAATAAATTTCTGCAGTTACTTCATGTGATGCATACTTGCAAGGTAAATATCTCTGTTTCAAAGTTATTCAGGCCACCTTAAAATTTTAGATTAATATGATTGGAAGGGACCATTTAGGCCATTCAATCCAACCCCCTATTAAATGCAGGCATCCACATTAAACATTCCCAGAGAGATGGGAGCCTACCACTTCTCTGGTGTTTGGTTTCACTATCCAACCCCTCTTAGGATTAAACAAACAAACAAAAAAAGACAGAATTGGCTTTCCTATAACTTAAAACCATTATTCTATGTCCTGCACTCCAGAAGAAAGGAGAACAGGTTTTCACCTCCTTCTATAAACATATTTTCAGATATTGGGTGTTATCATATCCCCTGAATAATTTTTTCTCATAATATCCAGGTCCTTCAACCTCTATTCATAGGACTTAGTGTCTAGTCCCCTCATCATTCTTGTTGCCATTCTCTGAACCTATTCCAGGTTTGGAGTCTGACCAAAGCAGATAAGAATGAGTGCTTCCTGTGAAGTTATGGAAATTATGTTGATGCAGTTGATGCAGCCTATGATTCCATTTGCATTCTTTGCAAGCATATCATATCACTGCAGCATATCACTACAGTGCCTCCAGAAAATCAAAGACCTAAAAATAGATGAAGATGAAATTATGGTTTCATTCGATACCACAGCACTCTTTATGCCTATAGATCCAGAACTAGCAAAAGAATCCATGGCAGCAGTACTAGACAACACACCTGACCTAGCCAAATACACTAAGATCAAAAGACCCAGAATCATGGACCTCAGCAACCTCTGCCTCACTACCTACTTTCAGTTTGATGGACAAATATACCAACAAATCAGAGGAACACCCAAGGGATCACCATTCTCAGGACTCTTAGCAGAGACTGTAATGCAGCATCTAGAAACTATAGCATTCCCACACGTAAAACCAAAAGTATGGATCTGGTATGTAGACGACACCTTTGTCATAATAAAAAAGGAACAAATAGAGAAGACACATGAAATAATCAACATGTTCAAAGGAATAAAATTCACAAGGGAAGAAGAAAATAACACACACCCCTTCCTGGATATCCTCATCAGCTGTCCTAACAGTCAGGAATCACGCTGAGACGAGGAATAGGTCTCTAGTGTTTATTACTGCTACATAAGACAGAAGATCCTAACAAACTGAAGAAGCGTGGGAAAAACCCAGACAGATAAACCCCAAAAGTTAAGGCAGGTCTGATCTGTGTCTCTTTGAATGGCTGCTTAATTCCTCAGTACTACACATGCGTTTTCCCCCCTGGATAGAGCCCCCCTCCTGCTTGCCATCAGTACTCATGACATCACCCTCCCCTCCAGATTCACATTCCATTTCAGCCCCCTCCCTTCCAGAGGTCCCATAAGAGTCCATCTTTCCCTCCAAGCTCCCATGGGAACTGGGCAACGATGGAAATTCTTCAAAGGAAAACTCCTCCAAGGACAAATCAGTGCTGCTTTCCAGGTCTGATAATGCTTCTGGCCCAGGTGGCTGCTGCTGGAAAATAGCTAGATAATTAGAAGATTCTTCCCGCCTCCCCCTTGGGAAATGCAAGCCCGAGGTGGAGGGCTGCAGCTCTCCTTCCTCCACTGTTTCTGGTCTCAGGCTTCAGGTGGGGGTGGAGGGTGCAAACTTACGAACTCCTCTGCTTGGGATTCCTCTGCTTGCTCATCCAAGTGAGGAATCTCTGGTAGAGTGCGAGGCTTGGGTTTGTGAGGGAAAAGCTGATGGAATCGATGAACCAGCGTTGGTGCATGTACATCGCTGGCATTCTCCCAAGTGTGCTCTTCCTCAGGGTACCCTTTCCAGTGTATTAAATATTGGATGCCCCTTCCCCTCCTCCTAGAGTCCAGAATTTCCTCAACTTCATATTCCTCCTCCCCCTCCACAATTACTGGAGGTGGGGGGGCAGTTGTGATCGTAAGGCACTTGGGGGAGGGTCCTTGGCTAGCAAGGCTCTGTGAAAGACTGGATGGATTTTCATGGAAGCTGGCAGCTTTAAGCAATAAGCCACTGGATTTATCTGCTGTACCGCAGTGAAAGGGCCCACAAACTTAGAGTCCAACTTCTTGGAGGGCCTGGTAGAGGTCAAAAACTTGGTAGAGAGCCACACTTTGTCTCCTACAGCAATCGCTGGCCCCTCTTGTCTGTGAGCATCTGCAGCTCTCTTGTAAGCACTCTTTGCCCTGTTCAGCTGCTCCTTTAACAACTCCTGTGTGGCTTGTTGCTCTTTAAGAAAATCAGCCGTGGCTGGAACAGCTCCCTGCTGGGAGGAGGTGGGCAACACCCGAGGGTTAACCGCATAGAGTGCTTGGAAAGGAGACATCTTGGTAGAGGATTGCAAAGAGTTATTATAAGTAAATTTTGCCATGGGGAGCAGGGCTGGCCAATTGTCTTGCTGATAAGTGGTGTAACACCTGAGATACTGCTGTAACCATTGGTTAATTTTCTCAGCTTGCCCGTTACTAGCCGGATGATGTGATGATGATAGGTGGATCTGGACCCCTAATGACTGGAAAGGGGCCCTCCAGAACCTGGAAGTGAACTGAGGGCCTCTGTCACTCACCAAGTGATTTACCATGCCTCTATATCTAAAAACATGGTCCATGAACAACTGCGCTGTGGCTTGCACAGATGGGAGGCCCTTGCAAGGAATAAAATGTGCCATTTTAGTGAAAAGGGCCACCATCACTAGTATGGAAGTCAGCCCCTGGACTGGGGGTAAATCAGAGATGAAATCCATGGAGATTGTATCCCAAGGCCTACTGGGGGTGGGTAGGGGTTGCAAGAGTCCTTTGGGCTCCCCTGGGAGAGGCTCGGCTCGTCTATATGTATGACAAGAAGCAACATAACCCTTTATGTCTGCAGTCATCTTAGGCCACCAGTAGTCTCTCAGAGCTCTATGGAGAGTTTTGAAAACACCTCCGTGGGCTGCCGTTTGATGGTCATGGCAAAGTCTCAGTACTTCTTCCCTCAGTGAGGGGGGAATGTATAATTGCCCGCTATGCCAGAGGATTCCTGCCTCCACATTAAAGGGGGAGGCAGTGTCTTGCGGGCCCCTCTGGAGGTCATCCATCCTGGCCCTGTCATACGGGTCCTGTGGCTGCTGAGCTCTGACTCTTGTAAATAGGTCCTCTGCTTTTCTGCCTGCTGCTAAAATCTCTGTCTGGTTCCCCCTCATAGACTGCTGAAAGTTGTGAGGTTGTAATATAGTAGCCTGTACCTCCTGGTGAGTAGCGGGGGTTGCCTGAATGGATCGAGACCGGGCATCTGCCAAACAGTTCTGCACCCCAGGAACATAAGAAATAACAAAATTGAAATGGGAGAAAAACGCTCCATCTGATTTGGTGTGGGGTGAGGGATCTGGTGTTTTGTAGAAGCTGTAAATTCTTGTGATCAGTGCAAACTTTCATAGGAAAGGTTGCACCTTCTAGCCAGTGCCTCCACTCTTGAAATGCTGCTTTAATTGCCAGCAACTCCTTGTTAAAAACATCATAGTTTCTCTCTGCTGGTGAGAGCATGCATGAAAAAAAGGCACAAGGAAGCAATGTATTCTCGGTTTTGTTTGTATATTGCAATAACACTGCCCCAGTGGCAATATCGGAAGCATCTGAATGCATTATGAATTGCTTCATGGGATCAGGGTGCTTTAAAAGCAGCTGGGATGCAAAGAGTTGCTTAAATTCTGGGAAGGCTGTTTGCTCTCTCTCCCCCCAAATGAATTTTGACCCTTTCTTCAAAAGTTGTGTGAGGGGTTTAGCCCTGTCACTAAATTTATTTATGAATCTCCTGTAAAAATGGTAAAACCCTAGAAATCTTTGTACCTGTTTCACATTTGCGGGGGGGGGGGGGTTGCCAAGAGAGAATTGCCTGGACCTTAGAAGGATCCACTGGACTACAGGAGCAATCTCCTTCCTTGCCTCACCTCTGGGGAAGAGTGTTCCACAGGGCGGGGGACACGGCAGAGAAGGCCTGCTTCCTGGATGCCACCAATTGACAATCTCTCATGGACAGGGTCCATAAGATGCCCTCTCTGCCTGACCAGGTGGGATGGGTCAATGTAATGGGGGTGAGACAGTCCCTCAGATAACCTGGACCCATGTCATGTAGGGCTTTAAAGGTGATAACCAATACCTTGAATTGGACCCAGAAGCAAACTGGCACCCAGTGCAGCTCCTGCAGCAAAGGTGTTATGTGTGCCATCCTTTGGGCACCCAAGACTGCTTGAGTGGCTACATTCTGAACAGCTGTAGCTTCTGGATACTCTTCAAGGGTAGCCCCATGTAGAGTGCATTGCAGTAGTCTATACAGGAGATAACTAGGGCATGAGTGACTGACCGGAATTCCTGGAAGCTTGGCACTCAGACACATCAGCCATCAATAGACGCATAGAGATAAACCACATTTATGCACAATTCAAAAGACACAATAAAAAAGCTAAGAAGGAAACAAAAAGACCAGAACACATCCTCCCCAGCAGCCTACACCCAGATAAGCAGGCATTAACACCAGACAAACAATCAAGCAGGAAACAATACCTTAATCAAGATATTGATCAAGGAGAAAATCACACACCACCAACACTGGTAGGGCAACCTACTATATATAAATAGGGAGCATGCCTCACACTCACTAGCACCGATGATATTACCTAGTTGGGTAATGAAATGTCTGCAAGCAAACAACCAAGCTCAGAGAGCACCAAGGTGAGTAGATGGCCTATTTTAGTTTGGTCTGGGATACTCACTCCACAAAGCATATCATAGTCTGTTTCATATTTAGTTTTTAATCAACCATTATTTCAAGATTTTTTTCACCATGCTATTACCTAACCAAATATTTTGTTTGTTTGCAATTTTTATGCCATCTACTCACCTAATGCTACACTACCCTAGATACTGTAGGAGGAGAGCTGTGTTCATCTATGGTGACAAAAAATTAGGAGTCTAGTAGCATCTTTTCCAACTAACAAATGTTATCAAAAGGCATAAAGTAGCCCCCTACACTTGTATATATGTAAAAAGGAATATAAGGCAACCTGGTTCCAGAAAGTGAAGTCATTGAGAGAACAAACATGGAACACTAACAGGAGTTGGCTGGGGTAATTTAAGGGGAATCTCAAAATACTTTTTCTCTCTAAGTCAAGAGTTTGTAGTTAGCTAGTATAACAGCTGAAGAAAAGAACAACAAGGGGAGAAAAAACATTTTCTATAGTTCTGCTCTGCGAAGAAGTGAGATGAATGGACAAGTGTTTGCAACTGTGACCTGCAATGCTTGTGGCATATTTGTCTTCCTGCTGAAAAACAACTTGGGATATAAAGCTCGTAATAGTCCTCAAAGGGAAAGAGATGGGCACAATAAGTGGGAGAAAGGATGTGAATTTATCAGTTCAAAGAAAACTGTGCAACAGAAATAGAAAAGTCTCGTTTTTTAAAAAATCAACTTCCTTAAATGATAGCCAGTTTGGTGTAGTGGTTAAGGCACCAGACAAGAAACTGGAAGACTGTGAGTACCAGTTCCACCTTAGTCATGAAGCCAAGTAGGTGACCTTGGGCCAGTCACTCTCTTTCAGCCCTAGGAAGTAGGCAATGGCAAACCACTTCCAAAACCTTGCCTAGAAAACTGCAGAGATTTGTCCAGGCAGTTGCCAGGAGTCAACACTGACTTGAAGGCACCATCCCCCACCAAAAAGCCCTTACTTAATTGATTTTAGGAATGTGGTAGATATAGTAGACCATAAACAGCATTTCACCAAGTATCTCAAGATATGCTGATTAGCAAGCTACATAAGTATGAATTGTATGGCACCATAATTTAGCAGAGAGCTGCCTCAAAAAATTGTGCTTAAAGAATTATCATGAATGGTCTTTAGCAAACTGGGGAGAGTTATACAGTGGAGAACCATAAACATCATTAATGTCATCAATGGTTTGGATAAAGAAGTGGGGGGAATGCAGATTACAAGAGGTACAGGTGAGATACACTAGCTCATACAGTAGAATATAGAAATCAGTTCAAATAATCTTGATAGTGTGGAGAAATGAGCCAAAAGTAATAGAATGAAACTGAACAAGAGAGAAATGCAAAGTCTTCACACAGAAAACAAAAATCAGATACATATGTATAAGGTGCGGAAATATAGCTTGATACCAGCACTTGCAAACAAACAAACAAACAGCTGGCAACTTCAGCATACCAGCAGAAGTGCTGCGATAGTACTTCCAGCCATAAGATCACTTGGGCCATCACTGACAATGATGACTCTAGGACCACCCCAAAATTACATTCCTGTTCTTCTTAAGGAAATGCTACCCATTTAGAACAGGTAAGCTCTCCAATTCCTGTACCTAAGAATCACCTACCCTCAGTCCCTCTATCTTTTCATGATTCAATCTCAGTATACTGGCCCTCATCCATTTTGGCACTGCAGTATTACTTCAGAACATTCACAGCCTCTCCTGATTCACTGGTGAAAAGGTGAAAGGTCCCCTGTGCAAGCACCAAGTCATATCTGACCCTCTGGGGGGACGCTGCTTTCGCGAAGTTTTCTTGGCAGACTATATGGGGGGGGGGTTGCCATTGCCTTTCCCAGTTGTCACCTTCCCCAGCAAGCTGGGCACTCATTTTACCGACCTCAGAGGGATGGAAGGCTGAGTCAACCTGAGCTGGCTACCTGAGAAACCTGCTTCTGCTGGGATTGAACTCAGGCCGCAGGGAGAGTTTTTGGTTGCAATACTGCCAACTACCACTCTGCGCCACACGAGGGTTAATCATGCACTAGCTATAGTGAAATAAAGTGTCATATGCATATTGGTTAAACTCTTCCTCAAACCCCTTGATGACTGCCTCCACTAGTTTTATACAGAAGTTGAATAGAACTGGGGACAAGTTCTGGGAACAAGAGTCGTCTCCCAACATAGCTGTCAAGTACAGAGGCATGACAAGACTGAACAAAGTCAAGATCATTGGGATCATCCAAGAAGCTCTGCAGCAACACAACCACCACACTTTCAAGCACTTTGCCCAAAGAGGGTATTTGTACCTGGACAATAATTAGCAATATCTTCTGGATCCAAGGATATTTTCTTCAGGAATGGGTGATCCACTGCCACTGTCAATGCCAGCAGCAGCACTACTTTCCTCAAAGTTGTATTCATCAGTCCTTGAATCCTAGTTCATTCAGCTTCATATTAAGAGTGACAGTCAAGTTATTTTGGTGGAAATGTTAACAACAGTTCTGAACTCCCACAAAATCCCTGAAATAGTAGTTGATTGAATATATTTGAAGGATTCCCATATATTGCTCTAAAGATTACATAGCTTTTTTGTTACTCTTTTGGAAATAAATATAGCTTTTTCAAGCTATATTAAGAAACGTTCTCAATAGCATTAGTCAGACAGTATCAAAACTCCCATTTTAAGAAACAGAACTGGATGCTCATTTTCTGACTGTTCATTAGCTTAAAATGTGAAACTAAAAAAAAAAATACTCATCAAGGGCTTATCTTAAAGTCATAATTTGAAATGCCATTTTAGTTAAAAAAAACAAAAACAAAAAACCCCTCAAGGACAATTAGAGCTTTTTTGAAAGATAGTATCAAGTTTGACAAGTACGGGGAGCAACAAAAAGGATGATTTTATACTTGCTGCTCATGTATTATAAAACATCTCCGTTATCATCTCTTATCAGATACTTTTTTTTTCCTCTTGAAAGAGTATAAATACTAGGGTTTTTTTAAAAAAAAAAGTCTTCTGGGAAACAGAACTTCAAAGTAAGGGAGTATATTTTAATATCATTTCCAACCTCTGATATTTGAAGTTCACATATTTGGAAGGACCCCCAGCTGGAGCAGGGTGATCTAGTCCTGTCTAGTGCCTTCTGTTTTGGAACTTTACCCACATAATCTCTACCCACTAGCCATGATGCAAAGCACTGGGACAGCTGCTGCCCATACTGAAATGCAGGACTGAAACTATTTTGTGGTGATGATGCATGAGGAAATGCAACCCCTGATAAAATAAGCTGGACTGGCTTAATTTCATAGAAAAACTGGAGAAGGGTAAGTGTTTCCACTTACCTGACTGAGTTACTCAGATTGTAAGGGTACATAAGTGACTTTAATTTGTTTGGCCCATTGCTGAGTCTCTAGGGAAGGCAAAACAGAGGGCAGCTAGTAGATTGGAATGCAGATGGGAAAGTCATAATTTATGTAGAATAGAGCACCAAATAGAATGGCTAGAAAGGAAGGGTTATTTGCATACTACTTTCCTTATGAGAGGTAAATGGTCAGGATTCAGGACGTTTCATGCACTAATATTGGACTGACATGCCCTTTTCATCTGAAAAAAAAATGTATACATTTCCATGAGCTATTCTTGCTGTTCTCCTTATAGCACAACAGACAAGCAAACAAACAAACAGGACAGTGTTTCTCAATCTTGGCAACTTTAAGCTGTGTGGACTTCAACTCCCAATGCTGGCTGGGGAATTCTGGGAGTTGAAGTCCACACAGCTTAAAGTTGCCAAGGTTGAGAAACACTGGAATAGGAGGACACTTGTGTTACTTTCTGATTAAACCATAATGTGATCTTTAAGTAGTATTTAAGATTATATTCAGGCATACTTAAGGTAAATCCACTGGAATTGTTGGATTTTGGTAGGTCTTATGTAAATAAGCTTATATTTGGATGGAACCCCTAGACTTTTCTATTCACATCTGCTCTATTATGTGGTACTTTCCAGGTCACAATGCAGGATTATATTACTACTATCTAATTTTATTCCCAAAGATGCCTTGTATACACAGGTTTAACAACATCCAAGATATGTGTGTATGTTGTTGTGACATAAATAAACAGGTATCCATCAGAAGTTAACTTCTTGCTGTCTTCCTGGTGATTATGACATGACTTCTAAATCTCTCCCATATTGTGAGAAAGAGAAACTTGAAATACTACTTAGATATTCTCCATCATCAAAGAAGCACAAGCAAAGACTATTTTGCTTGTTTGGAAACATATTAATGTTTTTAAGGAGTTTCAGTGACCTGAACATTTGAAGCTATCCATGACCAGATATCTAAATATTGGGATTCTGTTACTTTGCTTCACTTTAACATTTAGATACTAAGATGAGAGAAAGAAATATGCCTCATGGTGAAGCTAAACTAGAGTCTCCTAGCCAAGCCGTGTTCACCACCGCCCTCAAATCTGATCCGCAGGAAGTCTGTACTATAAGCAAGTATATAATGCTTTTCATAGCATTCACAGTGACCCCTGATCTGTGCTAAAAGGTCTGGTGTCTTATGGAAGGAAGAAACCTTCAGCAGAAGCTGCAGGCTACAAAAGAGTGGAGGGAGGAAGACTATTTATGTTCACAACTTTATGCCCCAGGGTATAATTATGGAGGCAGAGAACGTAATTCTCTGCTGCTCCTCAGTAATTGGTATTCAAGGCATAATTCTACAGGTAGCAAACAATCATCAAAAAGAGTAACTATTGATAGCCCAATCCTTTACGAATGTGTTCTTTTACAATCATCTGAATTAGTGACCATTACTACATCCGATGGCATCAAATTCCAGCCTGCGTTGTTATGGCTACCTGATCTGTGCAGCAAAAATCTTGATGACTGCTAGATGACAGCAAAGTCTTAGGCTTGCTACCATCTATAGATCTTCCAGATTTTTGCATCCCTGATCCAGTACCTGCATTAAAATATGACTTGAATATTACTTGAAAGTTTAGCTACTTCATAAGAACATAAGTAGTGCCCTTCTGGATTGGACCACGGGTCCATCTATTCCAGCAATCTCTTCTCCTAGGGGCTGACCAACTGCACTGAGAAGCTACTAATCTCCCCGCAGATGGTCTTTAGAAGCAATCACACTGCCATCAAGTCATTCATCCCCATACTTCATTAATTTCAAGAAGACAGCAGTTTAGGTTGTAGCCACTACAGTTTACATAATATTTCTCCAAATACTTGCTATCTGGCTGAATCAATATTCCTGTATTTTTACTGTGGAAAAAAATTGTTCTTACTCTGTTTGCAAGACATCCAAAAAATAGACAAAGATTTTGTTTTATTTGATGTTAGAATGTTAATGCAATTGTGTTTCCCATCTTTGCTAGAACAAAACCAGTCATTTGGTGATGCATTAATCTGTCAAGTGTCTGAAGAAGCTGAAATGCTATGATGCATTTACTTTATTAGAAAAACAGAAAATTCTAGTAGAAGCAATCTGTTTTTGTTTATTGTTAATAATAAACAAGTCTTTCCAATTATTGTTATAATACAATTTATCTTTGCCTATTTGGAAAGAACTGTATTTTTTGTTGGTATTTTTCAGAGTGATTAAAATTAGGGTAAAAGTCAGTGATGTTATGCAAATAGGAGCTTCACCATATGGATCGGAGTCCAGATGTGACCATGTAAGCGTACACATTTCCACTCCTATTAATCTGCAATATGAATATATTGTGTTCTATGAAGTAAGTATGAACTAATAATAGGAATTTGAATAACAAATAATAGAAATTTGAATAACAAATAATAGAAAGTTGAATAATAAATAAATAAATAACTATAATTTTGGACAACCTAAAGAGCAAGGTCAGATAATCCTGAAGGCTTTTTAAAATTTCTCCTGTCTAATACAAATACAGACTCCAAGGTATCAGAGAGTCAAGAATGCATTTCCAAGGCAGAAGCCTCATACTTTCCAGATATGATTGAAGGAAGTAGTGAGGAGCTATATATTTAGGTTGGAAGCCCATGGAAGTGAAAGCAGCTGCGGGCACTTAAAGGGAGAAGCCAAAATATTAAAAAGGTGTTCCTCATTATTTCTCTCTTTTCATACTCCCCTCTCCTTAAAATGGTATTTCCTGAAACAGGTTTCTTGGGGGGTGGGGGGAAGTTCAAGGTGTCTGGAGTTAGTTGCTCAATTTACAAGTGGTATAATCTTGTCAGTTCTGGGAGATCAGCTAGGCTGTAATCTTTGCTACAGTTGCCTCGTGTAATCTACTGATCTCAGAGATAATTATTTCTGAGTAGACAACTGCATTAGTGAGTCAGTATGTGAGCCAAGCCTAAATATTTACTTACAGTACTTCTGTTGAGTCTGAATGAAAAAATGCAAATCAAAATGCTACAAATCATGATTTCAATAGCCTACTTCAGCCATCCAGAACCTTGGCCTACAAATGTTTTAGGATTGCAATATCAAGAATTCCTAGATTTAACTATACTGGATGGGAATTCTTGGAGTTATAGTCTCAGTATATTGAGAAGACAAGAAGACACCAGACTGGAGAAGGAAGGCTAAGACTTTGCCTTTTGTTGTTTATTCATTTAGTCACTTCCGACTCTTCGTGACTTCATGGACCAGCCCACACCAGAGCTTCCTGTCAGTCGTCAACACCCCCAGCTCCCCCAGGGACGAATCCGTCACCTCTAGAATATCATCCATCCACCTTGCCCTTGGTCAGCCCCTCTTCCTTTTGCCTTCCACTCTCCCTAGCATCAGCATCTTCTCCAGGGTGTCCTGTCTTCTCATTATGTGGCCAAAGTATTTCAGTTTTGCCTTTAATATCATTCCCTCAAGTGAACAGTCTGGCTTTATTTCCTGGAGGATGGACTGGTTTGATCTTCTTGCACTCCAAGGCACTCTCAGGATTTCCTCCAACACCACAGGTCAAAAGCATCTATCTTCCTTCTCTCAGCCTTCCTTACAGTCCAGCTCTCACAGCCATATGTTACTACGGGGAACACCATTGCTTTAACTATGCGGACCTTTGTTGTCAGTGTGATGTCTCTGCTCTTAACTATTTTATTGAGATTTGTCATTGCTCTTCTCCCAAGGATTAAGCGTCTTCTGATTTCCTGACTGCAGTCAGCATCTGCAGTAATCTTCACACCTAGAAATACAAAGTCTTTCACTGCTTCTACATTTTCTCCCTCTATTTGCCAGTTATCAATCAAGCTGGTTGCCATAATCTTGGTTTGTTTGAGGTTTAGCTGCAGGCCAGCTTTTGCACTTTCTTCTTTCACCTTCATCATAAGGCTCCTCAGTTCCTCTTCGCTTTCAGCCATCAAAGTGGTATCATCTGCATATCTGAGATTGTTAATGTTTCTTCCAGAGATTTTAACTCCAGCCTTGGATTCCTCAAGCCCAGCTTGTCGCATGGTGTGTTCTGTGTACAAGTTGAATAGGTAGGGTGAGAGTATACAGCCCTGCCATACTCCTTTCCCAATCTTAAACCAGTCTGTTGTTCCGAGTCTGTTCTTACTGTTGCTACTTGGTCGTTATACATATTCTTCAGGAGGCAGACAAGATGACTTGGTATCCCCATACCACTAAGAACTTGCCACAAGTTGTTATGTTCCACACAGTCAAAGGCTTTAGAATAGTCAATAAAACAGAAATAGATGTTTTTTCTGAAACTCCCTGGCTTTTTCCATTATCCAGCGGATATTGGCAATTTGGTCCCTAGTTCCTCTGCCTTTTCTAAACCCAGCTTGTACATCTGGCAATTCTCGCTCCATGAATTGCTGAAGTCTACCTTGGAGGATCTTGAGCATTACCTTACTGGCATGTGAAATGAGTGCCACTGTTCGATAGTTTGAACATTCTTTAGTGTTTCCCTTTTTTGGTATGGGATATAAGTTGATTTTTTCCAATCTGATGGCCATTCTTGTGTTTTCCAAATTTGCTGGCATATAGCATGCATTAGCTTGACAGCATCATCTTGCAAGATTTTGAACAGTTCAGCTGGGAGGCTGTCATCTCCTGCTGCCTTGTTATTAGCAATGCTTCTTAAGGCCCATTCAACCTCACTCTTCAGGATGTCTGGCTCTAGCTCACTGACCACACCATCAAAGCTATCCCCGATATTGTTATCCTTCCCATACAGGTCTTCTGTATATTCTTGCCACCTTTTCTTGATCTCTTCTTCTTCTGTTAGGTCCTTGCCATCTTTGTTTTTGATCATACCCATTTTGGCCTGGAATTTACCTCCAACGTTTCTCATTTTCTGGAAGAGGTCTGTTGTCCTTCCTATTCTATTGTCTTCCACTTCTGCACATTGCTTGTTTAAAAAAAATTCCTTATCTCTTCTGGCTAACCTCTGGAATTTTGCATTTAATTGGGCATATCTCCCCCTATCACTGTTGTCTTTTGCTTTCCTTCTTTCTTGGGCTACTTCTAGTGTCTCAGCAGACAGCCATTTTGCCTTCTTGGTTTTCTCTTTCTTTGGGATGTATTTTGTTGCTGCCTCCTGAACAATGTTGCAAACTTCTGTCCACATTTCTTCCGGGACCCTATCTACTAAGTCCAGTCCCTTAAATCGATTCTTTACCTCCACTGCATATTCCTGAGGGATATTAGTGAGCTCATATCTAGCTGATCTGTGGGTCTTCCCTAATCTCTTTAGTCTGATCCTAAATTGTGCAAGAAGAAGTTTGTGATCTGAACTACAGTCAGTTCCAGGTCTTGTTTTTACTGACTGTATAGATGTCCGCCACCTTTGGCTTCAAAGGATGTAGTCAATCTGATTTCGGTGTTGTCCATCTGGTGAAGTCCATGTATAAAGCTGTCTCTTAGGTTGTTGGAAGAGAGTGTTTGTTATGCAGAGTGAGTTGTCTTGGCAAAATTCTATCAGCCTATGTCCTGCTTTGTTTTGTTCTCCCAGGCCATACTTACCTGTAATTCCACGTGTCATTTGACTGCCCACCTTAGCATTCCAGTCTCCCGTGATGAAAATAACATCTCTTGTAGGCGTGTTGTCCAGTAGGTGCTGCAGATCCTCATAGAACTGCTCTACTTCAGCTTCTTCAGCATCTGTGGTTGGGGCGTATATTTGGATCACTGTGATGTTAGATGGCTTGCCCTGAATTCGAATTGAGATCATTCTGTCGTTTTTTCGATTGTATCCAAGCACTGCTTTAGCCACTTTACTATTAATTATGAAGGCTACTCCATTTCTTCTGTGGTCCTCTTGTCCACAGTAGTTGATCTGGTGGTCATTTGATGTGAAGTGGCCCATTCCAGTCCATTTCAGTTCACTGACGCCCAGAATGTCTATCTTTAATCTTGACATCTCACCAATAACCACATCCAATTTGCCCTGGCTCATAGATCTTACATTCCAGGTTCCAATGTTGCGTTGATCCTTAGAACATCGGATTCGCCGTTCACCACCAGCACCGTCGGCCGCTAGCCATCCTTTCGGCTTTGAGCTAGCTGCGCCATCACATCTGGGGCTAGTTGTACTCATCCTCTGTTCCTCCCCAGTAGCATTTTGACCATCTTCCTACCTGGGGGTCTCATCTTCCAATGGTATACCGACATATCTCTGGTTGTACTGATCCATTTAGTTTTCACGGCAAGAATACTGGGGTGGGTTGCCATTACCTTCCCCAGGGATTGCATTTAGTCTGACCTCTCTGTCATGACCTTCCCGTCTTGGGTGGCCCTTCACGGTTTAGCTCATGGCGTCATTGAGGTGCTCAAGCTCCAGCACCACGACAAGGTAACGATCGTTTGCTGAAGAAGACTTTGCCTTAGTTAATACATAAATTAACTTTACTTTTAAAATGATTTCCCATGCTTCAGATTTAGAGCAAAACCAAAAACCATAACCTAGACAGTCTTGGTTATTAGATGAAATGCCATGTTAAGGTTATGAATTCTGACAAATGATATATCACCAATTAATTCTCTGTATCTTACTATTTATTTAGAATTAATGTATAATAGGAAGGCAGTGAAATCTCACATTTGAAAAGTTCCATACAGAACCATTCATATAACCAAGAGCTATATATCACTTGTTATAAACACTGTCTAGTCCTTAAACATTTCTATACATACTAATAGCATTATAGTATTAATATAGTATTAATAGCACTTCAGCATTACAAGCTCATCATTTTTGGTCCTCTTAATGCCACATCCTCTTAATTCCATTCATTTAGCAAAATGAAGAAAAATGCCACTCTCAAGTCATACCCAACTGCTAGGAAGTTTCATTCAGAAGCATGAGCTAAAACAATCAACATGCCTCCTACATGGTGTATTTTCATTACATTTTTGCACAATTGTTTATATACTGTTTTCTGGGTCAGGATTAGAAAAAAAACATGGATCTTTTGCTTGTATAACAACATAAAAATCACTTTCTATGTGCACTAATCAGGCAGAGCCAAAGCAAGGCCATTGCTGCATATTTTAGGATGTTTGGCCAAACTGGAACATCCAACTTTTACTTCAATTGTATATCAATACATTTCAGCAAAAAGGAAGAAAGGAAGCTGTCACTTTCCAGAGATAACAATAACTTTGAGAAGAAATTGCATCTTGAAAGGAGAGCTACAGCTGCTATTTTATTTAGATGAATAAGATCTCCAACTTAAGCAACTGTACTTATGTGAGTACCAGATCTTAGGGAGGAACAGGATATATGACATTGTTATCTTGCCTTGCTTATAAACTTCCAGAAATAGCTAGTCATGTCTGGATATGTAGCACATGTTCTGAGGACTTGTGAGTGCTTACCCTGAATAATAGAGATAAAATTGAGGCACAGAGTAACCTGTCCTAGAAATAAAGCTGACTTATACCCCATAATATTAATTTACTTAGCCCAGGTAACAGCATGCCAAGATGTAAGGCCAAAATCTTTCCTAGTATTGTGGTCTGACATTCTTCTAATTTCCAGGTGGTGGTGGTGGTGGTGGTGGAGGAGGAGGAAGTGGTGATGATGATGTCATCTTAACATGAGCTTTTTACATGCAAGGCATGTTCTCTATAGCCGTTTAAAGAAAGATGCAGTATAGCTTAACCTTCAGTCAGAAATCTACTGAAACAGAAATTTCTCTTTTGGTTTACATTAGGATATTATGGTCCAAATAATAGAATATAGAATATGTCCATGCCATAAAGTTTTATCTTATAAGCATGACCTGCTATGCAATAACTGCTATATATATTATATAACAGCTGGCCTAGTAGGGATGGTATAATAAAAATGTTTGCAGAATATATCAATATGTCACTAAAACTATATGCACAATAACATTTCAGGCAACAGAAAAAGGAACACAATAAATAAATTTTGAACAGTCTTTCTTTGATATATAATGAGGCTAGTTTACTCCATGCCATATTAGTGGATAAAACAGAGGATTGTAAGTAGGCAGGTGGTAGATGGATTTATTTTTCTTTCTGAGCAGGTTCCAATTTTTCAGAAGCTAGAATAAGAATTAATAGCTCCATTCCCAATGGTTGTTGCCATGGCAATGCTCAGCTCTGGTTAAAAGAGAGAGAGAGACCATCAGGCTTTACTTTATAAAGAAGGGGGTAAAGGTGATGAGCAGAGGAGAAGGTTTGGATTTTAAAGCAATAAATAAATCACTATACATTATTTATTTGAAAACAAGGATTGTTTGGAACAAAGTCACCCCATAGTACAATGAATGAATAATTCCAGCAGAAAATAATGACACATTGGATCATTTTTCTACAGTGCTTGAGATGTTTATTCAAAGAATAGTGAAATGTATAAGGTGACCTTTGATTCAAAATCATTTCTAAATGTCAAGGGTCATCTTGGGTTTTGTTAACATTTTAGAATATCAGCATAAATAGGAAAGAAAGGAAAAGGAAAATTCTCCTGCAGAAGGACAATGAAACTGAATAGGTACATGGGAAGAAGTTTCCTAGTCAGTCCCAGTGATGAATCCAGGTACTTTTCATGGCTCTGAGCTTGGGAAAACTTCTACCTGGCATTCCATAACTGCCCCAAAAGCCATGCTGGTCATTATTCTGATTCCAGAGTATATTATCGCCAATCACCAAACAAAGTATCATTTTCAACTTCAGATGGGCAGCAGAAATTAAGTGTAATGGTTGCCTATTCTAACATACTCAGGTCCACAAGTAGGTTCTTTAGGAAAACTGATTTATTGAAAGAATAGTATGCAAATACAGAGAAAGCTGAGAATGAGCAAAAGCGCGCCAAATACAAACTAAAAACCCTCGCTCCAAACCCGATCCCGCCCCTCGCCCTGCCATAGCAACCACCCCCTCCCAGGTGTTGAGGAGCGTTAGACATCGGCCTGGGAAAGTAACCTTGAACACATGTCATAACCCAAACATACATTCCAGAACAACAGCAAAGAGATTACAGCCCGGCACGGTGGAAATACCTCTCCCCGCAAATGACAGGCACGGATCAGGAAACTGACATGCAAAATGTTACGATGTACCCAGAACATTGGAACGATGAACATGACATTAAGTAACAATGGTATTTCTCACTGAATTCCAAGTAATTGGATGACATCATCCAATATGGGAATTAACCATGATTTCAGTAACTTTCTCTGCAACAGACTGTTGGATATGGAAAGACTTATGGCTGAAGAGTCAGTCTTTGCATTATAACCATGAACCATTAAACTCTTAAAACCAGGGGCTCAAATCCAAATGTGTTTCCCCATTCCCACCCCCAGTGCTCAATAAATCTATCTTCAACAGTGGTGAATACAGTATAGAATATATAATTGTCTTCTACAACATGGCCTGCAGTGTGTTTCCTGAGAAAGAAAATACAATATTCCCACCCCTCCCTCATACACATAGACACACATGCACTGTGGAAAATGTGTGTGCGTGCGTGTGTGAATCTACCCTGAAAATTGATTGCTCAAGGTAGACAGCAGTACAAAGACTCTTCAGTAAAAGCTATTTATAAATAAATAAATAAATAAAATTCAAACAAACAAACACATGATTCAGAATCTACATACTGTAAATCCTAGATCTATAAATCCTATCTTCCCTACTTCTTGACTAGCAATTCTAATTCTATAGAAACTGCTTCAGCACGACTCTGATTATGTTGAGAATTCAAATCTGACCTCCTGTGAATAGGGATGGCCCATTCTTCCACGCCTGAGCAAAACAGAGTTTTCTGTGTAAATTCATTTCCTCAAACCCAAGTCTTGGTTTGACTTGTTTAATCCTAGCACTAGCCCTTAATTATGTGTCCTTTTTCTACTCTTCTGAAGCAAATAAGCTTGGATGACATAATAAGAGACAGTGAAAAAGTAATGCATGCGTTCTTCAACAAAAACTTCTTTCTCTTAAATTAACCCCCTACACCCAATCCCTCAGACTCTAAATCTCATATGCACCAATATTTCCTTAATGCAAACTGCAACTTTTCCTCTCTCTGCACCTCATTTATAATGTTAATTTATTTTTAATTGAAAATGCTTTATTATGTTATAGTGTAAATGACTGGAGAGTCCCAGGTTGATTTCTGATCAACATGGAAACACCATGAGAATTGCTGGTGTCCTCATGCTACTATCTATCCATTTGGTATGGCAGTATTAAAACATGTCACTGAACCATCTGGATGATAATGCAGCTGGGTAGGTTAGTGACATTGCTTGAGAAAAGAAAGAGGACGTGAAACTCTTCAGGGAGTGAACTATGCTTTGAAACACGCAGCACATTGCCTTCATTTGTATTTCTTGACCTGGTTATTCTCTCTAGGTAAAGGTAAAGGTTTCTGTCATGAGTGCCGTTGAGCTGAAGACATCAGCACAACGGCACACATGACAATAACGAGGAAGCAGAGGAAGGGACTCAAGATAAGCACAGCACGCACAACAACAGACACAGACCCTGGGCGGATGATTCAGCCATCAGGACACAAAAGAGAAAGAAGGAAAGACAAAGACAAGGCGGATCACGAGGCACACCCAAGCTGTTAGCAGAAGCGCAACAGAGATTGCCCAGCTGACAGCAATCACTGGCTGAAGGAGGAAACCGATGATGGGTGATCCCGGGGCACCAGCTGGGGCCCCGCAACCCTTCACCTACCGGCATGACAGTATGCAGGACAAAGGGGGGATGACGTAACCCAGGGTGAGGGGGCGCTGACCGGCGCGGGGTATTTGAACCCCGCACCGGCGCGCTCCCCTCACTCTCAGCTTTTTTCGCAACTGGCTCTACGTATGAATAAACCAGAACCTGCTCTCCTATGAATCAGCGTCTGTGTTTTACTCAGCGGTAGGCAGTGCATGACAGTTTCCCTTGACGTAAAGTCCAGTCGTGTCCGACTCTAGGGGGCGGTGCTCATCTCCGTTTCTAAGCCTTAGAGCCGGCATTGTCCCTAGGGACACTTCCGGGTCATGTGGCCAGCATGACTCACGGAACGCCATTACCTTCCCGCCAAAGCTGTACCAATTAATCTACTCAAATTTGCATGTTTTCGAACTGCTTGGTGTGCAGGAGCTGGGACTAGCAACGGGAGCTCACCCCGTCACACGGATTCGAACCGCCGACCTTTCGATCGACAGCTCAGCGGTTTAACCCGCAGCGCCACCGCGTCCCTTAGGTTATTCTCTCTACTCTCCGTTTAATATTTCTAGATAATTTTGTAAGCCAAACTCTTTGTTGACTCTTTGCTAATGAAACATTTCATATGTTTTCATCTTTTTTTTACCTTTGCAGAGTTCTCTTACATTGACACAAATTCTTTTTTTCTTTTCTTTTTTTTTCTTTTATGAACTTAACTGATTATAATATGGGAAAAGAAAGGAACTGCATAAGAATTCCCTTTGGTTATAGCTCCCCCTGCACATTAACAGTGTCAAGGCCAACTGCAATGTGAACAAAGAACCACCATGTTATTTTAAAGCACCCTCAAGCAAATTGATGTGTTTCCCAGAGATTTTAATAGCCAACATGGAGCACTCAAAACATAAAAAATAAAAATAGCTGTATTAGTTTAGGGCTTGGGTGCTTTTCAAGCATAATAGTGGGATAAACATATTTCAGATAAAATATATATGGATAAAAGATTTAAGGTAGCATTCTGTTTACAGAAGGAGCCAACAGTCTCCTACTATCTGAACCAATAGCAGGTATTTAGGACTCAACCATACTGACACATGAATAGGCTTCCCTCCTGTCCTTGAGATAGGGAAAATAGCATGTCTGTAGAAAAACTGCTGCCCCCATAGCCTACCTTCTACCTCAACAGCACCAATTGGAAGTACTACAACTGATGTTCAAAAGTGTGATTGATTCTCCTCTTCAAAGCCTAGGCTGGAAAACAACAACCACAACCGTTGTTTGTGTGCAGAGTTCCCAGCCTACCAGCCTATCCAATAACATGAAGCTCTGCTGTTGAAGTAATAGCCACTTCTTTTCTTCCAGAGCTGGAATTCATATCAGGTTTTCCTTATAGGAATAGAGGTGGAGACAGCCTTGCAGGTGCCTCCATGACTTTCTTCTGGCTGTCAACACTGCATAATGTTTGCTACCTCAAGGTTGATGTTCCCATGTTCAAACAACCACAGTGACAAATAAGAAACAGACCGTGCCAGTGAGGTAGCAATTGCTCTTTGAACCATGGCTCTTTGAATTGTGAGACTGTCCTGGGCAGAATCTGCAGTACAGTCCTTTTTCCTACCAAGGCATCACCATGCTACCATGCACCTGAGACTGTGTAAGCCTACATTAACTAATACTGCATAGTATACTTTGTTTTTGTGATGTTATTCTGTACCACTCATCTATATATAGTTTTGCAAAAGTGATCTGTATCTGGAAAGTAGGCCATTTCTGAATTTTTTTTAAAAAAATAAACTCATAGGCAAATACTTGTTTGCATAGACAGCTACCTATCTTTACTGAATTCAGTAGAGTTAGGTATCTAACTTATGAGTAAAGCAGGATACTTCTCTGCATTTGCCTTCCATTCCCGGAGCCTCCTTTCAAACCCCCTTTACTTCAGTTTCTGTTGTGTCTTGGGAGCAACAGGAACTTATTTCTGGCTATTAATCTGGAGAAGACTTCCAAGAGTAGTAGATGTTTTTCTTTTTGTTCCCTCATCCACCTGAGTGGACCTGAACATCAGCCATAGATTATAATACATTACAATTTCATTGATTGCTTTTCCCTCTGCTTTTAAAGAAGCCCCATTCACTCTTCTGTACCCTAGACTAAATTGCAGCCAGATAATGAGATTTCTTTGTGCTTCAAGAAGCTAGGTCAACTCCTTAGCTGCCTTCCCTTGACAGAAACTGGGCTGGGTTGAGATCATGCCCTTTGCTCATTACAGTTGCTGTAGCAGGGGTGCTACTTTCACCCCACATTCTCCTGTTATACAATCTGGGACAGGAACAGAAAGTCAGCCTGAACTGGCAGGTTTTGACTAACCAAGAAAGTGGAAAAGATAGTTAGAATAAGTTGACATTATCAAACAAATAATTACCATTATAGAGCTTATATAATATAGAAATCCCTCAAAGTGGAGGATATACAATAATTCAGTATTCAACAAAAGGTTATTTCAGAAAATCAAACAAACAGTAAGGGTGTTGAGAGGATCTGCATGACAAATAACTGGTTAAGGTGGTTGGCTTTTATGGAAATTGAGGGAAAATGTCAAAGTCTCTTGATCTGAACAAAGTTGTAGACAGATTTGCTTCTCATATGACAGGCACATCCCTCTTAGCAGATAAGGAAAATAAAATACCAATACCTTACATCTGCGCATTTAGTTAGTTAGATGCCATTGAATCAAATCTGACTGGTACTGATGGTATAGACAAATGCTCATCATTTCAACTTCTCTTTAGCCATTAGCCATTGCTCATCCAAGGATATTCCAGTAATCTCTTTGATCCCATTCATCTCCTCCTCCCTCCCTCCCTCCCTGCTTGCCATATATAATCATTTTTCTATCCATCATCCACTCACATCACATGCCCCCAAAATGTCTAAAAATTATTGTTCACCTAATCATGTTCCAATGCTTTGCTCTCCAAAATTAATTAATTGTTGCCACCGCTTCCCTCTTTTCTCAGAGTCCAATATATCGTGCTTTTCCCCTACTCCCTAAGTCCCTCTTGGATCAAAAAACTTTCTAGATTCCCTCCAAACCATTTAGGCATCCGATTTATGCACAATTTTGGTATTGTATGAATAGAAAATGCTTTCTTGTTTAATTCAGTCTGAAAAGCTGTCAGATTAAATTGGTTATATTTGTTTCATTTTGGTTCTGTTAGGGAATAACAAAAATAACATGGAATGAAAAAGAAAGGAGTAGCTGTATGTATTCAAAACTTTATTTGCTTTGAAAGAAATATGGTTTAACCCTTCATTTTATTTTTCATACCATCAATTTTATTGGTATTGCATCAGTTGTGCACATTTATCCATCTATATTTGTGTGTATGTAACACTATGGGCTCTAGGGCATGCAAGAAATCAATTTGCAAAATAAACCTTGCAATCATTATTTCTACTTTGCTTTTTCTGTACTTTGTTTGCAGACGAGAACATAACCTTTACATGCAACAGACATAACATAACTTCACATTTTCAATCATCCAAGAAAAGCCTATTAGTCCTTTCTTTTCTGACAGCAATGAAAATCCTGTCTTCTTCAGATGAACAGGATTCTTCACTGTTTCACTGGTAGTTTGTTTAAGCCAAGAAATGTCACTCCAGTC
This sequence comes from Candoia aspera, assembly GCF_035149785.1. Taxonomy (NCBI): domain Eukaryota; kingdom Metazoa; phylum Chordata; class Lepidosauria; order Squamata; family Candoiidae; genus Candoia; species Candoia aspera. The sequence continues at coordinate 95,338,868 of NC_086154.1, forward strand.
ACACCCTTAAACAAATCATTAAAGCTAACAAAATACTGGTTCTCCCCACATCTACAGTGTAACATCATTCTCCCATTAAGCAGGCTGAGAGTTACATTTTTCTGTAAGAAAACAGTACTGTATTTGGGCCACACGCTTGTACTAAACTAACCAACTATAACTTGAAGGAGTTACATGAGCATCTATACACGCAAACAGGGGTAGGGGGGGGAGGTATGCCATCTAAACAGCTTCAATTATCAAATAGTAGAATCAGTGGAAGGAAAAGAAAAGACAGACTAAGTATGCAGGATGAAGTTTTTCCCACCACTTCTGTGCTGAAGCATTGGAGTGGGTCTGCAAAATGCAAAGCAGAAATCTGTAATGATGGTTGAACATGCAAGTGCCAGACATTGCACTAATTTGGAGTGGGGGGATTGCAGTATAAGGTTATATATTTATGGCTATAAATTCCTGTATGGTATATTATGGTTATATGAACCTAGTAATTAACAGTCCATTATGAATATGTATTTTATTCTTGTTTGCATTCTGTTCTCCTTCTTTGACTCAGTTTGATACCCCTTGCTTGACTATTTTTTTCTTCCCATTCTACTATACTGTTTGGTATCTATTTTAAACCTTAATTCTATGTATCTTCCATTTGTGTTTACTTTGAGCCTGGCATGGATGCATACTTTCTCTACAAGCTTAATTTCATTGTCACACTTTAATCGAAACCTGTAAATGCATTATCTTTGAATATATTCAAACACAAGCATACACACAAATAATTACATTAATGTTGTACATATATATGTATACATAGTTTAACAATGGATATCAGGAACTTGCCAATTTTGGTTTTCCTCTGTAAAATATCAAGAAATATTGGCTTGTTCCACAGATACCTTGCAAACATTCAAAATCAGAAAGTTCAGTTTTTATTGGTGGAATCTTCTGGCACTCCTTGAGATTTAAGCACTTGGTAACACAAACTTTGAAAAATGAGCACAAAGTGAAGATTCTCAGTGACTTGAGCCCATAAGCATCCCCAACTTGCCAGTGTTGTCCCCAGTCTGCAACCTATCTAAGATAATTATGAATGTCACCCTGCTTTCTTGACAATTTTATTACTCTACTTCTCCAACCTTATTTGGATGTTCTGCTCTATCCAGTTAGTATTACAAGGAAGATGCACATCCATTGATCTTGTGCTCTACAACCTTCCATTCCACCCACCCAGCCCAACCAGAAGATCTGTCATGTTCACTGTTCCAATGTTGCCGGTACATCGTAACGTTCCGCATGTCATTTGGCTGATGCATGTTTCGTCTTGGAGGGGAGGAGGATTCCATCTCATGGGATTGTTATATGTTAGTAGGTGGATTGGAATGTGTTTGGGTTATCTCATGTGTTCAAGGTTCCTTTCCCAGGACATCAGCAGGAACGGTTACCAGCACCTGGGGGGGTGGGGGGGGGAGGTTGCAACGGCAGGGCAAGGGGAGGGATTATGTTTGAACCGAGGGTTTTTAGTTTGTATTTGGCGCACTTTTGCTCATTCTCAGCTTTCTCTGTATTTGCATACTATTCTTTAATAAATCAGATATCATTAAGTTCCTGCTTGTGAGTCTGAGTCTATTAGAGTAGGCAATCATTACATAAAGCTGAGAATCCAAAAAAAATTATGTTAGCCCCTTTCCAGATTTATTTTGTGAGGGAGAAGTGCTAGCGATGAGCAAACCAAATCCCCAAACCATGGAAAGTGAGGAATCAAGTGAGGGGGAGCCCGACTCCACAGTGATAAGAACGGAGAGAGTCCCTCCTCAAGAGACTTCAGAAGTTCGAGAGGGGTCGAGCTCCAGCCTAGGAGAAGAGGAGGTTGGAGGTAAAAGAGCCCCTGAACCAACCAGGGAGCCCGATCTACTCCAGCCGGCGGGAAATGCCAGCCACCTGCTCTAAAGAGCGCCTGTGAGCAGGTGGTGAAGGATGAGCGCGAACATATCTCGGTGAGTGCCAACTATCCCACACTGACCGTTAAAGTGAAGTTAGGCTCCCACACAAGAACCGTTGAAGTTTGGGCATTGATCGATTCAGGGTGATCGCGTTGCTTGATGCACCCTGACATGGTGGCTGCCTTGGAGTTACCCAGCTTTCCACTGCAACATCCCATGATTTTCACCCAGCTGGATGGTTCTATGGCAGGGGGGAAACCAGTCACCCATTTCACGGGCATGGTGGCGTTGCAAATGGGCAGCCACCGTGAGGGGATGCCATTTGTGGTGGTGCCTGTGGGGCATCCCTTAGTCATTCTGGGGATTCCTTGGTTGGTCCAACAAAACCCATATATAAATTGGGTGCACAGGACTTTGACTTTTGGGGATGGTTTCTATCAAGCCCCTGGGGAGGACGACGCTCCGGAGGCTGCAGTGGGGAGGGCAGCAGCAGCAACCTTGCATTTCGCTGTCACCCCACTGGAGGGCTTGCTGGAGCAATACCAAAGCTTTGCAGATGTGTTTGGTGAGAAAGAAGCGGACCAACTTCCACCCCATCGAAAAACTGACTGTGCGATAGAGTTGGTCCCCGACGCTCAACTGCCCAAACCAAAAATCTATGCCATGATGCAAAAGGAACTGGCGGCGTTGAGGGAGTTTGTGGACAAAAACTTGGCCAGGGGTTTTATTGAACCAGCAAATTCACCAGTGGGAGCCCCCATCTTATTTCGAGTGAAGAAGGATGGGACATTGAGAATTTGTACAGATTACTGCGGATTAAATGTGGTCTCGATATTAAACAAATATCCTCTGCCATTAATAAAAGACATGTTAGCACATCTGGCTAAGGGGAAAATCTTCTCTAAGCTGGATTTGCGGGAAGCCTATTTCCGTATCCGCATACGGGAGGGGGATGAATGGAAGACTGCTTTCAATTGTCCACTGGGTTCTTTTCAGTATAAAGTTTTGCCTTTTGGGTTGGCGGGGGCACCAGGGGTGTTCATGCAATTGATCAATGAAGTGTTACACGAACATTTGTTCAAGGGTGTACTGGTCTATTTGGATGATGTTTTGATTTATACTGAAACGGAAGAGGAACATGAGCGCTTGGTGAAACAGGTGCTTAGCAAACTGAGAAACACTGAGCTTTATGCTAAACTTTCTAAGTGTGAATTTCATCAGACTCAGCTTGACTACCTGGGGTACAGGATCTCTGACAAGGGCATTGAAATGGATCCTGCGAAGATTCAAGCTATTTTGGGGTGGGAGCGCCCACGTACCCACAGGCAGCTCCAAAGTTTTCTTGGGTTTTACAACTATTACCGCCAATTCATCCAGGGGTTCGCAGAAATTGCATTGCCTCTCACTGACTTGTTACGTACGAAGGGGTTGGGGGACACACGCAAGGTAAAGAACCCGGGGGCATTGATCAATTGGACACCTGAATGCCAGTTGGCTTTTGACAAACTTAAAAGCCTGTTCACTGCTGAACCCAAAGCCTTTGTGGTTCAAGTGGATGCTTCCAATTTCTCAGTTGGAGTGCTCTTGCTGCAAGCAGATGCCGATGACCGCCTGAAGCCCTGTGCGTATCTGTCCCGAAAATTTTCCGAGATGGAAAGGCGATGGCATGTTTGGAGAAAGAAGCTTTTGCAGTCAAGGCTCCTTTGGAGGCATAGCTCTTAGAGGGGGCTAAATGTCCTTTTGAGGTTTGGACTGACCATAAAAATTTGGAAGCACTCAGCACGCCCCATAAGCCCAGTCCTAAGCAGATCCGCTGGGCTCAACTTTTCAGTCGCTTTGACTTTAAGTTGAAATTCATTCCGGGCAAGAAAAACTTCCTGGCTGATGCGCTTTCCCGCCTGCCCCAGGATTCAGTCCAAGCACCTGACGTTGTGGGTACAGTGTGGACAGCACCCCAATTGGGGTTGCAAGCTGTCACACACAGTCAGACTTGTGCACGGCTGCCCCCAGCTTCGGTTTCACCGGCTGGGGGAAGGACACCAATTCCCTCACAATTGCAACAACAGTTCCTGCTAGAGCTGAAATCTGACACTTGGTTGCAAGTGAATAGAGACAATGTTACATTTGACAGAGGCTTAGCTTGGAAGCAAAACCACCTCTATGTCTCTGACAGTTTGCAAAGGGAAATTTTGATTAGGTCTCATGATGATAAAGTGGCTGGTCATTTTGGGTTTGTCAAAACCTTGCATCTGGTATGCTGCCAATTTTGGTGGCCCACATTGAGACGTGATGTAAAAAGTTATGTTGCTTCTTGTCCTGTCTGTGCCATGTCAAAATGGAAGGGGGGCAAACTGCAAGGGCTGCTGCAGCCAGTGGCCAGCCCCTCCTGTCCTTGGGAGGAGGTTTCCATGGATTTCATTGTGGATTTGCCTCCTAGTCAGAGAAAGACTGTGATTTGGGTGGTAAAGGACTACTTTTCTAAGCAAGCCCATTTCATTCCATGTGCTTCTATTCCGTCTGCACAGCAATTGGCCCGCCTTTTTCTAATCCACATCTACTGGATTCACGGGAGCCCCTCCTGCTTGATCACGGACCATGGAACACAGTTCACTTCCCAATTTTGGAAGGCATTTTTGAAGCTGGTGGGCAACAAGCAGGTGTTGTCCACTGCGTCGCAACTGGAGACTAATGGATCTACAGAGGCTCTTAATTCGACCCTGGAGCAATTTTTGAGGGCATTTGTCAACTATCAGCAGGATAATTGGGTTGATTTGCTGCCTTTTGCTGAGGTGGCTTATAACAACGCCATCCATCAGAGCACAGGACACACCCCTTTTCATACTGTTTTTGGCTGGGACTTTGTTCCCATTCCTGAGTTGCCTCAACCCTCCACACAGCCTTGCTCCGCTTCTGATTGGGCTGCTCAACTGGCTGATTCGTGGCCAGTGATTCAACAAGCATTGGCTGATGCCCAATCTGCCTATAAACTGCACGCTGATAAGCAATGAGCCCTTCAACCTGCTTTTAAAGTTGGTGATAAGGTCTACCTTTCCACTAAGTTCATTAAGTCCCCTCAGCCCTCGAAGAAGTTAGCTCCTAAGTTTGTTTGACCTTTTCCCATTGTGGGAGTTGTCAACCCTGTCACGTTTAGACTGGATTTGCCACACAATCTGAAACGTTTACATCCTGTTTTTCATTGCAGCTTACTCAAGCCTGTCAACTACTCTGATCACTGGCATCCACAACCCCCACCTCCTGCTCTGATCATGATTGACGGACAGCAACATTTTGAGGTGAAGGAGGTCCTTGATTCTTGCCGACTATGTGGCACTCTGCAGTACCTCATTCAGTGGAAACACTTTCCCCACCCTGAATGGGTGCTTGCCCATGATGTACAATCTCCTCTTTTGGTTCGCCGCTTTCATCTAGCTTATCCTCTCAAACCTGCTCCTTAATGTTTTTTGGGGGGCGGTATGTCATGTTCACCATTCCAATGTTGCCGGTACATCGTAACGTTTCGCATGTCATTTGGCTGATGCATGTTTTGTCTGGGAGGGGAGGAGGATTCCATCTCGTGGGATTGTTATATGTTAGTAGCTGGATTGGAAAGTGTTTGGGTTATCTCGTGTGTTCAAGGTTCCTTTCCCAGGACATCAGCAGGAATGGTTACCAGCACCTGGGGGGGGGGGGAGTTTGCAACGGCATGGCGAGAGGAGGGATTACGTTTGAGCCGAGGGTTTTTAGTTTGTATTTGGCGCACTTTTGCTCATTCTCAGCTTTCTCTGTATTTGCATACTATTCTTTAATAAATCAGATATCATTAAGTTCCTGCTTGTGAGTCTGAGTCTATTAGAGTAGGCAATCATTACAAGATCTGAAATGAAGACCCTAATCTCCACGCTCAGATTCTATTCCTTCTAACTTTAGGGGCTTTTACGAGAATTTTCAACAACAGGATTGAGATTATTTGTGTAAAGCAAGTTCCCTTCTTCAGACCTTCTCCCAGTGGATGGATATAGGGGGACAGGAATGCAGGGGCAACAGGACAATAATCCCCTAGCACAGAATTTCAGAATGTGTGTAAATCCTCTGTGATATAGCATTCGTCCCACACTGGTTTACTTGCTCTCATTTTCTTTTTCTGACATAAGACTTTATTTTAAAAACCATTTGAAATATATCTGAGTCTCAGTTATCTTTGCCCTTCAGCATTGTCTCTCTCTGCCTATATTTAATAATAACTTTTCTTCCAGGAATTGCAATAATTTGATTTTGTGACTATATCCATTTTCTTTGGGAGCAGACATTACATAAGATGGGTGCATCATGCATAAGACAGAATAGGGAACTTCAGCTACATCTCGGTCATATTTGTCAGAGAGCTGACATGAAGCTTTCCCAGTATCAGTTGCCACACATGAAGATGTCTTAATATCAATATTGCACAATAGTAAATGCAAGTGATAAAAATAGCCATAAATTGAGATTTGCCCCATAAAAGCATCGAGATTTGCCCCATTTTATGAGGCCTTAGCAGAGAAACATATCAAAGCATATCTTAGGTGACAGAATTTCATACAGTGAATTTCATATAATGAAGCTGCTGCACAGAATCCATCAGCCTATACTCCCTGAGCTTCACATAGAGACATACTCAGTGAATAAGCCCACTTCTCTGCCATGTACATGACTTAAACTGCCCAGTAGGTCTTCCATCTAAAAATTAATGGAGTAAATTCTTTCACCTCAACAACGTAAAATAGAACTACAGAATTGGAACGTGACCTTAGATTCCAACCCTTGACTTAGATTGAAATATAATTAAATCTAATTAAAAATTACCTAGCAATGGCTAGGGAGTCTCGGCTTGGACATGTCTACTAACAAAAAGTATAGGATCTGTCTAAGACAACAGCTATGTGGCTGCCTTCATAGGTTTTCCTGATACTCAACCGAGACCAATGTAGCCCACCACATTTGGCCCCTATGCAGTACATTAAGGCAAGAGAAGCAGGCCGATGTTATCTTTTATCTACTACCATTTCAGATACATGAAGAATGTTCATCATACTCCTCTGAGTCAGTTCCAATTTATCTGAAGCCTTCTTAAAGGGTGATGATCAGAGCTGGCCACAATACTCAAGGTGGCATCTTACCTATGTGGAGTTCAGTATAAACATTACTTTCTGCTCCTGTAACTATGCAGTAGAACTAGAAATGTATTGATCTAACCGAAAATCACACTGGCCTCTTTTTCAGCCCTATTATGCTGCTGACTCCTGCTCAGCTTTTGATCAAAGCTACATTTCCAAAATCTTTTTTTCAGATATGAACTAATGTGCCCCCCTTGTCTACCAGACTTGCCTTTTAATTGTGTAAGTCAGCCGTTTGGCAATGTTTTCCAGAAGCTGATGTAGAGGGAGAGACACCAAAAAAAAAAAAAAAAAAAGACCAAGAATGCTGATGTTTCGAAATTGACTAGATTGCAGCACCAGAACTGGGACATTTCTGCCCTGTTGCAGAAGAGAAGAGAGCTCGGTTACCACTTTGTTGTGACCTTGAAACCTGAGTAGTAGACCAGATTTAAATAATTTAGCTATTCATAGCAACCAAATTATGGCATTACCATGTTACAGTTTTGAAATGCTGAAGTCATGTAAATGCTGATGAGATTTCAAACTAAGCAAATCCTATCTCCTGTACTTCTAGATGCTAATCTGTTGTCAGAAGTTGCTCAGACCTCTACATTTATAGCTACTGTGTTAGTGCTGCTAAAAATTCAAATATATGCACAAACTATGAATATATTTTGCACACAAGGTGTCATGCCAAATATGTCCCTTTTACATAAGCTGGATATTTTAAACTTTTGTGGCAGAAACCAATTACATTCCCAAATGATAACAGTGTACTCCCTTATTGCATTGCTTACAAAAGATTTAATAGAGAAGAAAAGAAGTACAGACTATGAAACTTTAGCCACAACAGCAGTCGCAACTTAAAAAGCTTCTAACTCCTTTAACTCCAGCCCTCTTATTTGCCCTGATGTTAACACTGTACCAAAATCCATCTGCTAATTTCTCAAAAGCTTTCGTCCTCTGGGATTTCTTCTTTTCTACATCATGGTAGCACTTAGCTTAATTTATTGCTGTAAGGTGATGGTGACCTCTCCTTTTTTTAATCCATCCCTCTTTCCCTCTTTCCCTCCCTGTTCTGACTGCCTGGTCAAAAAAGGGAATTCTTTGGGAAAATGGAAGGGAGGAAAGCCAGGGACACTGTAGACTCTACAGAGAAACAAAATAAAAGTTGGGCTGCTCATGCACATAGCAAATGACCTTGTAACTGAAGTAAAGGCAAGAACATTGTACTTGATTCATCAGTTTTTTCTTTTGGAAAATAAATAAATTAATGTCCTTTATTTTCCTTGAAACTGAGATAGAATGGTTGAGAATGTTTTTGGAGGGCCACAGGTGGACTTAAACCACTCCATTTTGTCATCACTGAGAGGTATGTGTTTGTATTAAGAAGTATCACCAGAAAGATCAAGGATGGGGAAGGTGGGGACAGAATTCATTCCACTTGTACAGACAGTGGGTTACTGGAAAGTCTGAGATCACAAACCGTGTAAGTTGAAAATCTTTAGAAATCTTCAGAAACTGATAAGCTTCATCAGCTCTTGATGCTCATCCTGTCTCTATGTCACTTTCCATTGTTAGATAATGAAAAGTCAGAACTCCTTTTTTCTCAGTGAATATGCCAGAATTGTGAATGCGTTGGGAAGGTTACTCCTGGAATGATGCAAGATGGGAAGAGCTATTTTCAGAGCTGAGGTATTGGCTACAAAGCAGGGCAGATAGGTGGTCCTACTGTATCTGCCAAGGTCAGAATGTGACCTTGCAATTAGAGCCTTACTGCTTGCTGACTGGACTTTTCTGGCTTCAGTGTCTGGACATCCTGGCAATGCTGAGTGAATAAATAACAAACAAGCAAGGGTGTGTGTATGTGTGTGTGTGCATGTGTATGTATGTGTATGTGTATATCCATCCATCCATCCAAATGTGGAATCCTTGGTGCTCTCTGAGCTTGGGTGTTTGTTTGCAGACATTTTGTTGCCTGACTAGGCAACATCTTCAGTGCTAGAAGGGAGTGGGGTTTGCTCTCTGTTTATATACAGTAGCTTGTCCTGACAGTGTTGGTGGGGGTGTTGCTCTCTCCTTGGTAGCTCATAAACAAATAGAGGTAGTTCATAAACAAACAGGTAGTTCATAAGTAAACAGAGCAAACCCCACTCCCTTCTAGCACTGAAGATGTTGCCTAGTTGGGCAATGAAACATCTGCAAGCAAACAATCAAGCTCAGAGAGCACCAAGGACTCCACAGTTCAGCCCTGAGTTACAGATATTCTCTTCTATTGATCTCTCCAAATGCTTGCTATATCCATCAGAATGTTTCCCCATTAAGTAATATCCAGATGCCTGGAGCATCACATGAGATCTTTGAGTGCTTGATCTGGAAATTCTGGAACAGAAATTCACAAGGACACATTGGTGTTAGTTCTAAAGCCTCACTTCCATGGCGTGTTTGACCTATCACTCATTTCATGCCTAACTGTAAGAACATGAGAAAGCCATTTAAGATCAATGGAGCTAATCACATACTATAATTAAAGCAGAAAGTGGTGGGGCACAGTCAGTGTTCTGCACAGTTAAGCCTTTAATGATTAACAGATTAGTTCTGTCTCTAAGGTTCTATTGCATGGCTATTTAGTTTAAGACAAATATAGTTGCTTATGTCTTGCTATTAAAACCAAAACACTTTTATTTTCCCCAATATAGAACCTACAGTATGTAACCCCACCTAAGTGGAGTTATAGCTTTGTTCATTCCTAGTACTTTCTGTGTGTAAACCCAGTGCTGTCCAGGAAAAGGTGTGCATGCCTGGTTTCAGTTCCAAGCAAGTAGTTTTTAACATTCCACTGTGCTCCTTGACTTCATTTGGTTGGATCACAAATTGCATTGCACTACATTCTATTTTATCCAAGTTCTCTTTCTCTCTCTCATGCTTAGACCACTTTCTTTAATCACAATGCATCTGCTGAAAGCTGATCCTGAAATAAATTACAAAGCAATCTTATGTCACCTTGATAACCATGCTAAGAGGATTAGACTGAGGGGAAGGAACTTTTCAGAGGCACCCTAGAAGCTCCCAATACACCTGCACAAAGCTGTGTAGTTTTACAGTATATCTCCCCATGGTAGATTTCAAAGCAGGGTATTCAGGGGACAGGACTGGGCCCCTTTCTTTACTGGCAAAGGCCCAAACTTTTTGCCTTCTAGATCTGCCAGAATTTGAGAAGTCCAAATGCAACCTCCATCAAAATGCTTCTCTCTCAATAAGAAAACCAGTAAGACGTGGGAAATAATAAGTATCTTCTATCTTCGTATATTCCTTGGTCTATGTAAATTGGCAGGGCTTAGGAACTGGTGGTCAATTTACTACTTTGTACCCCTCTCCCAACCACATTCAGGATTATATTGTTAACCTTAAATGGGAAAAAAGATTCTTTTTGTTCTTGTTACAGTAGTGTGGTTTTCCCAGGATTGGTGATCTCCAGATGTGCTGGGACACTTCAACTTCCAAACTTCCCAGCCAACACAGTGTTTATACTTGGAATACTGGGAATTTAAGTATCTATGGTGTCTGGGAATTCCAACAATTGCTTTTTCAATATCGTTGGAAAGTGTCAGGTTGAAATAAGCCGTAATAAGCTATTAGAGCTGGTCTTCTAGGACAAGAGTTAGATGCCACCTAAAGACACATATAAGATGGCATATATTTTTAGGGGCTAAGCTCCATTTCAATACATGTGCTTCGTGTTATACAAGTTGAAAACATGTTAGAAGGTTGTAAACCATGAAGTCATATTTCAAGACAAATCCTTCCCATAAATGAATACTAATTTGAAATGTTATTTTCCTTTGTCTACATTCAAATGACACAAGATTGCATGTGCAAATGCTTTTAGAATTGGATGTTTTTGTGTAACACTCAGACATTTGTTCAGAATATTTTAATTTATAGATTTTCTTGTTAAAAGGTCTACAAAACTATAGTCATTTTAAAGTTTCCATAATGTCAAATGAATCGCCAAACCACACAGTTCACTCAGATATAAGCTCCATCCAGGTATGTGTATGAGGGTTCAAAGCTAGGTAGAAAATGGGGCTGAATAAGATGGCCATGCTTCTGATCTCCCTAGTTTCACCACATTAAGCAGTTAGGAGGAGAACTATACTCACTTTGTTTAATCTATTTCTAATAAGATCAGGGACCCCTAGAAGAGGTTCAAGATCTCATGAAGAACCATAGTCACATTCAAGTGAACGTGATTACTTCTTCTGATCTACCAGCTGAATTCATGGAAAAGCCAGTGTGGTCAAGTGGTTAAGGCATTGATCTAGGACAGGGGACAATCAGATTTACATCTACTTGGTGGCTTTGGACCAGTCACTTTTATTTCAGCTCAACCCATGCCACAGAGTTGCTGTTGGGTGCATAAAATGAAGGGACATCCCCATGTAAGCCATCCTGAGTTCTTGGAGGAAAGGCAAGATATAAATCTACTAAATAATTAAGGGAATCAAAAGGGATTAGTATGAACATGATGCAAAACATAGGGTCTGGGTAGGCATGTATAGCCCCATCCTCTATCTGGTTTGAAGCCTTCACTTGTTTAGACCAATGCCTGAACAGGGCTGGGTTATTTTTCAGATCCATGGAATATGAATGCTTGGGAAACTAATGGAGCTAATCCCTCATCCTGTTTTGTCCAGGATTTTCAATTCTCAGGCAAGTAGGACAAAACTGGGTCCCGTGAAAGACACCACCTTTAACTTTAATTTATTTTGCATTCACTTCAGTTGAATGAGAATGTAAGATGAGATGAACTAGGATATTTTCAATTGGGAGGTCACATTTTTTAAAAAAATTAAGTACTAGGAAATGAGAAGTAAAAAATGTCAATTGCTTCTTTCAAGTCATTCTTTGTGTCCATTAAGTAGTAGAGACATCTTTTACAAGTAAGTGAAGGGGCTTAACGTCAGCTTCAAAAAGGCCAATATGTTCCCCATTTACTTCCTATTCTCCATGAGTCATTCTTCAGGTGAGTTCTTCCCATTACCTTCAGATGATTAGTAGCCACTTCCGTTGTTATAGCTGAAGTGTCCAATGATGACACTAAGGTTATAAACAATCCTGCCTTGGATGTGCCTAGAATGACAAATTCTCTCTGGTTTAATTAAAGCATAGGGGGAGAAGAGGTGTTAGAAAGTAAATTTTAACAGAAGAGCTTTTCTTCTTTTTTAGCAGCATGCCAATTATCGAGCAGGCATAGCTATGCTAAAAAGGACTCTAGGTGATAAGATCATTTCTCAGCTAAGCAAAATTGATGTCTACAAAAGAGAAATGTGCAATAGAAATGCAATTTCCCCTTTGGGGTGTAAAAACAATGCTTGTATGCTAGGTTTAATTAAAAGTTTTTGTTACTGGCCTACCCATGTCTTAAATTATTATCATTCCAATGTAAAGATTTAGGGCTGTGCAGCACTTTTGATTCAAGGGCAAAAAGAAGCATTGGCATGTGGTTGCGACATTTATCTGCAACTCCTTAAATCAAACATGTCTCTTTCTTGGGACTGCACAGGTGGCAGCTGTGCAATTCCAAAAAAACATCATGGCTGCTTTAAGGCATTACAGTTAAGTGTTATATTGGGCACTCTGTGTGTTCTGAAGCACCTTTTGGCCTTCAGATCTGAAGCTCTGCACAGCCCTATCAAGGATTAGGTCTGTTCTGGACTTCCAGTGGGGACATAGAGGACTGAACAGCTGTGCCTGCAAGCTGGCATCATGGCAGATTTTTTGGGCTCAGTCTGGTTTCTCCTGAAGCCCAGGAGAGTTTTCCAGACCAAGGAAAATGCTGGGAATTGACCCATTTGTCCTCCGGATGGTGAGTCACAGCCAGGAGATCGTAAACAGTGTTCATGATTGACAGGTAAGACTTTGCCGGGAGACTGGGACGTCACCATTTCTAAGCTGCGCTGCAGCCTTAAAAGTACATTAAGTCCAGCCACCCCATTTCTGAAGCACCCAATTTATTTTTTTTAAAGTATTTCTACCCTAAGAGAGGCTTTCTACATTAAGAAGAAACCATCTCTCTTTTGTGCTTATCATTATTTTTATGCTTAACTTTTTTTAAAAAAATGAAAGGTTTTGATTTTGCTTTCCATCCAACACTAAGGAGGGTTGAGAGTATGTTATCATCTCCCTGTTATTATTTTTGTGCTGATTTTGAGGATTTTAGCATTTTTCCTACATGTTGAATCTGCCGTTCTGAACTATTACTTTCCTGCTGCTGTTTTCTCTGGGGAACTGTTTGTTATCTTATGTTAACTCAGTTTGGAAATTTTCCATTACCTTTCACTTCTCCCGGTTAAATATCTAGGGGGTGCCATAATTTACTGCTTCAGACATGGAGGATCTTAACCAGGCTTTCTCTGACTTTCACGGAGATATTCAAGCAGATATTAAGCACATTTTTTCTGATTCCTGCCAAGTTATTATGCAAGACATTTAGAGCACTGTGGAAAATATGTGGTCTAAAATGTGCCTTCTGGTTGGGGAAGTTGTGGATGAAACTGAAGAATCTAACAGCGATGGAGTCTCTTCTAAGAGTGAGATTCAGGCTTCTGTTGAAATGCCGGTTGAAATTGACAATGCTGAATTAAAGAACTTAATGGAGAAACTGAGCTGCAAGACATGAGTGAATTTGACTTTCTGATGGAATGCTATGGAAAAGAAGGGGTTATTATGTATGGGAGGTTTTTTGAAGGGAAGTCTGTGTTTGTGAGGGGAGCAGCTGGGCTGTTTGATTTCTTTAAGAAAATAGCTCTGTGTTTATTATGGGGATATGTAAATGTTTTGGTCTATTCTAAAGTGGGTTGAGGGACTAAAAATATTTATTTGGATGGTCTTTTGGCTTGGATGATTCTCCTTATCATTAATGATTGGGATCATGATTAAGTTTTTTTAAAAAAAAATATTAATTCATGTTTTTGTAAAATTATAGTGGCAGACAATTTACATGCTTTTTATTTTTGATCTTTATTATAGTAGACAGGGATGTATAGTCTGGTAGTAGGAAGGGAATAATTAAGTAATTGTTATTTTCAGGGGAAGTTGATTAGGTGATTTATACTTTTCCTTTTAATATAAAGGGAAGCAGCAATGGTATTTAGTGATTTTTATAATGTGCTTAGGGGTTGACTTGTAGAAATAATGTGATTTTGGTTTAATATAGAGTAAGGGACGGGTGGCGCTGCGGGTTAAACTGCTGAGCTGCTGAGCTTGCTGATCGGAAGGTCGGCGGTTTGAATCCACATGACAGGGTGAGCTCCCGTTGCTAGTCCCAGCTCCTGCCAGTCTAGCAGTTCAAAAACATGCAAATGTGACTAGATTAATAGGTACCGCTTCGGCGGGCAGGTAACGGCGTTCCATGTAGTCATGCCAGCCACATGACCAGGGAAGTGTCTATGGACAAACGCCGGCTCTTCGGCTTTGAAACAGATGAGCACCACCCCCTAGAGTCAGACATGACTGGACTTAATGTCCAGGGAAGCCTTTACCTTTACCTTAAGGGATTGATTATGGAAAATTGCTGTATATCCTTGATGTTTAAAGCTGGAAGTCACTTCTTTTCGTAATCTATTTTTTAAAAAATTCTCTTGTGTTTTCACACTTTTTACTTTTTTTTGTAGTTTTTTTGTTTTTTCTTTATCTTTTATTTTTTCTGAAAGTTAATAAAATTCTGTTTAAAAAAAGAGATTAGGTCTGTTCTGGCTTCAGCCAAAATATCCAGCATGATAACATTTGGGAAATGAGCTGAAAGATACATCCCAAAGTATTTCCCCCCTTTCATTTCTGTACCATTGTCCAAATTTGACCAGAATTAGTGATGCATGTTACAGTACTTTCTGAAATGCATGCACTGTTGCTGGTGCATGATGCCATTTGATCTTTATAAAATACTAGGCCCTTATCCATTTAACACATCTCCATGCAACAAAGAAGTCCAAAGCAAAATTGTAAAATTGTTTGGCAATGTAAGTTCAGAAAGCTTCATGCTGGGGCTGTGTAGTGTTTTTGATTAAATCTCTGAAAGATGCTTCAGAGTGTGCAAGAACACTAATATAGCACCTGCCTCTAGCACCTTAAGGCAGTGTGTAAACTCAGAGAAAGGTGTAACTGCTGTAAAGTGTTGCAGACAGGTGTTACATTTGTCTTCTTACACACTCTGAAGCACCTATCAGAGGGTGAATCCAGAGTATTGCCCAGTCCTCCTTGATACAGACAGTACCTACACTAATCCATACTTCATTTTATGTTCCCAGTGGACAAAAGTTTTTTGAATTTTATCCTTCCAAAGAAATGATGGTACAATTTTTATTTTTGGTTAATATTAAAGCAGTTCTAAAGAGAGGTTTCTAAAATTATAAACTGAGTAGGGGAAGTAAATAAACTTGTTGCTTGGGAGACTTCGTTTAACTTTAAAATCGTTATAAATCCAAAAGTGTTTAGAAAGTGAGGTTGATGAATCCAATGTCCTTAAAGTATCTACTGTGGTCGAGGGCTGGATGGCTTCCCTCGTCTCCTGGAGCTCAGATCCTCAGGTCAACCACTATCCTGCACTCTCCTCATGAGGAGCAGTTGTCTGGATGATCTCTTGTCCTCTCCTTGTCCAGAGAGGTTTGGTTGAACCAGGTTCATTACTGGTCGATTGGTCTTGGCTGCAGTGTCATTTCTGCTCCTCTGGAGACATCTTAGCTCACCACTGCTTCACCCAGAAGTTGGGCCAATGTTATTTCCAATATTTTATTTAATTATTTTATAGGCTCTATTAGAACATTCCTTTTTTTTTTTACAGTGTACAAGTCTTTACCTGAGGTAAAAAAAAACCTGATCACGCTCACCATGCTTCAGCTTAATATATTGTCCAGTGCTCGGGAGGTACATGTCAGTAATCTATCAACTAGATAATTCTAAAACTAAAATGTCTTCTATCAATAACTTTATTTTGCAGTATTCAACTTTCCTCTTCTGAAGACTGAGTGCAGGATGAGAAGATAATCTGAGCCCATAGGTTCTTGAATTTCCTTCATAATCCATAGCAGTATAGACATGGGGAGAATCTGTATATTCAGATATAATATATTTTTGCATACAAGGCGCTAGAAATAATCCGTAGCTTCTATATAGCATGTCCTACCTGTAAGAACCCTATAGGCATTTATATGACTGTGCTGGTCTAAAAAACAAAAAATAGCTGGTTATTTTGATATTTAAAATGATAGCCTCTAACATGTTTATCCAGTATGATAATTCTTGTTTATAAAGTGCAAATGAGCCACATGCTCAGATTAATAGATCTATTATGTTCTTTGCCAAGAAAAAAAAAAGGACAAGTGTGATCCTGGTGTTACTCTGGGACTCTTTTAGTACTCTCAGTCATTATATGCTACTAGATAGGTTGTTGGATTATGCATAAGACACTCTTTTTTTGTGCCTTTGAGTCAGTGTTGACTCCTGGAGATGGCCTAGACAAGACTCTGCAGTTTTCTTTCACATTTTGGAAGTGGTTTGCTTCCTAGGGCTAAGAGAGAGTGACTGGCCCAAGGTCACCCAGCTGTGCCTAAAATGGGACTAGAACTCACAGTATCCCAGTTTCTAGCCTGGTACCTTAACCACTACACCAAACTGGCTCATAAGACACTGTGGTTGGGGTTAATTCTACTTCTATTTCAATAACTGCTACCAAAAATTGTGGCTGGGGGCCCTTTGCTTGACTCTAGTGGTTATGATTTGGGACTTGCAAGATGTATTTATTATGTATTATATGTTTATATGATAATCAATATTATGTAATATTGATCATCCAGAAATTTGGTTTGAGGCGTAACTAGGACATGATATGACATGATTAGGACATGACATGACTAGAACATGATTATGAGTGATGCCCGAGTTGTCACCTAAAAAGTACAAGTTGTCTTGTTGATACTTAATCTGCCTTTCCAGATTAAATATAGGGCCCCTGGACACCACGTCAATAATTTAGAAAATGGTAGCCATCCATACCTTGATCCTGAATCATCCTGTTGTTTGCATCACAGTGAATTGACTGGATATGTTGAGGAGGAGGGAGAGAACTTGGGTGTCACTCATTAAATGGATCCTTTACTTTTGTGAAGAAAAAATTAGAAACTGTATTAGCAATGTATGTTTTAATTTTGTATAACCGATATGATATACAAATGCATGATGTGTATCTAATGTTTTGATATGTGTTGCCTTTGCTTCTTTTAACATTATATATTACATTATTTTGACATCCTATTGAATTTATGCTTCTCACAGAAGTGCACCATGCGCAAGAATACTGATTAACAATATTCTTACCATTTCTTCTGTAGTCAAATTCAAAGTCAACTTATTAGAACAACAATTAAAGCTTTGGCATCTTTGTATATCAAAGCAACAGCTCTTCATTTTAAAGAATAAGTCTGTAGTGTTTTCCCCTAAGGATTATACCACTGTCTCTTTATTGTTTTCTCCTGCACTTTTGAGTTATAAAACAGTTCTTGCACATTTGAATATGTTAAATATGTGCACGTGTTTGACTTGTCTTTGATCAACATTCTGTATGAGAATTATGTGACCTTTCAGTCTTCGCTTTTGGCTCTCTGGGTTCAAGATGCCAGTAACTCACTGCAACCTGCTAGCTTTGGAAATGATAAAATAACTGTTGGATACACTCTAGTTGTTGGAATTTCTTGAATGAGTTTTCTACTACCAGGCCCGAATGTTGCACTTTTTGGCTCATAAAAATAGAGCTTGTCAAGGCACTGCCCTGCTTCTATACACCTCCCACCATACATACATTTAGATCATTCATGATAAAGTGTCACCATGTATCTTCTGCTGCTTGTAGAGAAAAAAAAGATCCTTTTAACACAGTACATATAGTATACACAGTACATATAGTATACATATAGGTCACTTGAGGGAATGATATTAAAGGCAAAACTGAAATACTTTGGCCACATAATGAGAAGACAGGACACCCTGGAGAAGATGCTGATGCTAGGGAGAGTGGAAGGCAAAAGGAAGAGGGGCCGACCAAGGGCAAGATGGATGGATGATATTCTAGAGGTGACGGACTCGTCCCTGGGGGGAGCTGGGGGTGTTGATGACCGACAGGAAGCTCTGGTGTGGGCTGGTCCATGAAGTCACGAAGAGTCGGAAGCGACTGAATGAATAAACAACAACAAAACACATAGTATTACCCAATCTGTCCTATAGTTCTTCCACATTGTAACTGGTTTTCTGATCCTTGGGAGGAGAAAAAGTGAGAGAAGAGTGAGGTGAGACCTCAGTTTTATTTCTTTATGCTTCATTTTATAATTAGGAACCTTTGCAATCAGCTTTTTGGCAGTTTGTTGCTGCAGAAGTTTGGAGGTTAATTTTCTTTAAAAATCGAAGTATTAGTCGTATAATTTCATCAGAAGGTTAGCCCAAAGAGCATAGGATTTTAAAAAACCCGTCTTTCACAATACAATGCTCTCTGTACAAAAAAAAAGAGAAAAAAAAAGTCTATTACTTGTTAAACTTAATTTAAGTCCAGTTAGCAGCCTTCATGCTGGAGTTCCATAAATAGGGAAATGAGTCACTCACAATAGGACATCAGTTAATATTCATTAGCAGTTCAGATAACAAATAGAATTGTCCTTTATTAAACTTTAAAGCAAAAAAGAAAAGAAAATCCTCACATTATCCTATTGATAAGTCCAGTGCTCACTGAGATAGACTCTCCTATATGGCTCCTTTGTTGTATTTCAAGCTCGAATAAATGGGCAATAGTGCCAGGAATACAAAGTGAGTGGTTAACTTATTCAGTAAAGCTCATAAGCTATTTTTTTTAAGCCAGAACTAAAGAAACAAGTGTGAGCATACAACACTTGGCAATAAAGCAGCTCTCTGTCATCCTTCATATTTCAGCGGAGGTGAAGGAAGGTGAAAAATAATGAAAGAGTCAGATAGCAATTAAAATATTAGGAATTGTAGCAAGTAGGGGCATACCAAAATTTAGTCCATCATCAGAATTACTTATGGAAGATAATGTTATAGATGATGCTTAGTCATACAGATTATATATGACTTTAGAGTGGAAGAAGAGACAGTAGGTCTCTGAACAGCAATAGCAGGAACCACTACAGCTGCCTCCATGATCTACCAATGATAAACAGGGTACTGAATTCAACTAGGGGCGAGGAACAACCCACAAATAAGGGAGGCGGTGGACTTGAGGTGGTGTGGTGGTAATATAATCTTATTTTTTTTTTGTTTTTCTTTTCAACATAAAAGTCTCCTTTCATTTCAATCCCACATTAACCTTATAAAGTATGCTGACCAAATGTGAAAAGATACTAATGTAACTATCTTGCAGACTTCAGATAAATGTCATATCACCTGCTAATTAAACATTAATTAAACTGGTCCAGAATGCAGCATCATGGGCAGTGATGAGCATGGCTCTGTATGATTCTAAGAACCGACAGGTAGTTAATTTGTCCCAATATACATTTTCAGAGACAGAGCTATCTTACTTAGCAAAGGGTTCAGCTTTATACCTACACCTAGGCATGATTCTTTTAAAACTATGGTCAAAAAGCAACATTTATTTAGGAAGATTAGATTGTCAGAGTTTTTTGAAAACAAAACATATTGTACAGGAACTTCCTTTCAGACCCAAATCTACTTTCAATCCTAGTACACATAACCTGAGAATCCTGGCTTTCCAGGTTTTAATGCTCGAAGATATAGAAAATATGTATAGAAATGAGGTATCTACTTTGTAAAATCTTACCAATGTTGAGAGACAAGCTTTAAAAATCGATGTCCTATGAGCATGTCATTTTTAAACCAGCAAACAAAGGAGGACCAGTAGTTATTTGGGACAAGGTTGATTATATTCAAGAGGCACATAGACAAATATTTAATACCACACATTACAAAGAGATAGAAGAGGATCCTACTAAGAGGATTAAAAAAGAAATCACTACAGTTCTGGTTGAAGATTTATTTTAGGCTATATATCCATATCTATATACTTTTTACATCAATCAGACAATACAGTCCCTCAATTTTATCTTTTACCTAAAATACATAAAGGGATATTTCCTGTCCTGGTAGACCCATAGTTTCTGGATGTGGTTCTATTTTTGAATCTCTGGCCATGTATTTGAATGAATACCTTAAGCCCTTCTTTCCTTGTATTCCCACCTACCTTAAGGATACTCTTGATTTTTTAAGCTATATTAATCTTACTCAGTTTGAAGTGGAAGATTTACTTTTTGTAACATTAGATGTAGTATCACTATATACTAATATATCACAGGAGGAAGCCCTAGAAATATTACAAGAGATACTGGATCAGAGGGCTAACAGGTTAGAACCCCCCCATATCTATATCATCTATATCTATATCTATATCTATATCTATATCTATATCTATATCTATATCAATATCTATATCTATATCTATACTTATATCATGCCAATTAGCTGAATTATGTCTGAAAAGAAATTATTTTTGGGTTTTGGACAATTTTATTTTGGAAAATCTCTGGTACAGCTATGGGGTATAAGTTTGCACCTGAGTTAGCCAATTTATTTATAAGTAAATTGGAGAATGATCATATACTATGCAATAATAATAAATATAAGAACAACATTGTTCTGTACAAGTGGTACCTTGACGATATTTTTATTATATGGAGGGGTTCAGAATCTTTATTATTACAATTTTATCAATATATTAATACAATTCATTCCACTGTTAAATTTGAAATGTGTTTTAATAAAGAAATTAATTGTTTAGATGTAATAGTTAAGAAAGTGGCTAATACTATTGTAACAGATACATATAGAAAACCTACTGATGTCAAATAGTTTTCATCCTACCCATTTGAAACGAAATCTTCCTTATTCTCAGATGCTTAGGTTAAGGAGGAACTGTAGTGTATATAATGATTTTTTAAAACAAGCAAATATTCTGTCTAAACATTTTTTAGACAGAGGTTATTCAGCTAAAGTGGTGAATAGTGTTTTTCATAAGGCAAAAAACATTAACAGGTCCTCCTTATTAACACCCAAAGTAAGAAAGTTAAATAATAATAGGATGATTATACCACTCATGTTTGATGGTAGGTATAGTCAAATTAGAGACATTGTTATGAAGCACTGGCATCTCTTATTTAACATCACTAGATACAAGGATCCTCCTCTTTTTACATAAAAAAGATCCAAGAATTTGAAAGATACGTTGGTGAAGAGTACTTTGAGATCTCCTGTGCTACACTCATTAGGAGTAGATGGACAGGCAACACCTGTAGGCTGTTACCCTTGTGGTTTTGCCTCAGAACTACTTGTTTTCAGGATATATACCATCAGAAAAACTATTCTATCAAATCCTTTGTCAATTGTAACTCTAGAGGTGTGATATATGGTATTCAGTGCCCTTGTCCACTTTTGTATGTGGGTTACATTTCAGGAAAGGTGAAAATGAGGTTCTGTGAACACAGAAGCTGTATCAGACATCAGAAGATTACTGCTTCTCTTGTGCAACGCTTCAGAGCCTCAAACCACACAGAGAGCCAGATATGTTTTTGGGTTCTGGAAAAAGTTCATGCTTCAGGAACTCAGCTTCTTCACAGATTGAAAGCTTGAGAGACTTTTTGGATTTTTAATTTGCAAATTTACCCCCCATGGAATGAGGAGATAGATTGGATGTGTTTATGAATCTATCTTATCTTTGGTTATAAAGTTTATTTTTTTAGTTTGTTATCCTTTTCTCCCACTTCCCTCTCCTCTTCTACATCAACTAGGAATTTCACTTTAAATTCCTTGTACTGGAGTTAGTCATTACTGCACCATTCTATACTCCTTATTTAATTTGGCCAGGTTCATTTCATTTTATTTACCTAGATGGTATCTTGTGCCCAGCTTATACACTTGCTTGGATGCAGATATATCTATAACAATAAATAGTATATCTTCTTACCACTATGAATACAATTTAAACTTGTATTTATTCATTTTAAGGTGTGGAGCGATCTATTTTACAGGAGTTTATAACAAATTATATTTTAATTATACTACTCAAGTAAGTGCCATTTTTATTTTCATTTTTATGTTAAATTTATGTGCATTATTTTAATTGTTTGTGATACATGATTATTTACACCTTTTCCCTTGTTTTTCCAGCATTTTATATTTGTGACTACTGATGAAGGCTCATAAACTGAAACACATTTAGTCAGGTTTTTGGATGTCAGCTAGTAGGGTTGCTTGATTATCCTTGTCTTTGTATTTATTCATATATATTGGCTGTTTGGATCCTTTTCATTGTTTTTTACTGTTACTATTGTATTTTATGTATGTTTTTATAATTCCACATCAACACTAGTAAACAATATTGTATAGTATAATTTTTGGTCCATTACATTGTTACTTGACCTTGTTGTTACCTTGTTTTTTTTTCAGGTTAAGTGTGTTCCCTTCTTTTTTGTTCCTCTGTATGATTATGTGCCACCCTTGCTTCATGAGCCTTCCTGGTTGCTACATTGCTTCTGGGTACAATTCAAGGTGCTGGTATGCTGGGCATGCTCAGCCTTGCTGGCCAGACAGATCCATTCATACAATGACTCTGGGTCATCCCTACACAACGCCCACCATAGGACATCCCAGTTGAGTCCCTCTTTAAACTGTTCTATTAAGGTTGATCTCCTTCACGCCTCCCCTGCCCCCCCAATGATAGAGACAGGTTTCTTAATATGTACTCCATCGATTCTATTTTGGTCTCCACCACTCTTAGCCTTTCAGGGGTTTGAGATTCCTCCCTCCCTCGAGTGTTAGGCTGTCTCTGTGTTGATACCGTGGTAGATTCTACATCTGGGGTCAGTGGGAACCGATACTTCCAGGACACCTGGGATGTCCCTGGCTGGGGTTCTCCCATTTCATCCCAGGTGATCAACTCTGTGGGCGATTAGCTGGGTGCTGGTTGCTCTGGTTCTCTCCCATCATCAGATTCCTCTACCTCAGGGCTGGAACTCAATTCCTGCCGGAAATCTGAAGGTTCTGGGGTGAGGCTCAGTTCTCCGCTCTTGACCGTCAACTCGGGCATCAAGCTAGCTGGCTCCTCAAGTCCCCCAGTTGTGAGCTTGGACTCAGCCATGGTTAACTATTTTTCCTCACAAGAAACTAATCTTGGTAGGAGCTAACGGTACAACTTTGGTGATTCTCAGCTTTATGTAATGAATATTCTAAAACACTATCAGACTCATGGGCAGGAATTCAAAGATATCTGATTTATTAAAGAATAGTATGCAGGATCACAAAGAAAGCTGAGAATGATAAAAGCATGCCAAATGCAAACTAAAAACCCTCGGTGCAAATGAGATCCCTCCCCCCATAGAATCTTCCCAAGTTCACAATCCCAGGTGCTCCTAACGGCTTCTGTTGGTCTGCGGGAAAAGTCCTTGAACAGAGAACATAACCCAAACACATTCCATTGTAATGAACACAGATACAGAGCTTGGTACAAGGCTTCACAGCAGCTCCCTCCCAAACAGAAACGCCCGTCAGCGCCATGGCATGTGAAACGTTACGATGTACAGTGTACATTGAAACAGTGAACATGACAACCATATAGACAGAAACTTGCCAGACTAAAGCTACTCTACCTAACCTAAAGGGAAATAACCTGGGAGACTCTAGGGCAGAGCTAGTCTGAGCCTCTTAATCTTCCCATGTTCCAGCTCTGGACTGTGTTTTCTCCTATCTTGCTCCCCTCTTTGGAATGTGCTCCCTCCTTCCTGAGACTCGGCAGTGTTACTGAAGTCCATCACATCACTTCCCCCTTCAGAGATACATTCCATCACATCATGCCTTCTCTGTGGTGTTGCTGCCCTCTGAAATGAGGTTCCTCTGAAATCCAGGTGGCTCCCCACCTTGAGGGCCTTCTGGAGAGTCTTAAAGACCTGGATCTTCTCCCAGGCTATGGACTAGGCTAGTTGGAACCCTTGCAGGGTGTGTGATACATATTTTGTTGTTGCTGGCCAGATTTACCAGCTTGTATAATATTTTCTATTCCTATTTGTTACTTTCCTTTTATGTTGTGAGCCACTCAGAGTCAATCTGGAGTTGGGCAGTGGCTAAATCGAATAAACAGACTAATAAATAACTTTTTCACTGGACTACTCAATTTCTTGACAACAGGATTTGTCCAGCTAGTGACTCCAACTGACAGAGTAAAAGATTGTATTGTATTACTGTTTTCTCACAGAGAAGACATACTGTAGAGACTTTGGGAAGCAATTACCTATCATGACAAAAATAGCATGTTCAGGCCCTTAAGAGTTTTTACAGCCCATTAAATCCTGTTATGCTGAAGAAGAGGAAGATAAGTTTGCTCATTCAGTTATAAAACACAGCCCATATATTCACAGCACTGAATATGTCATGTCATGACATAAAATATAAGAGGCTCTTAAATTAAATGCATGTTAAGTTCCAGCTTTTTTACTATTATCTGTTGAGATTTTCAGATTTTTGTAAAGTCATTCTCAATCACTGAAAGTTCTATAGATTTCTACAGACTTTGCATGGAAATAAGCCTTTCAATGTTTTTGATGACAATATTGTGCTAGAAATATAAGTGAGATCATTGTAACTAACTCTTCTAGTCTGTAGATAAAGCTCAAGTCTGGTGAAGGTCAACAAATAAAGATTTTGGAAATTATTATCATAAAGTGCATAGTTCATGTTACATGCTATAGTGATCACTAAACAATGATAATATTGCTAAGTGCAAAATAATACATAAGCACAGAGTTCATAACTGAGTTTATGGAGAAAATCAACTGATTACCTAAGCAGTATACAGTATATCAATGTATTTAAAGGGGAAAAAGTGACAGAACAATCACACACACAAATGCTCAGAAGACTTGTTGAGTGGAGTGTGATTTGCCCCATGTTAGTAGGTACTGAACTGTAGCCTCACTTGTCAGTTTAAGCTATGTATTAACATTGCACAAACTTCAATTTCTTTATCATTAAGAATTAAATGTACCCCAGTTGTGTAGAAGAGCTATGCAACCTGACTCCCATGATCCCATGTGGTCCACTGACCTCTTTGTATGGCCCTGTAGTGCCTCTCAGCCACAATTGGCTGTCATCAGTAACATTCTTTCCTGCCATTGTGAGGAAAGAGAGACTTGAACACTGATAAAAACACCCCTTTCAAATTAACTCCTGGTGGCTTAATGGATATAGGCATTTTCCTGGAAGTATTTGCCATTGCCTTCTTCCAGCGTGTTACTGACTTTCCAATCAAGCATGTAGCCCTAGGATTTTCTGATGATCTACTGCCCAAGTAATAACCAGGTCCTATCCTGATTAGCTTTTTGAGATCATCCATATATTGTCACCTAGCTGGAAGAAAGCTGGTAACTGAATAGACTTGTTCAAATGAACCTTCCCCAAGATTTATTGCCTACAAACTCATGCCAAAAACAAAAACAGAAAACCCCTGTGGATGATATGACTCTCCCTACTTTGCTTCATCATCTTGCCCAATGTAGCCCTTAACCTCCACAAAATACTAGTGTGCTTCCTAGCTTCATGAAGATTGTCCATCTCTGATATTAAGCTCACATCCATAGCTGGGAAGATTTCTTGACTGACATATTAAATTGGCATCTCAGGCATCAAGTTAAGTTTAATGTCCCCAAGGGAAAAAAATAAATGTATATATGTATTGGTAAACTAGTCATTAAGTGCATGAACAGGGTGATATAACAGGAGTTTGGCAGGGAAGATTATCTGGGGAAAGAAGAGAGAGAGAGAAAATGTAATGGTTGCCTATCCCAAACACTCAGACTCACAAGAGGTTACTTAAATGAAATCTGATTTATTAGGGAAATTATGGCAGATACAGAGAAAGCTGAGAATGACTAAAAGCGCGCCAAATACAAACTAAAAACCCTCAGCTCCAAACATAATCCCTCCCCCCTACCAGCCATAGCAACCACCCCCCTCCCAGGTGCTGGTAACCGTTTTCCACACATCCTGGGAAAGCAACCTTGAACACATGAGATAACCCAAATACATTCCAACCCAGCAGCCAACAGATAACAACTCCCTGACGAGGAATCCTCCTCTCTCCCGAGATCAAACACGTATCCTGCAAATGACATGCGAAACATTACGATGTATCAAGCACATTGAAATGGTGAACATGACATACTGCCTCCCCCCCAAAAAAATCAATTTACGGACCAGGTTTGGAAGGGTAAGCATTATGGAAACGACGAACAAGAATAGGGGAAGCCACATCGTGAGCGGCCACCCATTCCGGGTGGGGGAAATGCTTCCAGTGAACTAAGTACTGCAGTGTGTTGCGAAGCCGGCGAGAGTCAAGAATTTCTTTTACTTCAAAATGCTGTTGCCCGTCAATCATGATGGGAGGAGGCAGCGGAGGTTGATCATGCCAGCGGTCAGAGTGAGTAAGGGGCTTGAGCAAACTGCAATGAAAGACAGGGTGTAAGCATTTCAAATTATGCGGCAAATCAAGTTTAAAAGTCACTGGGTTAATTCATGCCACAATAGGAAATGGACCCACAAATTTAGGAGCCAATTTTCTCGATGGTTGAGAGGACTTGATGAATTTGGTAGACAGGTACACCATGTCACCCACTTGAAACGAAGGGTGAGGGGCACGCTTTTTATCAGCGTGCAGTTTGTAAGCAGACTGTGCGTCCGCTAGTGCCTGCTGGATGACCGGC
This sequence comes from Candoia aspera, assembly GCF_035149785.1. Taxonomy (NCBI): domain Eukaryota; kingdom Metazoa; phylum Chordata; class Lepidosauria; order Squamata; family Candoiidae; genus Candoia; species Candoia aspera. Next base: position 95,365,760 of record NC_086154.1, read on the forward strand.
CAAGAGTCCGCCAGCTGTGTTGCCCATTCGGACGGTGAAGCAGGCGGGATAGATGGCTGCGGCAAGTCAGGGATTGGGACAAAATCCCTGCCGTGAACGGTGCGAAAAGGGGTTTGACCGGTGCTTTGATGAACGGCGTTGTAGGCAACCTCAGCAAAGGGAAGGAGGTCAACCCAGTCATCTTGTTGATAATTCACAAAAGCACGCAAATATTGTTCCAGTGTTGAATTTAGCACCTCTGTGGCCCCGTCAGTCTCAGGATGCCTGCTTGGTGCCCAACAGTTTTAAAAATGCCTGCCAAAATTGAGAGGTGAATTGTGTGCCCCTGTCAGAAATTAAGCGGGAGGGACATCCGTGTAACCTGTACACATGTACAAGGAATAGGCGAGCCAATTGTCGTGCTGAAGGAATGGAGACGCATGGGATAAAATGAGCTTGCTTGGAGAAATAGTCTTTTACTACCCAAATTACAGTTTTTCGTTGGCTGGGAGGCAACTCCACTATGAAATCCATGGAAACCTCCTCCCAGGGGCAAGCAGGACTGGCCACTGGTTGTAACAAACCTTGAGGCTTTCCCACCTTAAGTTTAGACATAGCACAAACAGAACAAGACGCCACATAATCCTTCACATCTTTGTGCAATGTGGGCCACCAAAACTGTCTGTGAACCAGGTGCAAAGTTTTTACAAAGCCAAAATGCCCAGCAAACTTATCATCGTGCAAACGGAGTAAAACCTCCTTTCACAAGCTGTCAGGGACATAGAGACGGTTGGATTTCCAAGCGAATCCCCGGTCAAAAGTAACATTGTCTCTATTGGCTAGCAACCAAGTGTCAGTTTTTTGCTCCTTTAGAAACTTTTGTTGCAATTGAGATGAAATGGACAAGGTGCCTTGCGGAGCGGAATCACTGCCGGCAGGCTGCTGCGCACGGGCTTGGCTGCGGGTCACAGCCAACATTCCCAGTTGTGGCTGTGTCCACAGCGTGCTGACCACCTCTGGTGCTGAGCTGGAATCCTGGGGTTGCCGGGACAGCGCGTCTGCTAAAAGGTTCTTTTTTCCCTGGGATAAACTTCAGTTTGAAGTTGAAGTGGTTAAAGAACTGAGCCCAGAGGACTTGTTTAGGGCTCAGCTTGCGAGGGGTACTAAGGGCTTCCAAGTTCTTATGGTCAGTCCACACCTCAAAGAGATGGTTAGTCCCTTCCAGCAAGTGGCGCCAAGAGTCCAAAGCCACTTTGACTGCAAAAGCCTCCTTTTCCCACACATGCCAACGTCTCTCCATCTCAGAGAATTTGTGGGACAGGTAGGCACATGGCTTTAAACAACCCGCCCCATCTGCTTGCAACAGCAGGGCTCCAATAGAATAATCAGAGGCATCCACCTGAACAACAAAAGGCTTGGAGGGGTCAGGATGTTGCAAAATAGGCTCCTGTGTAAAAGACTCCTTCAGCTTATCGAATGCCGCCTGACAAGCCGGAGTCCATCTAAGCAGCGTGCTTGGGTTTTTTACCTGGCGGGTTTCTCCCACCCCCTTCGTCCGAAGCAAATCAGTCAGGGGCAAAGTTATTTCTGCGAACCCCTTTATGAATAACCTGTAGTAATTGCTGAACCCCAGGAAACTTTGAAGTTGCCTGCGGGTGCGGGGTCTCTCCCATTCTAAGATGGCCTGGATTTTAGCGGGATCCATCTCTATGCCTTTATCTGAGATCCTGTACCCCAGATAATCAATTTGTGTTTGATGGAATGCACATTTTGACAGTTTGGCATACAACTCAGCTTTCCTTAGCTTGCGAAGCACCTGCTTAACCAACTGTACATGTTTTTCCCGAGTTTCAGTATAAATCAATACATCATCCAAGTAGACCAATACCCCTTTAAACAGATGTTCATGTAATACTTCATTGATCAATTGCATAAACACCCCAGGAGCCCCCGCCAAACCAAACGGTAAAATTATATTGAAAAGCTCCCAACGGGCAATTGAATGCTGTTTTCCATTCATCCCCCTCCCGGATCCTCACACGGTAATAGGCTTCCCTTAAATCCAGTTTCAAGAAGATTTTCCCCTTAGCCAGATGTGATAACATATCCTTTATCAAAGGCAAGGGATATTTATTTGATATTGAGACTGCATTGAGCCCACGGAAATCGGTACAGAGTCTTAATGTCCCATCTTTCTTCGGGCGGAAGAGAACCGGTGCCCCCACTGGCGAGCTAGCTGGTTCAATGAACCCTCTTGCCAAGTTTTTGTCCACAAACTCCCGTAACAAAGTTAGCTCCTTCTGAGTCATTGAGTAAATCTTTGGCTTAGGCAATTGGGTGTTAGGCACCAGCTCAATGGCACAGTCAGTTTTCTGATGAGGGGGAAGTTGATCCACTTCTTTCTCCCCAAACACATCAGCGAATGCCTGGTATTCCTCTGGTAGACCCTCAAGAGGAGGGGTTGGGTACTGCGGAGTCACAGCTGCCGCTACCCCCACCACCTCCTCTGGGGCTTCGTTTCCCTCTGGTGCTTGGTAAAATCCGTCCCTAAAGGTTACAGTTCTATAGACCCAATTTATCTGAGGATTTTGTTGGACCAACCATGGGACACCCAAAACCACCAAAGGACCCCCCACTGGAGCCACTACAAATGACAACCCTTTCCGGTGGCTACCCATTTGCAAAGCTACCAAACTGGTGAAATGCGTGACCGGTTTGCCCCCTGCCATGGATCCGTCCAATTGAGTGAAACCAATGGAAAGGTGGGCAACTCCAGGGCAGCTACCACGACAGGATGCATTAAGCACCGTGAGCTCCCAGAATCGATCATCGCCCACACTTCTATCGTCTTCGAGCGGGATCCCAACTTTACTTTCACAGTGAGAATGCGATAGTTGCCACTCACCGACACAGGCTCGCGCCCCTCCTCTACCACCTGCCCTGCGGTGCCCTTTAGAGCAGGTGGCTGGCGTTTCCCGCCAGCTGCAGCAATTCCGGTTCACCTTCGTCCCCGTAGAACAGCACGCTTTCCAGCTCGCTGTCAGCCACTGCTGCTTTCATTTTCCTCGGCAAAGAGGGGGACTTCGCAGTCGACTTTCCCTGCCAGTCCTCGCCCTTCACCCTCGGGCATGCTGCCACGCGGTGCCCCTCCTTGCCACAGCGCAGGCACTGCCCATTCGCATAACAGTGCTCCTTCTCCTCTTCCCACGAATGTTGTCCTGTTCATCCAGAGGAGCCCGAAGGGTGGGTGGGTTTTCCATCTCGCCCCGACTTCATCGCCTGTCTCTGCGCAAACACCTTGTGGGCATGCTCAGCCTTTCCAGCGAGCTGGATCCACCCGTACAAGCTGTCAGGGTCATCTCGCCCCAACGACCAGCGCAGCACTTCGGTGTTTAAACCATCCTTGAACAACTCTATTACAGTTGCCTGCGACCAATCTTCCACCTTCCCCGCTAGCGCTTTAAATTCCAGCGCGTAGTCCGCCACAGTTCTCGATCCCTGCTTGAGTTCTTTCAAGGCACGCTTTGCCCACTCCTTCGCTAGTGGATCTTCAAAATGGTGCTGCAGGGCCCAGAGGAATTCGTCAAATTTCTCCAGTTCAGGGGCTTCCAACTGGCACATCTGTACATACCAGTCTGCTGCCCTCCCCTTAAGCTTAGTGGCAATGGTGATGATTTTCACTTTTTCCGAGCGAAAAAGCGACCCCCACTCTTCCATGTATGCCTTGGCATTCGTCAGGAAGAACGAGAGTTTGGTCGGGTCCCCATCGAACTTGACAGAGAAGTCCCTCAGTCCTCCATCCGGTGGGCCGCGCCCCCCCACTGGTGGTTCAGCTGCTTTGACAGCTCCCGGCCGCCTCCGCTCAGGGATGGGCGGCGACGCTAGTTCCACCCTGGGAGCCCGTTCCCCCTCTCTCGGGCGAGCTCCCCTTCTCCATTCCGGGGACTGTGCCTGGGAGGAAGGGGTCAAATGCCGCTGGCTTGACCCCTCCCGCACCTCTTTCAGCGAACTCAGGTCCATGCTCATTTTCTGCAAAATGAGCTCCAGGGAGTCCATCTTCGACTCTAGCCCCCGAATTTGGTCTGGAGTGGGGGAGTTCCCCCTCAGCGGCACCTGTACCACCGTTGAGGACAGCGGGTATCTCTGCCTCCAGGACGAGCCCCTCGCCTCCGAGAAGTCCCCACGACTGTCGTCCCAGGTGACCAGTTCACCCGGGGTCGTGACCGTGGTCTCTGGCGCGGTCTTCATGCCCGTAGCTTCGCCTTCAGACCCCAAACTCGCCTCCTCCCAGATCGCTGAGAGTTCTCCCAGGGGGGCTCTGTTGGGGTGCATCATGGTAGAGTCGGGCTCTCTATCACTTTCCACGAGTAGCACATTTGGATCTGTTATCGCCAGCACTCTCCCTCACAGGATCTGAAGAACCTGTCTTTTCCTGGATAGGGGCCAGTGGGATTTGAAGTTTTGGATTCTCAGCTTTATGTAATGGTTGCCTATCCCAAACACTCAGACTCACAAGAGGTTACTTAAATGAAATCTGATTTATTAGGGAAATTATGGCAGATACAGAGAAAGCTGAGAATGACTAAAAGTGCACCAAATACAAACTAAAAACCCTCGGCTCCAAACGTAATCCCTCCCCCTTACCAGCCATAGCAACCACCCCCCTCCCAGGTGCTGGTAACCATTTTCCACACATCCTGGGAAAGCAACCTTGAACACATGAGATAACCCAAATACATTCCAACCCAGCGGCCAACAGATAACAACTCCCTGACGAGGAATCCTCCTCTCTCCCAAGATCAAACACGTATCCTGCAAATGACATGCGAAACGTTACGATGTATCAAGCACATTGAAACAGTGAACATGACAGAAAAAGCCAATGAGCAGGAAAGACTGCTAATGAATATGGAGAACTTGAAGACTAAATGCAAGAAGGATAGAGAGCCATCTGTTGGTGGTGATGTGGATTCTTTCGTTGTATTGAGATTGAACTAAATAATCTTCATGGTTCCTTCCAACCCTCATATCATAATATCCTATACTATGATACGATACTGTTATAAGTCTCGATACTATTATAAGAATTTATGAATTTATGGATTTAAATTAAGAACTTTTAATATTGCCATCTTGGATTTTATATTTATATTTTAGAAGTATGGTTTTTTAGTGTACTTTAATCTGTATTTGTTTTTAGTTTTGTTGTAAACCGCCCAGAGCCGCTTCATGTGAGATGGATGGTGACAAAATTTGAAATATAAATAAGTCAACATATGTGCATACTGTATACTTTATTTTCAATGAAAACAAATAGCTATCCAAATAATATTCTTCAAACAAGTACATTCACCACAGATTTTAGATTTTTTACAGAATGGTAACAAATTATGTCTAAATTAGATCTGAGATCAAACTAACAAATAAGGGAAAGTTCTTGGAATTATTTTTAAACCCTGAATAATAGCTCTTCTTTGGGTTGCATGTCCAAGACAGAAGGGGACATGGAATGGAGGACTTGGCAACACTTCAAGTCACTGCCCAACTGAGATACACTGGGGGATGTTTTTCTGAAACTTGTTTCTCTGCAACCTTTGATGGGATCCAGCCTATTTTCAAACTCAGTTTTTATTTTGTCAGCTTCAAATTTCATCCAACTTGGTTCATTTTTGGAAGATGTACCATGCTAATGAATAGACAGAATTCTGAACCCCTTTAAACAATTTCTTTACAACATTCATTGTGTTGGAAATAATTCTTTAAAATACCCTCACCTTTAGATGCCAGTTAATGAACGCTTTCATCAGTGTCATTTTTAAACTATTTTTCTTTCTTTCCCAGCTTCTCTTCCCACTCCTAGTACCAAATTTCGTCCAGTTCTGTTCAGTTTTCAGAGATGATATACAGTGTCCCAAAACCCTTTACATATTTTTTCAACTTTTTTATTGAGATAGATAGAATAAAAAGAGAAGTATATTGACCTGATTTTTATGTCTTCCCCATAGAAGACATAGTTTCTATACATTTCCCATTTCTTTTCTTTTTTTCTTCTTTTTCTGAATGTCCTGAAAACAGTGACATGAGAAATTTTATCCCTAGCCATAGTAATTAAACAAGAATAGTTACAGTATGTGGTCACAAAACTCACTTTCTTTTCTGACATACTTCTAATCGGTGACATCAAAAGCTGGTGGTTCAGTGTAACTAACCAGAAAGATTTCTGGGAGCCACAGTGTACTGATAATACATCAGTGTAAGGTATGCAGTAGTCAGCCAAAATTCCTCTTTCATGATGGTGGAAAGTTCTTCAACTTAGAGATAAGTACAAGTATTTATTCCTTACTTTTAGCCTACAAAGGGCTTTGACTTGGTGATCTTTTTTTAATGCTTGGAAGAACAATGAGAGATAAGTGGTAGCAGAAGTAAGCAGATCCTGAGAATGGTGACTTCATGTAGAGCAGTTTGTTTATTTGTTTGTTGTTTGTTCTATGCCCCAACTTTCTGTTCTGGTGAACACTCAAGACAGATAGCAAAACAAAACAAAAAGTTAAAAATACAAATTACAATTAACTATAAGTGCTGGAATCATCTACAGTTAAAAGCCTGGTGAAAGATCTGCATCTTTACCATTAAGAGGGGGGGGGGGGTAAATGCAGCTTCCAAGGGAGTACTCTTCACAGCTTAGGTGCCATACAGGAGAAGACCCTCTCCTCCAGTCCAGAAGAAATAGCCTCTGACAACAGGGGCATCTTCAAGAGGGTCTCTCTTGCCAATCTTAACAATCCAATGAGTTTATAATGGGAAAGGCAGTCCTTTAGTTTGCCTTAACTCATTTATGTCAAAACCAAAACCTTTTGCCCAGTAAGCAGTTGGGAACCAATGCTGAGCTTCCAAAATAGGTTTCATATGATCCCTGAATCTTGCAGCAGACAGCAGCCTAGTGGCTACATTTTGCATCAGTTGAAACTTCTGGACACTCTTTCTATGGTAATCCAATGTAAAGAAGATATCCAATTAGAGGCTCAGTAAAGTATGTATGTGAATATATGACTCTATATTTCAGAAATTTTTTTCCTGTGGATTGTAGTCATCCACCTAATACTTGGCTATTAAATTATGCTGATAGATAAAGCATAATTATTTCATTTCTGCAGTATAATATAACCTACTATTCTCTTACCTCAGAATCCAACTCACACTATGTGAAAACTGTGTTTTGATTGTCTAAGTCATAACAAATTTAAAAACATATCATGGATGGAATGGGTACTCTTTATTGCCATTTCTGCTGCAGAAAAATCCAAAGTTGTGATTCAGAGCTCCTTTTCTAGCAATGACCAAATCCTAAAAAATGTCTACCACCAGGTTTGGGTAGCATCATACTCTGGATCAAAATTTGTTATTGTTTTTTTATATCATTAGATATAAGATCCAGAGTTTGGTTTTACACCTTTGTTCAGTTCTATGTTTTGTTGTACAATACAAGAAAGCCTTCATGTGTTATGGCTACCTAGAAGAGCTGGAGGGAATGCACAATTCTTCTGGTGGGATGGATAGCCTGTCCCAACTTCCAAACCAACTGCAGTGTAATGACAGAAGCTATGCCCAGTTATCCCAGTAAATTGGTTTACCCTTCTCTGCAGCTATCATTTTAAATGACAGACTATGCAGAACTATATATTCCTCTCTCTAAGAATGCTAGATGATGTATCATAAATAACGTATGGAAGGGAGAGGTAAGTTATGTGCCTATCATTTCCAAGCATTTTAGAAGCTACCTTCAAAGTAATATCCCCAGAATAAATTCCAAGGACAAACTAAAGTTTCCATTTCCTTGGCCAAGAGCAAAATGTTGTACTTGACCAGTAGCAGTCAATTCACTGTGTAAAGCAAAGTTGCTCCTAAGTTTAAAAGCTATATTGGTTCTAAATGTTTACTCTCAGTTAGATAATTGTTATATGTTCTATTTTTCTTACATGGAATTTAGCTTTTAAATGAAACCTCCTAAGCAACTTGTTTGGACTCCAATTATAAATAGCATCCTCATAGGAGAAAAAAGCCTTTGAATATTCATGGGACCAAATACTAAAAATGCATATCATATTCATTCCTGAATACAAATCAGCATAGAGCAAATATAAATCTTGATGCTTTCATTTCTTCATTCACTGTTTGGGAGGTTAATATGACATTGAAAGACTTTTTGCCATGCAAATATTTAGCACTGGCTGTTTCATTCTGCTCAATATGGTCCATTAATTAAGTGCCACAACAGTTTAATAGTATACAGTGATAACACAAATAGGGAATGCTATTACTATTTAATATAGTCAAGCCCCTTAACAATTTGCTATGATATAATTTTACATACATTGGCCCTGACATCATTTTTAATTTAAAAAATCAACCACCAAAAAATGTGTATGGCTGAGAAATACATTGAAAGGCTATCATAGGAAAAGAGCTCTGTTAGTCTATGAAAGCCCAAAGTCAGAAAGAGTCTGGAAGGATTTTCTAAGGCTAACAAATTTTATTATGGGGCATAAGCTTTTGTGAGCTGCAGCTCACTGCATCAAATGCATGGAATAGCTTCACTGATACTAACTCTTTCTGATTTTTGGAAGGTGATGAATGCAACGATAAGCTATACGTACCAAAAATATAGACTCTGGAAATCAACAAAAGATTCAAACAACATGGATATGAAAATAGGGAGGAAATGGTCTTGAGGGACTGATTTAGTCCACTATTGTCTACCCAACCAAGGAGAAGATATTGATAATTACCTCCAAAAGTAAATTGCAAATCTTTCAAACAGGCATGAAGTCATAATAATGGGAAACTTTAATTACTCCAATATTTGTTGGAAGACAAGCTCTGCCAAGCATGGTTCTTCCAAAAATTCCTGACCTGTCTTGTTGACAACTTTTATGAAAGGCACAAAAGGATCAGCTGTCTTCACTTACAATAATACCAATCAGTAGAGAAAACATAGTTGAGGGGGTGGAATAGTAGGGATATCAGGGTAAAGTGATAATTAACAATGTGCAAAATTAGGTGATATAGAAATGGATCATTCAGGAAAACTGAAGGTTTCTGGTAGTAAAGCCTCTGAGCCACACATGGAAAATGATAGCAGATAACAAAAGAGAAAATTATTTAACTTCTATTTTGATTCAATCTTCTATAATAAGAACAACAAAATGTGTTTCACAACAAAACTGTGAAGAACAGATTGAAGAAGCTGGACTGACGATTGGGACTGATACAAAGGTCATCAGGGAATGGTTCTTTACTTTGAGTTTAAAACTCCAGGACCCGATAAATGCCATCCTAGGTACTGAAGGGATGGATGGAGGAATGGATGGATGGACCCTTATGTATTATTTTTGAGAAATTCAGAAAATTAGTGAAGTGGTCAATGACTGGAGGAGAGTGAATGACTCCATCTTCAAAAGAAGAAATATAAAAGATACAGCGAACTATAGAACAGTCAGTCTGACATGGCTACCTAAAAATCCTACAACAGATCATAAAGAGAGCATTCGCAAGCACCTTGAAAATGATTCACTAATTATCAGAATGCTGCATAGATTTGTCAAAAACAGATGTTGCTAAACTTAATAAACATTTTTTATCAGCTAATTTCCTTCATAGGTTATGGGAATGCTATAGACATAGTATACTTTCACTTCAGTAACACATTTGACAAAGTACTCTCTATCATCCAGACTAGCAAGCTAGTTAAGTATGGTCTGAAAATAGGACAATTCAATGGATCATACTGAAAATAATTGTTCTCAAAGTGTGCTCAACTATGGTTCCTCATCAAACTGGAGAGAGGTATAAAATGAGAGAGCACAAAGAACAGTACTCATCAATGTTTTTATTAATGATATAGATAAAGGGGGGGAGGGAATGCTTATCAGATTTGCAGATGACACACAATTAGATGGGATAGCTAATATCTTAGAAGACAGCACTAAAATTCAGAGCAACCTTTATAGGCTTAAGAAACACATTGAAATGAACTGTAACAGGGAGAAGTACAAAATTCTTCACCTGGGGGAAAAAAAATCAAATATACAGGTGTATATTATTACAGTCCCTGCTTGACAGGAAGCAGTCATCAAGTCCATCAGAACGGACAATCAGCAGCATAAGAATCAGCAATCATAAAAATAGAGTTATATAATAAAAAAAGCCATAAATAAATACATAAATGAATGACTGGAACCAAATTACACCATGTTGAAACCCAAACTAGGCTAGCAAGTTAACCACATAGCCAGCATTAAATAATCTGATAGGAGCTCTCAAAACAGCCTCTCTTATGGTCTCAGGGGGATTTAGATTTAGCACAGATTCAGTCGGGTTCACAGATGCTCACCAGGCCTTCACCAGTGTGGCTACTGATGACTAAGGAGTTTCTATCCTTCCATCCTGTTCACTCACCTGGAGGAGCTCCCTCACTGTTGGAGCAAACTTACAGATGATTGCATGGGGCAAGAGAATCTGATCAATTTTACTAATGTTTGTTCTGGTGTCAGAAGAACAGTATTTGATGCAACCATGATGTCATAAAAGGATATCGGTGAGAAACGCTGACTCTTCCAGCTTGTGCTGTATTTTTTCCTAACAATTCTCATCATGCCTGATGAAAGAGAAATTGTTCTCACAGTGTTTTCAAAGGAAATCTCCCTTTGCACTTCTTCAAGCATAAGGTGATGAAGGGGTGTGTGTGAATGTCTTCTCTTTCATCATACAGCCATGTTTTCAGTGGTGTGCTGGCTCTCTGGCTTTAACAGAAGCCTCATTCACAGGGAGAGTTTGATATCTCATTGCCCCTATCTACAGTACATATAGCTTTCGTTCTTATTAAAGAATCTGTGTAAATATTGTCTGCTGATACAAGAAGCAAGTTGCTGATTTGTCATCAAAGGTATTTATCTTTCAGTTTCAGCTAAAAGCTACTTACACTCAATAACATTTCATCTCTATATTGCTAAATGATTTATTGGAAAACTCCTGTAGTATTGTAAATGTCAGGTAAAGGTTAATTTCAAAATACAGTGTAATGTGACATAAAACAGTTTAGTGTGGCATGATGATTATGAAAGTGATTATTCTAGGGAAGCAAATTGAATTAGTTATAATTTAGCATGTTAAATGTAAAAGTTGATCTCAGCTATATTAATGTTATAATGTGGTTAAAGGAGAATTGGCTTTGTAGATTTCTTTATTTGACAGGAAAAGCATGTGATATGTACAAGCCTTAATTTGTACAAGCATATGTGAACACTCTGGAAAATTAATCAGGACATGTTTGGAATACATTTATTTATGAATTGCTGAAAACATTTACAAACTGGCTCCATCTTTTCTGATTCATCCCAAGCCAAAGAATAATTGTGTAATAAAAATCATCAGTACAGTAAAAAGGCCAAAGAACACAAAAAAGAAAGTATATACGCACAAACATTAGAAACTACTAAAGTACACTAGAAAGAACATGAGAATTCTAGAAACACTAAGATGCTAGAAGATATATCTATATCTACACACACAGAGAGACACACAGACACACAGAGAAACACACACACACACACACAGACACACAGGTCCATACAGTGCAAAAGGAGCACTATTATTTCTTAATTCCCCCAAAGCCTATTGGAGAGTGGGCCAAATACCACAACAACTGTGCTGGTTAGAAGGGCATTTTGAATATCATTTAAAGTGCTGATTTTTTTAAGTTTGAAACTTAGAGTGGGGAAACTGTGGGTTTTTTTAGCACTGAATTACAATTGCCAGCATTTTCAATATCATACATGCTGGCAGTGAGAACTCCTACAGGCAAGGAGTACAGAAATAGAGGTCACTCTCCTCTAATTTCAGATTTACAAATTAAGCATAACCCTTTCAGTTGGACTCAGAAAACACCAATAGCTAATAGTATGGGAGCAAACTTTTACTGCATTCTTTGATCATCAGTTTCCTGTGGATGTATCAGCATTGCTCTACATTTCATAGACACACACCTAAGAAAGTGGATCTATGAAGTATAAACCCATAAGGACTTATCTTTGGGTTCCAGCAAAAAATGATGAATATGCCGTCAGTGTGGAATGAACATATTTCCTCCTACATCAAATTATATGCCACTCTGTATTTCCCCTCCTGAAGATAATCTTTGTGCAGGTGAAAAGGACGCAGCATACATAATACCTAAATGGTTCCCTTTACCCTCACCTGCAAGTGGTCTCTCACAGGGCCCCCATCTGAAATGTTTTAACATTCTAAATATAGTTCTAATTTGCATCCAGATGAAGATCTTTGGCACTGAGAATAAATAAATCAAGTGTCCTTTTTAAAAAAGAAAATAGTACTTTTGATTTTGAGCTGATTACTGTTTACTTGATTAGCCAGATTTTTTGATCTTTCAAGATAAGACTTTGCATAAAAGAATATGCCAATTTTGGCCAATTTCCACTCAGCTGCACTGTTTGCAGGTGGCTGATGTGATGATCTTCATCTCTTTATCTCTTCTAACTGAACTGTGAACATCCCAAAATGAGCAATAATGGCCCAATACATTATTATTCGTTTAAAATAGAAACAGTGCTGTAGATTTCATTCTTTGCAGAGCAATGATCTGTGTAATGTCCTATGAAACTAAAACTTTATAATGTTGCAAATGAACTGTGCATTGTAGGATCATCATGACTTGAGAAAAGAAACTGATAACAAGAATAGTTTGGGATTTATTATTACTTTACTAACATTTCATTCATATTCTGCCTTTCCCCTCAAGGAAGTGTTCCGACTAGAAAAACAATAAAATGAAACATTAGAGTTAATGTAGTAAAATAGAACAGTAGGAAAGGAAACAGCACCCACCATATTAAAACTACTTCAGTAATAAATATGTTTAGGACTAAAGTAGATCATAGATACATTGTTTGCCATTCTGTGGTAGCATCTCATTTTATTGTGGCCTAACCTAGATCAGAAATCACTGCATTTAGGGAGCAGAACATGTTTAACAGGTTAAAAAAAAAAAATCTTGTCAGAAGAATTTTCTTGTTCTTTTTCTTTTGAAGAAAGAAGAGGGAGGGGTATTTCTCTCTCTCTCTCTCTCTCTCTCTCTCTCTCTGTGTGTGTGTGTGTGTGTGTGTGTGTGTGTGTGCCTGATGGTCTCAGGTCAGATTAGGCAACCACATGCTTACCATGTGGTTGCCTAATCCACTTACTTAAAAATACATAACAGCTAAGATATGGGACCACATTAAAATTAAGTTTACCAGGAAATCCTTGGTGGGGGGGGGGGCGTTCAATCTTAGCATATTAAGAAGGGATTGGTTTGAAAAAAATCAGTGAGTGAACAGAAAGATGGGTAAATATTACTTCTTTACATTAAAATATTGCACCCCACAACTGGTCTTGAGGGTTGTTGTCAATAAAAAACAAACAAATAACAACAATGACAAAAGTGCCATATTAGACCCTGCCTTCAGTGCTCCCTTTGAATCAGGCATTAGATGTTATTCTTATTCCTGCTGCAGTAGTTTCAATTGCTTTTAATTCCACAGGCAGTATTAATTGCTCTGGAAATCTATTTCCTTCCTGGCAAGTGCCAGAGAAATATGTTTTCTCCCTGGCAGTAGGGTCTGGTACCTCTAGCTGTTTCAATCCAAAGGAGGGGGAAAACATTCTTCACCCAGATAGCAGACAATGAACAGCATCTGACTCTTCCTTCAATATTGAAAGCAATAATTCTATTGGAATAATATTTTGAATAGAATATTTGAAATTCCCTTTGCAAAGATCTAACAAGATGATGAGTTTGAACAGTTGGAAAGGAAAGATGAATATTTGCAGAAACAGCATTTGCAATTACATTATTCTTTACTTACATTTGCATAAACTACTATTCACATGCTGAGTTTCACATCCAGAAACCACTTTGATTTGATTTTAATTAGCTTGGAACCAAAATGGACTTGTAGCATGTAAATGTGGATTACTGCTCATTGTGTTTTTAATACTTTTGGGAGGGAATAATGGGAAGTCTTTTTTAAAACAAAACAAAAGTACAGAAGTGGTAGGAAATTGCTTGGATTAAAGAAACAACATGTTGGTAAATGTTCCATCTTCTATTGCTTCTCTACTAGTCCTTCCAAATCATTTTAAAGAGTAGGGCATTTGAGGATAAGAATGGCATACATTTTTATTTCATGTAACAACAAATGACAGTAGCTGGCCAACCTGGTCTGTGCTTAGAAGCTAAGCAAGATTTGGCTGGGTTAATTCATGGAAGGGGGACATCCAGGGCTGTAAGCTAGACAGTGTGAAGAAGGCAGTGGCCATTTCTCTATTCTTGCCAAAAAAGCTTCATGGACCTGTCCATGAAGTCACCAGGAGGAAAGCTCAATTGGCAGGCAACTTTATGCATCAAATGCTTTAGTCCTTAATGCTAATATTTTTAATTAAGCTCTTTCTGTTATGTGTGTCTCCTCACCGGTCGTGTTTGCTGATCTGAAAAAGCCAACAGGAGAAACGGGCTGTAACTGAACATGGGAAGGCAGAGAAACTCTTGGCTATGTGTGATGGGGGAAGAAGAGAGTGCATTCCAGACTGATAAGCATTCTCACAGCTTGCACAGCTGGAGAATGCGGGGGAGCCGAGGAAGAAAGTTAGACAAGCACCATCCTAGACTCCCAAGAGCACTTTTTCCTTTAGCTCAGTTAAGGAACCTTTAGTCTGGCAAGATTCTGTATATGGTAGAGAACAATAAAGGAGCTAGAGTTGCAATCTGACTTAGCGTGCTTTTCTTCACCAACTACTGTACCTTGACACTATGCCAAAAAGTGGGAATTCACTGAAACTGAGTGTCCTGTTCAGACTATGAGGCAGCCAGACAGAATTATTATCAAAGTCTTTATTTAAAACAACTATTTACAACAGTAAAGTCCTGGTGAATAAAAAAGGCAAGGAATTCCCATCAAGACCACCTGGAAATGGTGGATGAACAGGCAAGGCTGCAGGATCCGACTCTGGCAGAACAGCAAGGCAGAATTCAGCTAACTCCCTGATCAAAGCTGTCAGGCTTGGTGAAGCTAGGGTGCGTGGCACGGCGGAAGCTGGAGGCAAGGTTCTGTGAGCTGGCATGCGGATAGGACCGGGCTGGCACGTGGAGGCTAGGCGGGACTGGATTGGAACCTCTGGGCAAGGCTTGGCTCTGGAGGCTAATCTGGTCTGGACTGGAGAGTCTAGGCAAGGCTGGGATCTGGAAGCACACCTGGATCCTGCTAGGGCGATGTGATGAGGCTTAGAGATGGATGCAAGACTGTGCTCAGCAGGGATGGCAAGGGGAGGCTCGACTGGAGTGGCTTGTGCAGGAGACGGGTCCGCGATGGCAGAAGGGGCTGGGGCTGGTTCCATGCTGGCTACAGGCAAGGCTTCTGACACTGGTAAGGACTCTTCTGCAAGTGCTGTGAGCTCAAAGGATCGGTTGTCTCCAGCAGCTTGCTCCTTACGCACCTGCCCTTTAAAGTGATCCCTTCCATGCCTTTTCTCTCCTGCAGCCAATCTGGCTGCCTTCTGCTTCATGTACTTCTCTGCTGTCCTGTCTTGAGTGCTGACTGGAGGATTCAAATCCCCCTCCAGAGTTTGTCCAATCTGCATCTGCAATTTCTCCTGCTCTGCTGAGTCACTTTCTAGTTTAGATTCTCTGAGCCCCTCCTGATAAGTTTCGTTTTCCCCTTCTGACTCTGGACAGGTTTTGTTTTTGGAGTCAGGAGCAGGCTCAAACCTCACACTGAGTCACTTTCAGAACTAATTGCCCTGCACCTATCTCAAGATAATTTCATCATGATTTTCTTCTCGTTTGATTTCTTTTTTCCCTATCAAATGAAATGAGTATGGGCAAAAACTGCTGAAGCAAGTTTTAACACAGTGTTTATTTATTTATATTCAGTTTTGGGGTCAGAAGAAAAATACCTTTAAAGAGAAGTTTTTTAAAAAGTAAAAGGAACAGCATTTAGTGCACAGCAAAAGCCAAACTGTGCATAGAACCTTGAAAGCTTTTGCAACATTTTTACTGTGCTGAGTTTAGCTTACCCAGATCATTATTTATTCCTTTATAAAATTATCTTGGATGGGGTCCTTAGAGTTTGGTCATTTTTGGAAATGACCCTTAAATAATATTTGCTTGGCATGATAACTGGATATTTTTGAGCAGGAACCAAGTATTATGTAACAGTTATTTCCACCAGAATTAATAGTTCTTACTTCAGCCTGTTTTCAGCAGGAAATATTATTGACTAAGAGGTATGTATGTGTGTAGAGAGAAAGAAAGAGAGAGAAAGAAAGAGGGGAAGAAAGAGAATTGTGTGTTAATATACCAACAAAAATTGGGCAATGATTAAAATTAATATGGGGTAAAATCTAAATATGCCGGATAAGAAAATTATGTTAAGAATATGCACAAGAATATACAAGACTGAATAATTTCTCAGTGTAACTCAGGAGTGGATGTATAGCAAACAAAAGTTAATAAATAGTTAATATTCACAATATGCCAAATGTTAACATGTAGTTAATATTCACAATATATGAAGTGAATATTCCGTGCCCAATTATAAGTAAAGTGCTGGTTGAATTATGAAAAAATAGATAAGGTAGATGTTTTGCAACTGGGCTAAATAATGTGTATCCACATCCACGTAATAAATGTGCTTTGAATAAAACTTAAACCTATCAAGTAACTTTGGACCAGAGTTTCTCAACCAGGGTTCTGTGGATGGTCACTAGGGGTTCCCAGGGAGATGACTATTTATTTAAAAAATTATTTCAAATTCAATTAACTTCACTTTAAAGAGGCAAATTTAATTCTTTATCTTTAGTTTAAGAACACTGCTAATGTACATATACAAGCCTACCCATGAAACAAATACTATAATTTTGTAACTTCTGGCCTATATTTGAGCCTGCATGTGCAGGGGTTCCCTGAGGCCTGAAAAATATTTCAGGGGTTCCTCCAGGGTCAAAAGGTTGAGAAAGGCTGTGACACTGGAAGATCTTTCTAAGTCTGCTTTGAAACCAATGTTGCTAAAGAATTGCCAACTCTACACAGAACAACTAACTGTTCTGGAACAATGAACTGCTGTAACATTTTTATCTTTCTTAAGGCTAATCAAGACAAGTGAATAAATCTTAGCCATTACTTTATAGGACAGTTAGAGCTCATTTAAGAATACTTAAAGGATTTGGCAATGAAGTTAACTGCCGTCCATGTTGCTTAAACGTCTGCAATTTAAAATGATGCATTTATGGTGAGTTTTTAATGGCCAACCCAACAACAACACAATAAATTCACTGAAAATAATGCCATGTACAAAAGATGAATAGTCTTTTATATTTTTAATTTGTCACAGATGGCTTATTTCAGATATCTCCCACTCCCCATCAATGATAGTTTCTTTCTAAATTATTGGAGGCTGTCTTGGAATGTTTAAATGACATTATATGTTCTTGGCTGATCCAGAGCTCAGTTAAGAATGCAATCCTGTGGAAAAATAGCCCAGGGGCTGTACAACAGACTGGAATTCATCCTCCAATTTCAGAAGGATACCACTAATCTCACAGGAAAAATCCAACATTGGCTAGTGCCTTGAAGTGCCCCTCCTGTACAATGACTGAATGAGATCACAGCCATCTGGATTTTATTATATTTGGTAGTTCTGTGAAATTGTTTTATAGTGTGTTTTATATTGAAGTTTTATTATATAGTTATTGTTTTATATTGTAAACCGCCCAGAGTTCCTCCTTCAGAGGAGATGGGCGGTGACAAATTTGATAAATAAATAAAATGACTAAATAAACATCCGTTTTTCACTCCTGCCTCCCTGCCCCTAAATCCAGGGATGGTTTGACATCAGGAATCCCCTGACACCAGATGGGTCTGTACAGGGAAGGGAAATGGGGCCCACGACATCTAGTTAAGATCTAAAGATGCATTTCTCTCCACTGCTTCTAATGGGAATGCTATCATGCCCACCATCCCTCTTCCCCACCACCCAAAAAGCAGGAAGGATAACAAATGTAGCCAGCTGAGTTCTGTCCTGTCAGCCTGTTTCTGGACTCAGAAGGTAAAACAGGGTCAGGCCTGGTTACACTTTGGATGGAAGATGGCTAATTTTTAGATAGATAAATTTTGATAGGGACATGGTGGCGCTGCCGGTTAAACCGCTGAGCTGCTGAGCTTGCCGATCGGAAGGTTGGTGGTTCAAATTCGCATGACGGGGTGAGCTCCCGTTGCTAGTCCCAGCTCCTGCCAACCTAGCAGTTCGAAAACATGCAAATGTGAGTAGATTAATAGGTACCACCTCAGCAGGCAGGTAACAGCATTCCGTGTAGTCATGCTGGCCACATGACCACGGAAGTGTCTACGGACAAATGCCGGCTCTGCAGCTTTGAAATGGAGATGAGCACCTCCCCCTAGAGTCGGACACGACTGGACTTAATGTCAATGGAAACCTTTATCTTTACCTTTAAAGTTTTGAGAGATACTTCAAAACAACTAGCTACAAGCTCCAATGTTATCAGTGAAGAATCCTGCTACTTTGCCAGTTCACAAAAGGGCTGCTGAAGAACTCCCAGCCCGAGTGTACTGCAAACTATTATTGATTTTTAGATGGAAAATTGTTTATTTCCAGGAATTCTTGCAACCCCTTCTCTTTTTCCTCAATAAATCTTGCCCAAAAGGGAGAGATCTGTTTCAGAAGGTGCTACCTCTGGTTTTGACAGATGCCAAAGAACCTGACAGAGCTCTGCAGGGAATATCAGGACTGGAAAGTTGAAAAAAATATCCCAGAAGAAGGAAATGGCAAATCAATTCCATACCCTTGCCAGCAAATCTACATGAATAAATTTACATAGTTGCTTGATGTTAATCTCAACTTCAAGGAGATGTCACCTTACTTTTTTGTGTCCTACTCATTATCATGGCTGTAATGCCTTATATATCAGTCTGTGTGTTTAATTATGAACTCTTGTGAAGCATCTGAAGAAGGTCCCTAAGAAACTCCACATGATGTATTGAATTGTATATGCATTCTCAAAACTCCTCCTCACCACTCAAATAAGAAGCTCTGGAAATTGATGAGTAAAGGTTTAAGCTTACAAAAGACTCTTCTCATTTACAACCTCTCAAGAAACTGCTTTATTAAGGAAATATGGCCATTGAACTGCTTTATTAAGGAAATATGGCCATTGGAGAGAGGTATGTACGACTGTAATTAACATCACATCAAATACAGTTCTCTGGCAGGGATTGGACGTTTATTTTTATTTTTTGGAGCAGTAGAAAGCTAAAATGTATTCTTCAAAAACTGTATAGTTCTGATTTTGTCTTATGTTCTTATTTTCTCTTGTAGTTCTTATTTTGTTATTTTTTTAGAAAGGTGTATTAAGGAAATACCAGCATGAGAAACCTAATATATTTCCAAAATGATGTGTAATCATACATTAAATGGGAGAGCATGTAAAAATGGGTATATTAAGATAAATATGTAAATAAACACATATGGATGTTAGCACTCAAACCCACAGAAAACCACTGTTCTATGGTCTCCTCATGAGAAGCAGCTGTCTGGAACACATGTGAGTGATCTCCCATCCTCTCCTTACCTGAAGAGGTTCCAAAGAACCAGTCTACTCACCAGTTCTTCAGTCTTTGCCATGGTCATCAGCTCCGCTTTCACAGAGCCATCTTCAGTTCACCACACCTCCCCTGCATGCAAGGACTGTGTATTTGTAAGGAATCACATTGCAGAAATGCGATAATGCATACATATGCGTGTCTTTCAAAAAGTAAAAGGTTACCTAGTCTGAGTTCATTACTGAATTTAGTTTCTGCTGGTACAAATCCTTTACTCTGTTAGTATTATCCTACTGGCTCTGCTAAATGTGTATCAATTTCATTCTGCTGGATTTTTCAGTCAGCAGGGTTCCACCACAATTAATGGACCATAATGTTACTATGCAGTATCTAAATTTCGTGTTACATTATTCCATGAGCAAACAGGTATTTGTCAATTGACTGCTTGCAGTTTATTAAACTAATAGCTGAAAACTGTTCTGAGCAATAACTTAAAAGATTAAGGTTTTTAATATAGGATATCATTAAGCCTCACATGCTGAAAATAGTTCTAATAAACACTTCTTTGCTAATTGAATTTGAGTTAACGGAGAATCTGCATGAATAGATTTTCATTACTGCCATATTAAAAATTATATCATGATAAATGTCACAGTGGTGTAACTTCTGTGGAGGTAAAGTGTTATCATACACTCTTCTTCTGTTAGACAGATGAGTATTGTCATTTGATCAAAATAAGAAAAGAAAAAAAGAAGGAAAAACATTTCTCAGGAAAGGTTATTTACAGTGAACAATGTCATATAGTTTATCAGGAATACAAACAAGGTTAGTGAGTACAGGTAGTCCCCACTTAACGAAAATAATTGGGACTGGCAACTCCATTGCTATGCGACATGTTGTAAAGTGTGACATCACGTGACCACACTGACTTACGACAGCAGTTGCGGCAGTCCTGGTTGCCATCATTAAGTGAATCCCGCATGGTTGTAAGGCATGATGTCACATGATCACCATTTGCAACCTCCTGCCAGTTTCCCCATTGACTTTGCTTGTTGAAAGCAGGCACTGAAAGTCACAAATGGTGATCCCATGACTGTGGGATGCTGTGACTGTCATAATTGTGAACTGGTGCCAAGCACCTGAATCATGATCACATGACCATGGGGATGCCGCAATGGCCACAACTATGAGGATCAGTCCTGAGTCTCCTTGTTCAGCACCATCGTAACTTTGAATGGTTGATGAATGAGTGGTCATTAAACAAGGACTATTTGTAGTTAAGATATGGGACTTGGACTCTAGATCAAGTTCCTACTCAACCACAGACTCACTTTTCTCATTTCTATGATTTCAGCCAACTAACTTCACAGGGTTGTTGCTGGGATAAAGGTAAAATACAGCCTATGCATGTCACCTTGACCTCTCAGAGAAATGGTGGAATATAAATGCAATCAACCAGTTTTCAAACAGAATTATGAAACAAGGAACCAAACATTAGTTATTTTGACAAGCTTAGCATCAGATGCATTTCATTCTTATTGTAATGACTAACACATTTTCACATATCAGGTTTCTTCAAGTAGAAATTGAGGAAGATGTAACTGGGCTACAAGGATGACAGCTGCCATCTCATGCAATTCAGCTCAATGAATTTAAGAAGTATTTAAGTCGATTTAATATATTTGACCCAGGGCTGGCTTTAAGTGTATTTTTTGCAACTGTGTTGATGTGATGGTTGCCCTGCTCCCAAAGAGACACGGACTCACTTAGATAGGCTAAGGATTTCCGGTTTAATGGGAACAGAATGCATACATGGAAAAAGACGGGAATGAGCACATGGCGTGCAGGTTATCCCGTAATTACCTGCAGTGCGGACCTGGCCCTTCTCCACCCCCCATTGTCCCACCGTCCGGATCCGGAGTCTTGATGGGCGATCGGGGTGTGATACCAGGGTCTCAATGGGCGATCAGGAGGATTAGCGCTGATCGCCTCTGTCTTCTTCCCGCGTCCGGCGCAGGTGTGTCCCCCGGGGTAATGCAGAGATGTCTGGGAGATATGATGATGGCTTCTCTGGTCAGGGCAAAGGTATGTCTCCTTTGTCCTTTAATTGCATTTGTATCTGAGTGTTTAAAGGATTAGTATGATTCCTTCCTCCTTCCTTCCCTTTTCCGGAAAGGCATGTTCCCTGTTGTGATGCATGATTGCATTGCAACGGGGGACATGACAGTTGAAAGCTGAATGTTGTCTCCTTTACATCGCAGAATCACTACATATTTAGTGTCCCTTCCTGCCTACTTCCAGGTGACACTATATGAAATAACCCACAAGAGTCACTTCATATTGGTAGCTTTATAGCTAACAGCTATATTGTAATAATACAAGAACTGGTTCATACAGATCTTGCAAACAGCCCTTCTGACACCTCAGGCTATTGACAATGTCTGTTTATAATCAATGTGCAAATCTACATCTGCTAAGTCTAGTATATGCTAAGTCTAGTGCATCTAAATCACCTTAATTTTACTGGGGCTTAAAGGATTTCAAGAGAGTGTAATGACACATAACATTTCTATATAATATGTTCTGATGGTCAAAATATGGCTCTGTAATCTGTATAATCCATGTAGTATCCCTTAAAGTTAGTTTATGGCCATTAATTGAGGGAGAGGATATAGACTGGAAACATGTATTTATGTTTTGCTCCAATCCAAAAGAACTCTTGATTGTTGCACATTCCCCTCTTTCCTTATGAAGGTTAAAAACAAAACAGAATAACAAGATAGCCATTAACAATTTCAGCTAAAATGACAAAAAGTTTTAGTATCTGAGATGATCTAACATCAAAACAGAACCCGTCAAGGGTGACTGACTGCTCATATCAGTTTCACTCCCAAGTGCCCCTGAAAAAGTCAGGTTCTAACAGCTTTCCTGAAGCTCCATAAGCTGTGGAGTAGCCTCATCTTGGGGGGTAAGCTTTTCTAGAGAAGGGCATCTGTAACTGGGACAGCTCATTCCATGGCATGTAGAAATGACATTCTATAATGGAAGAAGCCTGGAACAAGGCTACTTTCCCAGACTTATTAGGTGGGAGAAGGTGGTCCTGTAGAATTATTCACTTAGTGCACTGCAGGGCCACCATCTCAACTTTATCTGTACCAGGTGCCACTGCCCTTTGAATGGCTTGGTGATGCCTGTACTCCAAAATGTAGCTGTGAACTAGGACAAGAATACTTAAATATAACGAAATGTATGCATTTGTGTGTGCGCGATTTTAATTATTCTCCAGTCATGTATTTATTAATTATCCTGTCTGTCTTTTTTAAATTGCAATTGGATCACACCATTTTCAATCAATCAATCATGTTTATTACAGCCCTAAGGCCAGACACAATAAAACTGTACATAATAACAATCTTACATTAATAAATATATGTACAGAAAAACAAAAGCAATCAATATACTATAATCCAAAATTTGTTTAAAATAAAAATACTAAATGAATTAAAATACTATGTTAAAAATTTCAGATCTAAGTGATGGTGTGGCGTATTGTGCAGATGGTAGCACAAAACTGGGCAACCTGGGAGGATATTTTTGGGTCTTTATCTGAAAGAAGTAGCATTAGGTAGAAGTCACTCTCCCTGCCTGGAAATTTCACTTTCATATGGAAGCTGCCACAAGACTTCAGAGACTGCACAGACCTTAGGGCTTAGGTGGGGTAACTCTGGCCTAATATCTTCATGGGCAAAGCAAGGTTTAACAGAAAGCCTTTCTAAGTTGGTCCATCTCTTTAGCATAGGCTGACCATATGTACCGTTTTAAACAGGACAGTACCGTTTTCTCCACATTTCCCGACCGTCCCATCGCTTTAATATAAATGTCAGTTTTATCCCGTTTTTATGTCTTTCAATACCTTATCATAAAACTTCTCACACTCCATCACACAAACAAAATTGTGACATGGAGTGTGAGAAGTTTTATGATAAGGTATTGAAAGACCGAAATTTCCTGCGTAAGATTACTTCAGAGAAATATTCATGGTACGATCGTGGTGAAATACAGTCCCCCTTTATGTCTACCTAAATTTTTGTATCAGTTCTGTCAGTTCTGATTAGCTCAATATGTTCATATAATAAAACTTTTTCATTTTAATGAAAACAAAAATCTTTTTATATATACAGTAATCTGTTTATATTATATATATAATTATATATAACTTCAGCAAAGGATCGTTACCTTGTCATGGTGCTGGAGATAGAGCACCACAATGATGCCATGAGCTAAACCGTGAAGGGCCACCCAAGACGGGAAGGTCATGACAGAGAGATCAGACTAAATGCAATCCCTGGGGAAGGTAATGGCAACCCACCCCAGTATTCTTGCCATGAAAACTAAATGGATCAGTACAACCAGAGATATGTTGGTATACCATCGGACGATGAGACCCCCAGGTAGGAAGATGGTCAAAATGCTACTGGGGAGGAACAGAGGATGAGTTCAACTAGCCCCAGACGTGATGACGCAGCTAGCTCAAAGCCGAAAGGACAGCTAGCAGCCGACGGTGCTGGTGGTGAACGGCGAATCCGATGTTCTAAGGATCAACACACCATTGGAACCTGGAATGTAAAATCTATGAGCCAGGGCAAATTGGATGTGGTTATTGGTGAGATGTCAAGATTAAAGATAGACATTCTGGGCGTCAGTGAACTGAAATGGACTGGAATGGGCCACTTCACATCAAATGTCCACCAGATCTATTACTGTGGACAAGAGGACCACAGAAGAAATGGAGTAGCCTTCATAATTAATAGTAAAGTGGCTAAAGCAGTGCTTGGATACAACCCAAAAAATGATAGAATGATCTCAATTCGAATTCAGGGCAAGCCATCTAACATCACAGTGATCCAAATATACGCCCCAAACACAGATGATGAAGAAGCTGAAGTAGAGCAGTTCTATGAGGATCTGCAGCACCTACTGGACAACACACCTAAAAGAGATGTTATTTTCATCACAGGAGACTGGAATGTTAAGGTGGGAAGTCAAATGACACCTGGAATTACAGGTAAGCATGGCCTGGGAGAACAAAACGAAGCAGGACATAGGCTGATAGAATTTTGCCAAGACAACTCAATGTGCAAAACAAACACTGTCTTCCAGCAACCTAAGAGGCGGCTTTATATATGGACTTCCCCAGATGGACAACACCGAAATCAGATTGACTACATCCTTTGCAGCCAAAGGTGGTGCACATCTATACAGTCGGTAAAAACAAGACCTGGAGCTGACTGTAGTTCAGATCACGAACTTCTTCTTGCACAATTTAGGATCAGGCTAAAGAGATTAGGGAAGACCCACAGATCAGCTAGTTATGGGCTCACTAATATTCCTAAGGAATATGCAGTGGAGGTGAAGAATCGATTTAAGGGACTGGACTTAGTAGATAGGGTCCCGGAAGAACTAGTCCGCAACATTGTTCAAGAGGCGGCAACAAAATACATCCTAAAGAAATAAAAAACCAAGAAGGCAAAATGGCTGTCTGCTGAGACACTAGAAGTAGCCCAAGAAAGAAGGAAAGCAAAAGGCAACAGTGATAGGGGGAGATATGCCCAATTAAATGCAAAATTCCAGAGGTTAGCCAGAAGATATAAGGAATTTTTTTTAAACAAGCAATGCGCGGAAGTGGAAGAAGACAATAGAATAGGAAGGACAAGAGAACTGTTCCATAAAATTAGAAACATCAGAGGTAAATTCCAGAACAAAATGGGTATGATCAAAAACAAAGATGGCAAGGACCTAACAGAAGAAGAAGAGATCAAGAAAAGGTGGCAAGAATATACAGAAGACCTGTATAGGAAGGATAACAATATCGGGGATAGCTTTGACAGTGTGGTCAGTGAGCTAGAGCCAGACATCCTGAAGAGTGAGGTTGAATGGGCCTTAAGAAGCATTGCTAATAACAAGGCAGCAGGAGACAATGGCATCCCAGCTGAACTGTTCAAAATCTTGCAAGATGATGCTGTCAAGGTAATGCATGCTATATGCCAGGAAATTTGGAAAACACAAGAATGGCCATCAGAATGGAAAAAATCAACTTATATCCCCATACCAAAACAGGGAAACACTAAAGAATGTTCAAACTATCAAACAGTGGCACTCATTTCACATGCCAGTAAGGTAATGCTCAAGATCCTGCAAGGTAGACTTCAGCAATTCATGGAGCAAGAATTGCCAGAGGTACAAGCTGGGTTTAGAAAAGGCAGAGGAAATAGGGACCAAATTGCCAATATCCGCTGGATAATGGAAAAAGCCAGGGAGTTTCAGAAAAATATCTATTTATGTTTTCTTGACTATTCTAAAGCCTTTGACTCTGTGGACCATAACAAATTGTGGCAAATTCTTAGTGGTATGGGGATACCAAGTCATCTTGTCTGCCTCCTGAAGAATCTGTATAACAACCAAGTAGCAACAGTAAGAACAGACCACGGAACAACAGACTGGTTTAAGATTGGGAAAGGCGTACAGCAGGGCTGTATCCTCTCACCCTACCTATTCAAGTTGTATGCAGAACACATCATACAACATGCTGGGCTTGAGGAATCCAAGGCTGGAGTTAAAATCACGGGAAGAAACATTAACAATCTCAGATATGCAGATGATACCACTTTGATGGCTGAAAGCGAAGAGGAACTGAGGAGCCTTATGATGAAGGTGAAAGAAGAAAGTGCAAAAGCTGGCCTGCAGCTAAACCTCAAAAAAACCAAGATTATGGCAACCAGCTTGATTGATAACTGGCAAATAGAGGGAGAAAATGTAGAGGCAGTGAAAGACTTTGTATTTCTAGGTGTGAAGATTACTGCAGATGCTGACTGCAGTCAGGAAATCAGAAGACGCTTAATCCTTGGGAGAAGAGCAATGACAAATCTCGATAAAATAGTTAAGAGCAGAGACATTACACTGACAACAAAGGTCTGCGTAGTTAAAGCAATGGTGTTCCCTGTAGTAACATATGGCTGCGAGAGCTGGACCATAAGGAAGGCTGAGAGAAGGAAGATCGATGCTTTTGAACTGTGGTGTTGGAGGAAAATTCTGAGAGTGCCTTGGAGTGCAAGAAGATCCAACCAGTCCATCCTCCCGGAAATAAAGCCAGACTGCTCACTTGAGGGAATGATATTCAAGGCAAAACTGAAATACTTTGGCCACATCATGAGAAGACAGGACACCCTGGAGAAGATGCTGATGCTAGGGAGAGTGGAGGGCAAAAGGAAGAGGGGCTGACCAAGGGCAAGGTGGATGGATGTTATTCTAGAGGTGACGGACTCATCCCTGGGGGAACTGGGGGTGTTGACAACCGACAGGAAGCTCTGGCGTGGGCTGGTCCATGAAGTCACGAAGAGTCGGAAGCGACTAAATGAATAAACAACAAAATCTGTTTAAGGACCAGCAAATGGATCTTAAAAAATCTTTAAAACTTTTTTTATTGTCTTACTTTTTCATGAATATGGAATATTACATAAGTTTAACCCCATCCCACTTTTGCCATCCGAATGTCCTGTTTTTGTCTCAAGGATATATAGTCAGCCTGCTTTAGCATCCTTTGATCTCTGGACATCGATGGGATGAAATGTTACGAAGCAATAACTCACTTAATGAAACAGATATTTCTCGTAGATGGTAGAATGTTCTACATTTTGTCATAATCAGCTCATAGTGACTAAAGATTTCTATCTATATTCCATAAATAAAGTCATAAATATTACATCAAAGAATGTTCATATGATTAATATTTTCATTGTAAGATGGTCTTTGGATGTGATCCTATAACAGAAACTTTCATGACACCAATCCTTATTAATTACTTTACCACATGCCTGCTATCTCATGCCTCTTAAATGCAGAGTGACAGTCAACATTGTGATATAAGACAGGCATGTCTTGGACCTTATTAATACAATTCAGGTAGCAGAATAACCCTAAAAAGAGTGAGGTGATTTTTATTGATTTCTACTTCCCTATGCAATTACAGTCACACACCCTTAAAACGGTTCTAAAAGGTCGAGAAGCTTTCCCTTAAAATTGTATTAATTATCACAGGGAACTGGCAAAACTCACATGCTTCTCCTTCTGCAGAAGCAAATGTTTCTGCATGTGGAGGGCTTCTATTCATGGCAGGGGCACTTTGAATCCAACTCACTATACTAATGCAATGTTTTATGCCTTTTCCTTAGTTTAAATGAACATTGATCAGGTTGGGTGACAGGCCGCTGAAGTCTTTCTATCTCTACCATATTAATCCCAAAGAAAATGGAAGGGGTCGGGATTAGGGACGAAGCTTCATTCTTGTTAAGCATCTTCTGCATAGAGAGGGTTAAACCATTGCTTTACATTATGTACAGGTGTGCCTAGAGGGGATGTCATTTGAATAGTCCAGATAGAACTGCATGGCAGAAGATAAGAGATAATTTGTACACAAAGGACAAGCTGAGATGTTCGCAGGCAGGTCCAGAAGCTAAATTCTCACAATTTTATCCTGTGGTTTGGATTGCAGAGCCAGGACTTAGTCACAGTAGCAGATTTTTTCATGAATTTGCATGTACTCATACACCTAGTTGTCTGAATAATTAACAGTGTACTTTAGGGCATGTAATTCACCTTGCTTCTAAGAATGTCTAAACACTTAGTAAATATGTTTCTACATGTGGGAGGCTTACCACTCTGCCTTTGATTAATTGGGAGGCTTCATGGCAAGTATCAGGACAGAAAATTAAATCCCAAATAGATGAATAAATCAGCAAATCTCTCCACGTACTGTAGATTGATGATGGCTTTCCCAGCAGGTGCTACTATTAATAAACTGCTTATCTTTTCAGATGAAACTAGTAGCTTTCTTTGGCATTTAAATAATTGAATTGAATTTGAATTGCAGGGATTCAGGGTCTAGTTCTGGACTTGATGTTTTTCAAATCAAGAATTCTCAGGCCTAGTTTGGATTTGTCAATCCTGTCTCTCCCCCATCTCCCCCAAATGCCCTGGCATAATGTGTATGAGCTACCTGATGAAGAGTTCTGAAGAACTCAGGAATAGAACTTCTGTTTTGTGGCATTTTGGCTGGTCCCATTAAAGGTTGGCCCTAACTGTGGAGGTGGGATGGGAAACGAAAAGCATTCAACATCTACAATTAGACAATACTTTTATTAGAATCTATCTTTTTGCTTTTTATAATCATTTATCTAATATATGTTTGGCTGCTTTATAATGAGATGACTACCTTCCATAAATCAATAGGATAAAATTAGAACAGCCCATTGTGGAAGGATGAACTGCCTTAAACCAGAAAAATGTTACATGCAACCATCAAGGTAAAAAAAAATTGTAGTGGTCTGACAGGTGCACAGCTTAGATACATAGATAGTTACAGAGCACAGCGGGAAAAATGTTTAAACCCCTTAAAATACCCCTGCAAACTGGCATGTAGGTTCTGGAATATAAAGGAAGCCAGAGCACGTAGGCAGACAAGTATGTGTGGTGGTGGTGGTGGTGGGGGGTGTCTTCTAGGTTTGGCAGATGTTACTGGAGTAAAAGGCAACCAGATAGGATGTGGAGCAGAGGAAGCTGCAACTGAGAAAAACAGGAACCCAAAGATCCATGGCCAGGAAGAAGATACCAGGGAGAAGCCTGAGGCAGCTGAAACCAGAGAAGGAAACTGAAAAAAAGTTGGCAGAGAAGGAAATGTATCACTGGCTGTAGATGGTGGCAAAACACAAAGCCCAGGTAGTTCAAGAGCTGGAGAACTGGGCAAGGATGAGTTAAGAGACGATAGAAACCTTTAGTATAATTACAGGCAGGAAAAGCTGTTAACATTCCTAAGCCAGTAGAGAACGATGTGTGGAAGGAAGGAAAGAAGGAACTATCAGCTAAATGTTTTGCAATATAAAGTAAAGAAGTAGAGTTTGAATCTTTTAGTTACAATTCTGTTAATATACTTATAGATTAGCACATGCTAACATATACTCTTGGTCACCTTCTATATCTATCTGCATCTGCATCTGCATCTATCTGTATTTTTTCTTTTATTTATTTATTAAATTTAGCTACCACCCATCTCCCCCCAAAGGGGCGACTCTGGGCAGTTGACAACAAAGATTAAAATTAAAATACCATAAATAAATATAATATTAAGCATAAATACAATATGAAATCCAGATGACAATAATAGTTGGAATACCATTCACGTGTATCTAAAGGGGCCATTTTAGGGTGCTAACCATCTCCAGGTATGATTACTTCCCTTCCTGCCCCAGGTGAGGTGACAGAACCAGGTCTTCAATTGTTTTTGGAAGGCTGCAAGAGATGGAATCTGTCTTATATCTGGGGGAACGATGTTCCAGAGGGTGGGAGCCACTGCAGAGAAGGCCCGCTTCCTGGACCACACCAGACGGAATTCTCTTATAGACGGGGTCCATAAGATGCCCTCTCTGCATGATCGGGTGGGATGGGTTGATGCAATGGGGATGAGAGAAATCTGTATCTGTATCTGTATCTGTATCTACCTATGTATCTGCATTTCCCTATCCATCCATATATATAAACACTTATTTCTAAAATTATTGTAAATACTCTTTGCACTTAGCTTTTGTAGTAATACCCAGCAGTATATTCACTTGTTGAGTCAGTTTGGTGTAGTGATTAAGGCATCAGGCTAGAAACTTTGACTCTGGATGGGATTGCACTGCCCCAGACAGACCTGGTGCAGAACCTGGGGGTTCTCTTGGACTCACGGCTTCTGCTCGAAGAGCAGGCGACAGCCTTGGCCAGGGGGGCCTTTGTGCAGCTTTGTGTTGTCCACCAGCTATGCCCTTTCCTGGACTGGGAAGCCCTTCGAACAGTCACTCATGCCCTGGTCATTTCCCATATAGACTACTGTAATGCGCTCTACATGGGGCTACCCTTGAAGAGTACCCAGAAGCTACAGCTGGTGCAGAATGAGGCTGTGCGAGCAGTCTTAGGAGTCCCAAGGACAACACACATAACACCATTGCTGTGCAAGCTGCATTGGGAGCTGGTTTGCTTCTGGGTCCAATTCAAGGTGTTGGTTATCACCTTTAAAGCCCTAAATGGCATGGGGCCAGGCTACCTGAGGGACCGCCTCATCCCCATTGCATCAACCCATCTCACCTGGTCAGGCAGAGAGGGCATGCTATGGATCCTGTCCATGAGGGATTGCCGATTGGCAGGGTCCAGGAGGAGGGCCTTCTCTGCCATTGTACCCATCCTTTAGAATAAGTTTTTACTGTAAACCGCCCAGAGTCCCTCCTTTGGGGGAGATGAGCGGTGATAAAAATTTGATAGATAGATAGATAGATAGATAGATAGATAGATAGATAGATAGATAAAAGCTACCCCCAGAGGTAAGACAGGCTCCCACTTTCCTGGCCTTCAGAAAGGGGGTTAAAACCTGGTTAAGTCATCTGGCTTGGGGTGGGAGGGGCGATAACCATACATGGAGGTGCCAACAGGAAGATTTTGTTTGCAATCTTGTATTTATATTTTATATTTTATATTTGTATTTTTATATGTATTCTATATTTATATATATTTATATTTGTTAATGGTTTTCCTACTAACAGATTAAGGTGCTATTGTCTCTAATCATTTTGGCCCGGTGCAAAGGTTGAATTCAACTGCCCCCTTTTCGAATGTTAATTATTGCACCTGGGGGGGGGGGACCTGCCCAGACTTGTTTCAGTTCCTTTTTCTCTTCTGTGCCGGCATGTAGCCAGCCAGGCTTGCTCTCAATGAGAGCTAAGTCCTTTAAATATGTTTTGCTTTCTGTAAATAAAATTATTTTTATAGAAATGCCTGGTGTGTGTGACTTTTCTGATCTCTCCTGGGCTAAAGGCTTTCCCAGCAATCTGCCAACAATATTTATTACGTTGTATTTTTAATGATATGTTATTTTTATTATTGTAAGCCATCCAGAGTCATTGCATGTGAGTTGGGTGGTCAAGAAGTTCTATAAATAAATAAATAAAATAAAATAAACTGGGAGACCCTGTGTTCTAGTCCCACCTTGGGCACAAAGCCATCTGGGTGTCCTTGGGCCAGCCACTCTCTCCCAGGCCTAGGAAGGAGGCAATGGCAAACCACTTCTGAAAAAAACCTTGTGAAGAAAACTGCAGGGACTTGTCCAGGCAGTCTCCAGGAGACAACACTGACTTGAAGGCACAAAAACAGAATAAAATTAAAATTAAAAAAGTCATTTATTAGCTTTGTGTATGTGGGTGGATCAGGCTTAATTCCTATCCATACACACTCTCAGACTCCTGTCTGGGTCTCAGCAACGTAGGTATATAAGCTGTCATATCTGAGATCACTATATGATGCAGTAAATTTTCCTCCATGTGGTATTTCTGAATGTTATGACAGGGAGAAGGAGAACTCAGGATGGGAAGCTCATTTTCTTTGGCACAGGAACATAAGTGGTAGTCGTACATCTTAACTGGAGGTCTCTTTGGCCACCATGTTACCAGATGCATTCAAAATCCACTGTTTCCACGTGGAGTCCACATTGTCACACTGACGGCCTGAGGGCTTTATTCATCTCACTGCTGGGACAGCATAGTTCCTTTCGGAGGTGAAACACCTGCATTATATATGAAGGATCAGGCCTGGAGCATGTACAGTTCTTGGAGCAGTGGCTGTTTTTATTTGAGCTTCCGGTCAGGGAACAAGAATAGTCTGCTGTTTCAGTAATGTCTTTCAAAAAACAAAAACAAAAAAACAGGACAGGAAATGCAATATATAATATTTATTTTAAGAAATAAAAGAATTCAGTGACCTATATACTTTCATAATGACATATACCATACATTGAGGTTCACTATTTGGATGAAACATAATAAATATGGCTTGGAATAATTTGGTCAGTAAGAAGCTAACAGCTGTCAGTCTTGTTTAAAGAAAATAGTCTCACAAAGCCAAGAAGACAGACGCCTCTAGGAGGTCTGCGGAGTTCTATAAATATTGTAAAATACATACATACATACATATATACATAAACAAACAAGCAACAGGGAGCTAGGGAGGTGTTTGAGAAAAAAATATCCTTGGAGAAAAAGCTAGTTTTTGGTCTCTTAAACAACTCTAGACAAGAGAATGTAGGGGTGTTAAGCGCCCATGCTGACAAAGTGGCATCTGGGGCATCTTTGTACCAAAACTGATTAAATCAAGCCCAGAAATTCCCTCATCCATGTTCCACTCCTTCCAAGATCTGGTACAATGCTTCTAGAGTCAAATAATAATCAGCTAAGGCTTCTCTGGCTGTATCTCTTCATTTGTCCCACTATCAGACTTCAACATATAGCCTGCTGCTGCACTCCAGCTACTTGTTGTTGTTTATTCGTTTAGTCGCTTCCGACTCTTCGTGACTTCATGGACCAGCCCACGCCAGAGCTTCCTGTCGGTCGTCAACACCCCCAGCTCCCCCAGGGACGAGTCCGTCACCTCTAGAATATCATCCATCCATCTTGCCCTTGGGCGGCCCCTCTTCCTTTTGCCTTCCACTCTCCCTAGCATCAGCATCTTCTCCAGGGTGTCCTGTCTTCTCATTATGTGGCCAAAGTATTTCAGTTTTGCCTTTAATATCATTCCCTCAAGTGAGCAGTCTGGCTTTATTTCCTGGAGGATGGACTGGTTGGATCTTCTTGCAGTCCAAGGCACTCTCAGAATTTTCCTCCAACACCACAGTTCAAAAGCATCTATCTTCCTTCGCTCAGCCTTCCTTATGGTCCAGCTCTCGCAGCCATATGTTACTACAGGGAACACCATTGCTTTAACTATGCGGGCCTTTGTTGTCAGTGTGATGTCTCTACTCTTAACTATTTTATCGAGATTTGTCATTGCTCTTCTTCCAAGGATTAAGCGTCTTCTGATTTCCTGACTGCAGTCAGCATCTGCAGTAATCTTTGCACCTAGGAATACAAAGTCTTTCACTGCTTCTACATTTTCTCCCTCTATTTGCCAGTTATCAATCAAGCTGGTTGCCATAATCTTGGTTTTTTTGAGGTTTAGCTGCAAACCAGCTTTTGCACTTTCTTCTTTCACCTTCATCATAAGGCTCCTCAGTTCCTCTTCACTTTCAGCCATCAAAGTGGTATCATCTGCATATCTGAGATTGTTAATGTTTCTTCCAGAGATTTTAACTCCAGCCTTGGATTCCTCAAGGCCAGCTTGTCGCATGATGTGTTCTGCATACAAGTTGAATAGGTAGGGTGAGAGTATACAGCCCTGCCGTACTCCTTTCCCAATCTTAAACCAGTCTGTTGTTCCGTGGTCTGTTCTTACTGTTGCTACTTGGTCGTTATACAGATTCTTCAGGAGGCATACAAGATGACTTGGTATCCCCATACCACTAAGAACTTGCCACAATTTGTTATGGTCCACACAGTCAAAGGCTTTAGAATAGTCAATAAAACAGAAATAGATGTTCTTCTGAAACTCCCTGGCTTTTTCCATTATCCAGCGGATATTGGCAATTTGATCTCTAGTTCCTCTGCCTTTTCTAAACCCAGCTTGTACATCTGGCAATTCTCGCTCCATGAACTGCTGAAGTCTACCTTGCAGGATCTTGAGCATTACCTTACTGGCATGTGAAATGAGTGCCACTGTTCGATAGTTTGAACATTCTTTAGTGTTTCCCTTTTTTGGTATGGGGATATAAGTTGATTTTTTCCAGTCTGATGGCCATTCTTGTGTTTTCCAAATTTGCTGGCATATAGCATGCATTACCTTGACAGCATCATCTTGCAAGATTTTGAACAGTTCAGCTGGGATGCCGTCGTCTCCTGTTGCCTTGTTATTAGCAATGCTTCTTAAGGCCCACTCAACCTCACTCTTCAGGATGTCTGGCTCTAGCTCACCGACCACACCGTCAAAGCTATCCCCGATATTATCTTTCCTATACAGGTTTTCTGTATATTCTTGCCACCTTTTCTTGATCTCTTCTTCTTCTGTTAGGTCCTTGCCATCTTTGTTTTTGATCATACCCATTTTGGCCTGGAATTTACCTCCGATGTTTCTAATTTTCTGGAAGAGGTCTCTTGTCCTTCCTATTCTATTGTCTTCTTCCACTTCCGCGCATTGCTTGTTTAAAAATAATTCCTTATCTCTTCTGGCTAACCTCTGGAATTTTGCATTTAATTGGGCATATCTCCCCCTATCACTGTTGCCTTTTGCTTTCCTTCTTTCTTGGGCTACTTCTAGTGTCTCAGCAGACAGCCATTTTGCCTTCTTGGTTTTCTCTTTCTTTGGGATGTATTTTGTTGCCGCCTCCTGAACAATGCTGCCAACTTCTGTCCAGAGTTCTTCCGGGACCCTATCTACTAAGTCCATTCCCTTAAATCTATTCTTCACCTCCACTGCATATTCTTTAGGAATATTAGTGAGCTCATATCTAGCTGATCTGTGGGTCTTCCCTAATCTCTTTAGTCTGATCCTAAATTGTGCAAGAAGAAGTTCGTGATCTGAACTACAGTCAGCTCCAGGCCTTGTTTTTACCGACTGTACAGATGTCCGCCACCTTTGGCTGCAAAGGATGTAATCAATCTGATTTCGGTGTTGTCCATCTGGTGAAGTCCATGTATAAAGCCGTCTCTTAGGTTGTTGGAAGAGAGTGTTTGTTATGCAGAGTGAATTGTCTTGGCAAAATTCTATCAGCCTGTGTCCTGCTTCGTTTTGTTCTCCCAGGCCATACTTACCTGTAATTCGAGGTGTCATTTGACTGCCCACCTTAGCATTCCAGTCTCCTGTGATGAAAATAACATCTCTTTTAGGCGTGTTGTCCAGTAGGTGCTGCAGATCCTCATAGAACTGCTCTACTTCAGCTTCTTCAGCATTTGTGGTTGGGGCGTATATTTGGATCACTGTGATGTTAGATGGCTTGCCCTGAATTCGAATTGAGATCATTCTGTCGTTTTTTGGGTTGTATCCAAGCACTGCTTTAGCCACTTTACTATTAATTATGAAGGCTACTCCATTTCTTCTGTGGTCCTCTTGTCCGCAGTAGTAGATCTGGTGGTCATTTGATGTGAAGTGGCCCATTCCAGTCCATTTCAGTTCACTGACGCCCAGAATGTCTATCTTTAATCTTGACATCTCACCAATAACCACATCCAATTTGCCCTGGCTCATAGATCTTACATTCCAGGTTCCGATGGTGTGTTGATCCTTAGAACATCGGATTCGCCGTTCACCACCAGCACCGTCGGCCGCTAGCCGTCCTTTCGGCTTTGAGCTAGCTGCGTCATCACGTCTGGGGCTAGTTGAGCTCATCCTCTGTTCCTCCCCAGTAGCATTTTGACCATCTTCCGACCTGGGGGTCTCATCTTCCGATGGTATACCGACATATCTCTGGTTGTACTGATCCATTTAGTTTTCACGGCAAGAATACTGAGGTGGGTTGCCATTACCTTCCCCAGGGATCGCATTTAGTCTGACCTCTCTGTCATGACCTTCCCGTCTTGGGTGGCCCTTCACGGTTTAGCTCATGGCATCATTGAGGTGCTCAAGCTCCAGCACCACGACAAGGTAACGATCCTTTGCTGAAGACTCCAGCTACTAGGAGGCTTTTATTGGTCAGGACCATTGGGAATTTTGGGTGAAAATGCATTCCAAGGAGGAAAAGGCTGTTAATGGTCTCCATGGCTGCCAGTACAATAGTATTAAGAGGCCTTCTCCAGTGGACACTGATTCAAATGCTTGAACTAAAGATGGAATGGACAGGTTTAAATTTACCACATGCAAATGTTTTTCTGCTGCTTGATAAACTTCCTGCTTAATTAAATACTCCTTTAGGCATGGGATCTCCTGAGGATATTATTCCAGGATTAAAGGAGGCTGAAGTATAGAACTTGACTGCCAGAAATTAGTGCCAGCACTTACTCTTTCATTATAACCTTCATTTTCTTCACAGTTTAAGTCAATGAGCCCTGCGTCTGAAAAATCAAGTGAACTCTTCCACAGACAGAATAGTGAGAATGGTTATTTAGAGACTAAAAGGTTGAACAAGACAAAACAATTACAATATACAGTATATTCTAAAAGTTCAAATGACTTTCAAATATATGGGAAAAGTAACACTTCCAAAGTAGACTAATCAGATCCTTTTTTAGGAAAGGAATCACCTTCTATGGTTTTCTTGGGGAGGATAGAGAAAAGTTATCCAAAATTTAATTTATGAAAGCTTTTCATTTTTTTCCTCCTGGGTCTTTATAGCTGAGAAGTTTAGTCTGAACTAAGCAGAAAGTGGTTCTGACAATTATTCCAATCAACAGATTATAAAGGGTTTTTGAGATGCTGCAGAATATACTCCCAGGAAAACACAGGTAGGATTTCAGGTTGAAGGTAGATCCTTTTCCATTCTCAAGGGCAGAAGGTGCTCACTTCCTCTAACAATGGATAACTTGACCCTCAGACCGCTCCCTACCTCCTCTTCTCTTGCATGATCCCTATAGGCCTGAACTCCCATTTTTCTCTGAAGTGGCATCTGCACCTCACCACCAATACCAAAATCTCAGTAGAAGACCAGTTTTGCATCATCTATACAGAGCAGAGTGGTAAGGCAAGGAAACAGTGGGCAACCTATATTTACGGTTCCCATTCAAATGCCAACCTGAGCCACTGCATTATCATATCTCTATGGGGCCTCAGCATCAAGCACTCTTCAAGGCATCATGGTCAATTGGGTAACAAAAATGAGGCTCTCCTTTCTTGGAAATGGTGTGCTTTTTAGCCTGTTTGGCCCCACTCATCTCCCCTACCCTGGTTGTTTATTTATTTTAATCAGACTAACTCTTTTAAAAATGATTCTCAAAAATGATCCAAACTGGATAGATAATGCCTCTGGGATCAAGCATTGCCTAATGCCTTGCCATGGAGACATATGGAAATAGCATTGCATGCTTAAGTATGTTTATTATTTCATTAAATGGGCTGACACAAAAAGTGTTTAAAAAAATTAGAATTATATTAAGTACTGTGTCCCGGATCTGCAGAAGAAAAACTGTTGTTCTGTCAGTTTGAGAAAATGCACTTTGATAATCTATTCTATGAAATTATTATATACATTTTTCTTTTGCTGTTGCCTTTGGGTTTGAATACATTTGTTCTAAGACTGTCTAGCTGTCTTAGAAACATCTATTCTAGTTAAGATCTAACTATGGATATCTTTCATTCCATCTCCTCTTAGTATACTTGTACTGTACATAAAAAAAGAGATGCATACTAATGTTATTTTAGCAGGATAACACAGAAAAAGTGTTTGAGTGCAGTCTTGCCATTGTCACATGTACTCATGTAAGAAAACATGTGCTGTGAAATAACTTCTACTTTTCTTCCAGCTGTACAAAAATAAAATGTTATCTCAATAAGGTTCATACTAAAGCAGACGGTCTGGGTTAAAGGCCATCTCACTCTCATTTGTACTTCTAAATTTTTGATGGACCATATTAATCACTGTGATGCAAAGGCTAATCTATGTTATGCTTTTTATTCGCTTATCAGCTTATCCCTTTCTGAAGGAGCATACTTCTGTGGCAGAAAAAAAGTATGAAGGGGAGCCAAGTGGAACAGTAATAAAGACTATGTTCCTAGCCTCAAACATTCATAGTTATGGTGACTGTGATGATGAAATAAGGAGATGTTTATGGCTACTTGTGAGAAAGGATCTAGATAAACAATGCAGTAACATTACACTGATAACAAAGATATATATTCTCAAGGTCACAGTTTTCCCATAAACTATGGCTGGGTGAAAGCCCGATCATTAGAAAAGCTGAGGGAAGAAAAAGTAATATTCTTTGAATTGTATTCCTGGAGGAAATTCTTGGTAATATCTTAGACCAAAAGGATGCAGAATTCAATAGAGTACTAGATAAAGTAAAGCCAGACTGCTTACTGGAAGCACTAATAAGTTAAGCTTAAATAATTTGGACATATAATTTCAAAGACAAATGCAATTTTAAAAAGGCAATAGCAAAAGACAGTGACAGAAGATAAGATGGGTGGATACTATCACTGATGACATTAACACAAACTTACAAGAACTCAGACAAGCAGCTATTGACAGACAATCCTGGTGAAATGTGCATCAAATCATAAAGAGTTAACAGTGATGGAATAACTGCATAACAATTATCAGGGGAACCAAGCATTATAACCAGGATTATTCCATGAAGTTTTGCTGCCTGAAGGAAAAAACAAGATGGCCTCCTTACCCCAATCCATCTAGCAAAATTGATTGGACTAGCAGCTCAATATTGCTTAATTATTGTCATGTTCACATTCTAATGTCTGGTTAACATTGTAACGTTTCACATGTCATTCTCTGTTCCGTATCCCTTCACCCGGGGTTTTTCCGTTCTGTTGCCCTCCCTTGTTTTGAGGGCTTGGAATGCATGTTTGGGTTTGCGCTCCTGTTCAAGGTTACTTTCCCAGGCGCATCTAACGACATTCAGCACCTGGGAGGGGGAGCGTCCTGACGGGCGATCGGGCGGGACCTGCCCACAAGCAAGGCTTTTAAGTTTGTATTTGGCGCGCTTTTGCTCATTCTCAGCTTTCTCTGTATTTGCATACTATTCCTTTAATAAATCAGTTATCTTTAAGCCCGAGCTTGTGAGACTGAGTATTTGGGTTTAGGCAATCATTACATAAAGCTGAGAATCATTTTTTCCATTTTCCGCTGGCCCCATCCAATCCTTGGATAAGAGGGAACGCTAGCGATGATAGAACCTCAACTTCGCGTAAGTGAGGGAGGCGAAGAAGAGCGGGAGGTGGTCAAAAGCCGGCCAGCGCTAACCTCGAGAGCGCAAAGAGCAGCACGTCGGGAGTTGCGAGATACCCAATTGGACGAGCTGTTGACATCCATACAGGAGAGTCTCAGGAGTGAACAGAGATCTGTTATGGAAAGAACCACGGGGAGGGGGTCTCCCCAATTGGCCTGGGAGCACGAAGTCCCTCTGTCACCGAAGGTGGTGATAACCAACCAACCCCCGGAGGAGCCGGTCACTCCGGCCCGTATGAGGGCATTGGAAGATAAAATGGATTTAATAGTAACGATCCTCAAGGATCTACCCAGAGAGGATCAGCCCAGAGAGGCAGAGCCCACCCCGGAGGATTGGGAGGAAGAGCCGTCACAGTACCCCAGGCACAGCACCCTGTCGACCCGGGGGAGAAGTAAGACTCGATCAGCCCATCAAAGGGGAGAGCGAGAGGCAAGACCTCCTAGGGATCGACCACTTGTGGGGGCTCGGCGTACGCTGTCATTCGCGGCACCGCCACAGCCAGCTGAGCCGGCAAGAACCTTCCCACCATTTGGAGTGAAGTTTGATGGGGATCCCGCAACGCTCTCCTTCTTTATTACGAATGCCAAGCATTATATGGAAGATTGGGGTCGGAACTTTCGGTCTGAACACGGCAAGGTCAATTTCATTGCCAACAAGCTGAGAGGAAGGGCAGCGGATTGGTATGTGCAACTATGCCAAGCTGAGGCAACTGAGTTAGAGGACTTCGATGAATTTTTGTGGGCACTTAAAGAGCATTTCGAAGACCCCCTAGCTCAAGAAACGGCTAAAAATGACCTGCGGAAACTTTACCAAGGGTCCCTCTCAGTTGCCAAATATGCGTTGGAGTTTAAAGCCTTGGCAGGAAAAGTGGAAGACTGGTCTGAGCCAACAATCATCGAATTGTTCAAGCAGGGGCTTGAACCCGAAATCCTTCGATGGGCTCTGGGCAGAGATGATCCCAAAACGCTATATGGGTGGATTCAGTTGGCGGGAAGCGCAGAAAATGCCCTACGAACCTATGCCCATACCAAAGAGCTTAGACAAACACGTCTCGCTAGAGGAGCGCGCGCATCTGGACTTGCCAGCCGCCCCAAACCGAAAACCTGGGAAGAAGAGAGGGAGCAACGGTTCTCCAAGGGTCAGTGCCTCCGATGTGGAAAAGAAGGGCAT
This sequence comes from Candoia aspera, assembly GCF_035149785.1. NCBI lineage: Eukaryota > Metazoa > Chordata > Lepidosauria > Squamata > Candoiidae > Candoia > Candoia aspera. The sequence goes on from NC_086154.1 coordinate 95,406,410, forward strand.
CGAGCCACGTCGTGCCCGAGACGCCGTCCAGAGGAACGACAGACGAAACCCGCGATAAAGACGCCTGCTCCTGCTCCACCGCGAAAACTGAAGGCAGCCCTCGCGGAACTGGACCCCCCCGACCTACCCTTCGGAGAAGAGGAGGAAGAGTTGCAATTCGAGCAGCCGGCGGGAAAAGCCTACCACCTGCCCTGAAGGGCGCCCTAGGGCAGGTGGAAGAAACCGGGCGTAACCATGATTCGGTGAGTGGAAACTTTCCCACACTGACTGTTAAACTTAAGCTGGGCTCACAAACCAAAACGGTGGAAGTGTGGGCCATGCTAGACTCGGGTTGCTCCCGTTCTCTAATGCACCCTGATGTCGTAGCGGCTCTAGAACTGCCCACGTTCCCTTTGCCAAGACCCATGATTTTCACCCAGTTGGATGGAACTATGGCGGGAGGGAAAGCAGTTAATCTTTCCACGGGACTGGTCGCCTTGCAGATGGGCTCCCATCAGGAAAAGCTGCCATTTGTGGTAGCTCCAGTGGGGGGTCCTCTGGTAATTTTGGGGATGCCTTGGTTTGTGCAACAAAACCCTTTCATCAACTGGCTGCATAGAACTGTGACGTTTGCGGATGGATTTTACAAAGTACCCGAAAAGGACCTATTGGAGGACATGGAGGGTGGAGGGGTAGCGTATACCACTGTACAAACGCTTCAACCTCTTGAGGGGCTACCCAATCAGTACCAAGATTTTGCTGAAGTATTTGGGGAAAAGGAAGCAGATCGCTTGCCACCCCACCGAAAAACGGACTGTGCCATTGAGTTTTTACCAAATGTAAAATTGCCTCACCCAAAAATATACCCCATGTCTCCCAAAGAGCTTACCACGCTAAGGGAGTTCATTGACAAAAATCTGGCTAGGGGTTTCATTGAGCCTGCTAATTCCCCGGTAGGAGCTCCTGTCCTATTCAGGCCAAAAAAGGATGGGTCATTAAGGCTTTGTACCGATTTCCGCGGGCTCAATGCGGTCTCAATATTAAATAAATATCCTTTGCCCCTGATCAAAGATATGTTATCACATCTGGCCAGAGGTAAAATTTTCTCAAAACTGGATTTGAGAGAAGCTTACTTTCGCATTCGCATAAGAGAGGGGGATGAGTGGAAAACAGCGTTCAACTGTCCTCTTGGGGCTTTCCAATATAAAGTTTTACCATTCGGTTTATCTGGGGCACCCGGGGTTTTTATGCAGTTAATCAATGAGGTCTTGCATGACCACCTATTTAAGGGGGTACTAGTATATTTGGATGATGTATTGATTTATACTGAAACCATGTCAGAACATATCCACTTGGTGCGTCAGGTACTGGCTAAATTGGAAAAAGCAGAGTTGTACGCAAAACTGTCAAAATGTGCGTTTCATCAATCGCAAATTGATTACCTAGGCTACCGAATTTCAGCTCAGGGCATTGAAATGGACCCTGCAAAAGTAGAAGCTATTGTAGCATGGGAGCCTCCCCGTACCAGGAGACAATTACAAAGTTTCCTTGGATTCTCTAATTTCTATCGGGCATTCGCCCAAAATTTTGCAGAAATCGCCCTCCCCCTTACTGAACTGTTAAAAACCAAAGGACAGGGGGATACGCGACGTTCGAAGAACCCAGGCGCGCTCCTTAAATGGACTCCAGCCTGTCAGCAAGCGTTCCAAACGCTCAAACAACTTTTTACCACCGAACCAATTTTACAGCATCCAAACCCCTCTCAACCCTTCGTTGTACAAGTCGATGCTTCGGATTTTTCCATAGGCGCAATTTTGTTACAATCTGACCAATCTGGCGCTTTAAAACCCTGTGCCTACCTCTCTCGCAAATTCACTGAAACAGAGAGACGTTGGCACGTTTGGGAAAAGGAGGCTTTTGCTGTGAAAACGGCTTTAGAGACGTGGCGACACCTATTGGAAGGTACTTCCAACCCTTTTGAAGTCTGGACTGACCATAAAAACCTGGAAGCTCTAAGCACCAGCCGAAAACTCAGTCCCAAACAGCTGCGCTGGGCTGAGTTCTTCAGCCGCTTTGACTTCACTCTTAAATTTATACCAGGCAAGAAAAACTTTTTGGCTGATGCACTCTCGCGCAGACCCCAAGATGATGGCCCAGGGCCGACGGTCCAAGGCACCGTCTGGACCGACAAACAATTAAGTCTGGCAGCAGTGACTCGCAGCCAGACTCGAGCACAATCGACTCCGCCTCCAGCCGCTCCGCCTTCCAGCAGCTCACCTCCCTTGTCAATTCCCTCCGATTTGCAACAACAGTTGCTCTCCCACCTTAAAACGGATACTTGGTTGCAAGCCAACCGACACATGTTAACTTTCACCGATGATCTTGCCTGGCGCAACGATCGTCTCTATGTACCCGCAGCTATGCGGAAAACCATACTACAACGCTGCCACGATGACAAGCTAGCTGGGCATTTCGGCTACGTGAAAACTTTGCACCTCGTTCGCCGACAATTCTGGTGGCCAACTTTACTCAAAGACTTAAAAGAATATGTCACTGCGTGCCCTGTATGTGCGGCGATAAAGCGCAAACCGGGCAAACCCCAGGGTCTCCTTCAACCCGTAGCCACTCCGTCGGTCCCTTGGCAGGATATCTCCATGGATTTTATCGTTGATCTACCCCCTAGTCAACGCAAAACTGTCATTTGGGTCGTCAAAGACTTTTTCTCCAAACAAGCCCACTTTATCCCCTGCGCTTCTATCCCTACCGCGCAACAGCTGGCACGCCTCTTCCTCATCCACGTGTACCGTCTCCACGGTATCCCCGCCCGTTTGGTGAGTGACAGAGGCACACAATTTACGTCACAATTTTGGCGCGCATTTTTGAAACTTCTGGGTACGAAACAATCACTTTCTACTGCTTGGCATCCAGAAACGGACGGATCTACAGAGGCTGTTAATTCTACCTTAGAGCAATACCTCAGAGCTTTTGTTAACTACCAGCAAGACAACTGGGTCGATCTACTCCCATTTGCTGAGGTCGCTTACAACAATTCCATTCATCAAACCACTGGTCAAGTTCCCTTTAAAACAGTTTTTGGACGCGAATTTGTTCCCATTCCTGAACTTCCTCATCCTCAACCGCTCCCAGCCACCCTCGCTGGCTGGGCGGACTCTCTCAAGGACTCATGGTCTAATATTCTACTTGCCCTCCAACATGCCCAAGCTGCCTATAAACGCCATGCTGATGCAAAGCGTTCCCCAGAACCATCCTTTGCAGTCGGGGATAAAGTCTACTTATCAACTAAGTTTATCAAGTCCCCACAACCCTCTAAAAAACTTGGTCCTAAATTTGTCGGTCCTTTTTCAATTGTTGCTCAGCTCAACCCTGTTACGTTTAAACTCGATTTACCTCACAACCTTAAACGTTTACATCCTGTTTTCCATTGCAGCTTACTCAAACCCTGCCAGTCATCGGACCGTTGGCATCCACAACCCACTCCTCCACCTCCCCTCATGATCGACAACCAGCAACACTTCGAGGTGGCATCTATTCTCGATTCCAGACGCCAGCGCTCTACTCTACAATACCTCGTCCGCTGGAAACATTTCCCTCATCCTGAATGGGTTGCTGCTCCAGACGTGCATTCTCCTCGTCTCGTAGCCCAATTTCACTCTGCCTATCCTGACAAACCGGCTCCCTAATTTCTTTTGGGGGGGCAATATGTCATGTTCACATTCTAATGTCTGGTTAACATTGTAACGTTTCACATGTCATTCTCTGTTCCGTATCCCTTCACCCGGGGTTTTTCCGTTCTGTTGCCCTCCCTTGTTTTGAGGGCTTGGAATGCATGTTTGGGTTTGCGCTCCTGTTCAAGGTTACTTTCCCAGGCGCGTCTAACGGCATTCAGCACCTGGGAGGGGGAGCGTCCTGACGGGCGATCGGGCGGGACCTGCCCACAAGCAAGGCTTTTAAGTTTGTATTTGGCGCGCTTTTGCTCATTCTCAGCTTTCTCTGTATTTGCATACTATTCCTTTAATAAATCAGTTATCTTTAAGCCCGAGCTTGTGAGACTGAGTATTTGGGTTTAGGCAATCATTACAATTATTCAACATTCTACCTGTTCATGAAAATATAAGGACTTGAATTTAGATAAAGCATGTCCTCCTTGTGTGTGAATCTTGCCTTTTCCATTTGAACACGATTAGATTTCTTCTTTGTGATCAGAGAACTGTTTTTATCAAATAACAGAGTTGACATTCCAAATAAACAGTATTTAAGACATATATTCTAGAGAATTAGAGGAACACTTGAGGGAGGGGAGACATATGATTTGCTAACTGCTCAACATAAATGTTTCCTTTATTAAAAATACATACTTCATTGTGAAAAACCAATGTCATAAATTGTCAACGATCTGATTTAAAGTGCAACTGGATAAACACACACATACACAAACACACACACACCATTTGTGTTTCATTTGGAATGTCCAAATTCCTTTTGAAGAAGCTTCTATTATTTTTTTAAGTAGATGTGAGTTCTAAGATTATTGTCAGGTAATAGTTGAAGACTGATGATCTGAGTATGAGTATGAGTGATAACTTCAAGTGTTTACATAAAACTGCACATATCAAGTCAGATGCTTTGATAGCTCTCTGGCGTTAAAAAAATGAGTGGCAAAGAAGGTGTTTAAAACTGTTTTTATAGCAGTTTCGGAAGGTAAAGGGAACCTGGGGTTAAGCAGCATTGTTTTAACCGGCAGAATAGATACAGTTATTTTTATAGTACTTGGATCAAGAAAAATTGATAAAGGAAAACACAATAATACTTCTATGGAATATACTTTAATTACACTAGGGAAGCCCATTATAAAGTTCAGCTGGAAAGAGATCACAATATTCCTGTAGGTGATTAAATGGATGTGACAAAATGGAAATATAGATTAGCCTGATGCACTGTGGAATATATGACAGTGTGCTGAAGAACTTTCAGAAAGGATAATATTGGATTGACTTTTCAAAGATGCAACATGCTGAAAAAACAAAAACAACCTTTTTCACTGCAATGGTTCATGCGTTCTGACAAAATTAGGGCTGGCAAGAAGGATCAATTACTGTGAATAGCTCTCACCAAGAATCATGGACTTAATTTTTCATGCCTCTTGGATATATTGAGCAATAGGATATTGAAAGTCCATTGCAATCCACTGATTGATTCAAATGGCTATTAGAAATCACCGAAAAATTTAGGGACCATTTCCTCATCAAAATACTCCCTCCCTCCCTCCCTCCCTCCCTCCCTCCCTCCCTTCCTTCCTTCCTTCCTTCCTTCCTTCCTTCCTTCCTTCTCTATATCTAAATACTAAATTAAATTATTTGAGCTTTCCAGGAAATGGACCTTTTATTTTTTTTTCCAAAAGCAATACAACACCCATTCATGCATTGCTTTGTAATTTTGCAGAGTTCTTTGCCAAAGAGTTTATCCTTTCAGTTGGAAACTTCCCAAGTATACACATTCAGTCTCCAAATAACAAAGTTAGATACACTGTTCTAAAATGAAAAGTAAAATAATCTCAGTTTAAAAGAACTAAGTGCTTAAACTACTACATATTTCTCTGAAATTGGCAGTGTTTCTTGATAGGGAGAATTTTTCCCCAAACTAGGGAGATAAATAATCTTCCCTCCCCACAAAAGAGAGAATTGCACCAAAACTCGAAGTGAACCAACTTGTTGGCAATTCAGTAGGGATATAACCCCCCCCCTTTTTTCCCCCTAAGTACAACAGCTACAGAACCTTTTTTTTAATGGGGAAAAAAGATATTTTTAGAGAGCCTGTTTAACTCAAAAATCCCTGTTCCTGTTTCTCTAAAAGTGCTGTTTACTATTTCTTCAAATTACATCTCAGTTCTTGGAGGGGCAGGGAAATAGGTTGCAATGATTAATTAACAAGGGGCAGGATTGGACTGGATCCAGACTGAAGCATGGCTTCAAATTTTAGTGGGAAGGATCAGCAGGCTTGTACAGGACCTTGTCATATATGTGAACCAGAGTCCAATCTTCTGTGTTTTCACATTTCCCCCTTTTTTTGGGGGGGGGAGGATAGTGTTAAAGGGTGACCATAATATTTTAAACTTACTCTAAGTCTCGAAGCTTTCAAATAATCCTAAAGATAGGAGAAAAGCAAGACTGTATTCTTGTGGGTGTGCTACTGAATGTTGGCAGTGTAATGGCAGAGGGGGAAGTTAGGAATTACAAAAGGGGGGCAGGCTTATTTGTTTATTCCTTAATTTATTAGATTGTTTGCAGCTGCCCAACTCCAAAAAGACCCTGGGTGGCTTACAATATTTAAAATACATAGTTTAAAAAAATAAGACCATCCTGACAAAACAACATTAAAAACATTTAGATAAGATTCAACAGGGGTCACAGAAGCACCCTTACCACAGGCCTGGGAAGGCTGATTTACAGGTTGCCCACACCTGTTGAAGATCAAGAGCTCCTAGATAAACCATAGTATACTTCAGTCAAGGAATGCCTGTGGGAAATTTACTTAGCCCTGTTTCCGATTGATTGATTGATTTATCAAATGTATATGGCCACCCATCTCACACAAGGTGACTCTGAACAGTATACAATAAAAAACATTATTTGCACATATTATAAAAAACAATTAAACAAATTAATTATTAAGACCATGATGCTGGATAAAGAGAATCAAATTTTAGAGAATGAAGGGAATACTTGAGGGAGGGAGATTGTCATGAGTAAGGATGGCGAGCAGGGGGCTCCCATCCAGCCTGTCAAGCGCATGCGTAGCACTGAGGAATTGGTCAGCCATTCCAAGAGACACAGATTGGGACCACCTTAACCCTTGGGGGTTATATGGCTGGGTTTTCCCACGCTTCTTCAGTTTGTTAGGATTCCTGTTAAGTACGAGCAATAAATATTAGATACCAGTTCCTTGTCTCAGCGTGTTTCCTGGCTGTTAGGACAGAGATAGATGATTGGAAAAGTTGAAAGAGCTGGATACATGGATGCCTCTTCTGGCAAGACATGCAATGTTACTTTTCTTTTTGCTGTAGCTGCCCAGTTCTTTGGAAGAAACTTCCAATTTGGAGGGACATGTCCTCTACTTTGCCTTTTAAAGGTGCCCTAAAGAGACCCTTTAAAGCAATCATCATTATTTTAAATTCTCTTTAATTTTTCCAGTATTAATTCTGATTTTATGTTTTGTTGTAAATGCTGGCAAAACCATGGTAGTCAGTCAGCAGTATAATAAATTCAATCAATCAATCAATCAATCAATCAATCAATTGAAATAAATAATACACAGGAAAATAAATGACTGGTAATCAGAATACCTGATTGCTTAAATGAAGCATAGCATGCACATTCTGATAACTAACAGCATGACTAATGTTTTAGGATCAGACCTCATTACTAATTTAATAAACTAGAAAGCATAGCAATGGGACGAGTGTAAGATTAATAGATAATATTTTGAGGATTATATAACTCCTTTAATTTAAAGGCTTTTGATTTTAGTAGTATTTGAACTTATTAATTTATAATACGTCACAGAAGAGCTGCAAGCTGTCTTAAGTGCAATGAAATGAAGTTCACTTTTAACATCCTTCTATATGCTTCCTACATCTTGTTTCATCCAATGCTGCTCCTCTACTCACATCCATTTTTGTTCAGAGCTCTTTTTTCTTTAATGGTGATGATGCTGGTATACCACCAGTAGTAATTCCACACAAGTCACAGTTAAAAAAAATGAAACCTGTATGACTTAGCAGGAAAATAGCCTAGTTTATCAGCTGAATTTTTATGTCTCTTTAATGGTATATAAAATAGTTCTCTACAACTGCTGGCTGACAAGAAAGGAGTCAAAATGTTCAGTCCTCATTCTACGGGCCTGAAATCTGACAAGATTTTATTGCTGAAGAAAGTGATATTCAGGCCACAATAGTAATAATAATATGGGGCCAGAATTAAATGTTGGCTTTTACTGAGGACAATGAAAAGTACATGTGAATCCTAAGTATTCTTGACATTCTCTGTGTTGTTTTCTCAGGGGCTATGTGTTTTTAAATCCAATTCTTGAAGCATTTATAGAGCAATTTTATTAGACAACTTTAGTTTCATTTGAAGATTGGATTCTTGACCCATGGGGCCGTTTTACCACCCTCATTCTGCTATTGGATTTATAAGTGCCTGAGATTTTCAGCAAACTAAAAACAAAAAGACAAAGAGAGCAACCACAGTAGCCCCCAGGGATAAAAGCCATTGTAAGGTAATACTAAATGTAACAAAAAAATATCCAAAGATAAGGAACAAGTGCCCCATAACTCATCTTCAGATAGGATCCTGAGAAAATGGAGGGCCCAGAGGGGAAGGGGAGGAGACAGCTGACTCAAAATTTCAGTCATGAAGTACTTGTTCACTTCCTAAGAGATTGCAGGACCCTTCTCTCCCCACCAGAGAGATATAGTAATCTGTGAAGGGTTTTGGGAGGTATGCTATGGCTCTACCACTTTCTTCTCTGACCTTCTTATGTTCATCAAGAATGTTGGGTTGGCTTGGCTTAATTGCATTTTGGTGAATATAATTAGGTTGCAATTTGTGGGACTTTACTCCTTCTCATAATGATGTCATTGCACAGATGATGCAAATTACATGTTAGTTTATGCCATTTGTAAATTAACACAATGACTTGGAATATAAAGTAATTTGACACAAACTTAAGTGTGTTAAGTCCCCAGTTAGCACTGCTAACTGGGACCAATGTGTTCAGTAGCATCTGGAGGGCTATAGAGTCCTGACCTAAATCCTTGATTCTCCCTGTTGAGTTGTGAACATGGCAAATTAATACACATTCTCAAAATTCCATTCAGTTCACCCCATTTGGTCGGCCAAGAGAAACAAGCATAGAATGCTGAATGACCAATAGGAGAAGGTGGCACCGTAACTTTGTCTTCTCCTTTGGAAATTCCTCTTCATGTGGATGTTGTTGTTTATTCGTTTAGTCACTTCCGACTCTTTGGAACTTCATGGACCAGCCCACGCCAGAGCTTCCTGTCGGTCGTCAGCACCCCCTGCTCCTCCAGGGATGAATCCATCACCTCTAGAATATCATCAATCCATCTTGCCCTTGGTCGGCCCCTCTTCCTTTTGCCTTCCACTCTCCCTAGCATCAGCATCTTCTCCAGGGTGTCCTGTCTTCTCATTATGTGGCCAAAGTATTTCAGTTTTGCCTTGAATATCATTCCCTCAAGTGAGCAGTCTGGCTTTATTTCCTGGAGGATGGACTGGTTTGATCTTCTTGCACTCCAAGGCACTCTCAGAATTTTCCTCCAACACCACAGTTCAAAAGCATCGATCTTCCTTCTCTCAGCCTTCCTTATGGTCCAGCTCTCGCAGCCATATGTTACTACAGGGAACACCATTGCTTTAACTATGCGGGCCTTTGTTGTCAGTGTGATGTCTCTGCTCTTAACTATTTTATTGAGATTTGTCATTGCTCTTCTCCCAAGGATTAAGCATCTTCTGATTTCCTGACTGCAGTCAGCATCTGCAGTAATCTTCACACCTAGAAATACAGAGTCTTTCACTGCTTCTACATTTTCTCCCTCTATTTGCCAGTTATCAATCAAGCTGCTTGCCATAATCTTGTTTTTTTGAGGTTTAGCTGCAAGCCAGCTTTTGCACTTTCTCCTTTCACCTTCATCATAGGGCTCCTCAGTTCATCTTCACTTTCAGCCATCAAAGTGGTATCATCTGCATATCTGAGATTGTTAATGTTTCTTCCAGCAGTTTTAACTCCAGCCTTGGATTCCTCAAGCCCAGCATGTCGCATGATGTGTTCTGCATACAAGTTGAATAGGTAGGGTGAGAGGATACAGCCCTGCTGTATGCCTTTCCCAATCTTAAACCAGTCTGTTGTTCCGTGGTCTGTTCTTACTGTTGCTACTTGGTTGTTATACAGATTCTTCAGGAGGCAGACAAGATGACTTGGTATCCTCATACCACTAAGAACTTGCCACAATTTGTTATGGTCCACACAGTCAAAGGCTTTAGAATAGTCAAGAAAACATAAATAGATACTTTTCTGAAACTCCCTGGCTTTTTCCATTATCCAGCGGATATTGGCAATTTGGTCCCTATTTCCTCTGCCTTTTCTAAACCCAGCTTGTATATCTGGCAATTCTTGCTCCATGAATTGCTGAAGTCTACCTTGCAGGATCTTGAGCATTACCTTACTGGCATGTGAAATGAGTGCCATTGTTCGATAGTTTGAACATTCTTTAGTGTTTCCCTTTTTTGGTATGGGGATATAAGTTGATTTTTTCCAATCTGATGGCCATTCTTGTGTTTTCCAAATTTGCTGGCATATAGCATGCATTACCTTGACAGATCAGCTGGGATGCCATTGTCTCCTGCTGCCTTGTTATTAGCAATGCTTCTTAAGGCCCATTCAACCTCACTCTTCAGGATGTCTGGCTCTAGTTCACTAACCACACCATCAAAGCTATCCCCAATATTGTTATCCTTCCTATACAGGTCTTCCGTATATTCTTGCCACCTTTTCTTGATCTCTTCTTCTTCTGTTAGGTCCTTGCCATCTTTGTTTTTGATCATACCCATTTTGGCTTGGAATTTACCTCCAATGTTTCTCATTTTCTGGAACAGTTCTCTTGTCCTTCCTATTCTATTGTCTTCTTCCACTTCCACACATTGCTTGTTTAAAAATAATTCCTTATCTCTTCTGGCTAACCTCTGGAATTTTGCATTTAATTGGGCATATCTCCCCCTATCACTGTTGCCTTTTGCTTTCCTTCTTTATTGGGCTATTTCTTGTGTCTCAGCAGACAGCCATTTTGCCTTCTTGGTTTTCTCTTTCTTTGGGATGTATTTTGTTGCCGCCTCCTGAACAATGTTGCGAACTTCTGTCCAGAGTTCTTCCGGGACCCTATGTACTAAGTCCCGTCCCTTAAATCTATTCTTCACCTCCACTGCATATTCCTTAGGAATATTAGTGAGCTCATATCTAGCTGATCTGTGTGTCTTCCCTAATCTCTTTAGCCTGATCCTAAATTGTGCAATAAGAAGTTCATGATGTGAACTACAGTCAGCTCCAGGTCTTGTTTTTACCAACTGTACAGATGTCCGCCACCTTTGGCTGAAAAGGATGTAGTCAATCTGATTTCGGTGTTGTCCATCTGGTGAAGTCCATGTATAAAGCTGTCTCTTAGGTTGTTGGACTTCATGTGGATACTGTCCTGATTACCAGGAAACACACTGAGGCGAGGACTTGGTCTCTAATATTTATTAGTAGTACTTAACAAGAATCCTAACAAACTGAGAAAGCGTGGGAAAACCCAGCCATATAAACCCCAAAGGTTAAGGCGGTCCCGATCTGTGTCTCTTTGAATGGCTGAACAGTTCCTCAGTGCTACGCATGCGCTTGACAGTCTGGGTGAGAGCCCCCTGCTCGCCATCCTTACTCATGACAGATACTGGGTCCAAATGTGGAAAGATGATGCCTTAAATTTCAAATAATATTTGCAAGCCTAACTTATTATAAATTTAGAATTTTAGATTAATTAAAAAGAGGAAAGGGGATTTTGAATTTTGGTCTTCTCTTGCAAGTTTTGAACCTTTTTTGGTACATCAATGAGTGCTTTGCTGTCTTAATGACTTCCATTTTGTAATTACCTCTGTGAGCATGATGCTTAGCAGCATTCCTGGGTAAAGTCCTAATTAGCATTCTGTAACTAATGAGCATGTGAAAGTTTGGTTTGTGGCTTATTATTTTACTCATTATGATGAATGATATGATGAGACTTTAAAGCCTGCCAGTTTTACATGGAGACATAATTATTTATGAAAAGGCCATGCTCCAGAAATGGAAATAATTACAATTAGATTTAATCTTTTCTTAGTTTTTTGCATTTTTTTTCCTATAAGGCATTCATTGATAACTGGGGAAATTTAAGACAGTTTATACATTGTCATACTGAAAATATAAGTGTCTTGAGTCTAAAGTAATCTATGATCTTGACATATTTTTCCTTTCCAGTCTGTTTTGGAACACTGCATGGAACAAAAATGGAACAATCCCTTTCTGAACATTCTGCTTTGTATGAAGGAGGTTGACAACTGCAGGACTTCAACTGATGTGCTACAAGACCATCTTCTCCCATCTACTGTAGCTATGAGGTTCTGTACCTCTCTGGGTATTTCTAGGTATTTCATTGCTAGATGAAGTTGCTGGCAACCAAAGCTGCTGGCAACCAAAGGTCATTTTTATTTTGTCAGATGAATATTGATAGGTGAATACTTCATAGCTGTATGTTCACAGTTGGGCTGATTTAATATGTTACTTGACTTCCTAACACTGTTTTTGCCCAATTACCAGATTAGAGAGGTTCTTATTGGACAGGAAATTGAGCAGTTTGAGAAGGTAGTCTCTCGGGTGCCTGAGTTACACACACCTTTCTTAAGGCCCAGGAAAACCACACAACAAATTACTGACCCATGCATTCTCAGAAATTAAATTCATATTTCAGTCCAGATAAAAACTTTACAGGGAGTTTGCAACTAAATATTGGAAACTGGATGAAATTGTGTTCTGAACCAGATACATGAAAACTTCAGTGACACCACTAATGTAGTCAGGCCATAAATGTGTAAAGCAAGATTAATTACAATATAGATTTAAATATGCAGATTTAAATTTCAGTTTAGTCTAAATGTCAATTATTTTAAAAGGTGTTGATCTAAATTTCCATCCTTCCATGAGTTGATGTGGAGCATGCAGCTTAAACCTGCAGTATTAAATAATAATATAATAATATAATATAATTTTAATTTATAACTATGGGGCAAGATGATCAAGACTTCTCCTGTTGTTGTTATTCCCATTTCAGTGTTAGTACCTGGAATATTAATAAAATATGAACTAGTGTGTGTGTGTGTGTGTGTGTATTTCATACTGAACTTTTGAACTTTTGAATGCAATTCAGTGCTCTGTAAGCCTTACATTTTGAAAATAATGGAATCCTCTCTAGTTGAATACATCATATAATGTAGCATTTTTATAAGTTTCATGATTAGCCTTCAGCTTTTTCCACATTTGGAGAACACCACATTGGAGAGTCTACATTTTCACCTGATTTAATCCTAGCTGTTTATAATGACTTCTGTTTTAGAAGGTGGCCCTCCATGTTATTGCATAAGAAACCACATGGGTGATTCCATAAAGCCACCAAGAGTCAAACTTGAGTCAAAGGAGAATTCAGAATATAGGACATTCATCTTCATTGAAACATAACTGCTGGCTGTTCTTTCCTACTGAGTCGAAAGTCCCTGCAAGACAAATGCTTGTGTCTATTTTCCAGTGTAATTTTACAGTATTACCATTAAAGTTCAGTCTGGGAGGGTTTTGACACAGATTTTAAAGGTCAGTTCGTGCATGCTTTTATTCCAAGTTGTTCTCAAACTTAATGAATCTTGAACACGTACTTGGATATGACTCTGAAAAAATTACATTGCATTCTTTTGGTGCTACTGCTTTTCTAATATCCAAAGAGATAAAGGTCAGAGGCATTCATGTCATACATTGGAATGGATATGTCCAAGATTTTCTAGTACTGGTGGATTCTGCTCAAGAAGGAGCTCTGTAGTGGAGTATGAGAAATGTAGTCTCCATGAAATTTCACATATCACTGTACACATGCAGCTGCAGATGCATTTTCAGTTTCATTTATTTTAAAAGTTACTATTTTAATAGGTCTTTTTGTTCCTGCATCTGTAAATGTAAAGTCTCTTTGGAATCCATCTTGACTTTGGGTGACCATATGAATATGTCCATGTAGTTTTCATATAACATTACAAAAGTGATTTGCCATTGCTTTCTTCTGTTTTTGTTTTGTTTAACTTCCTAGTTAGCTAATAGCCCTGGAATTTCCAGATGATCCTTCATCCAAATAGTGACCAGGGCCAGCTGGTTAGTATTAGCTTCTCAATATCAGCCAGGATGTAGTAAGAGTTAACATTTGCTATAGGTGGCTTAATTTGACTTGTGTTAGTTTCCACATGCTTACAAAAGTTCATGCATTATAAATCCAAGACTCAAGAGTGTTGGACTAACAATGCAAGAAGAAGCAAACAAGAAGTAAATATACCCTGAGAGCTTTAAAAATAAAAAGGGAAAGATCACCCAGGATTCAGATTCAGTAAGTGTCTGCATGAATGACACCTAATAACAAGTTATATTCATGAACATTTATTGGGCTTCTTGTGTAAATTGCATATGATCAGGGTTTTCTTTGATTTTTCTTTTTTAATTCTATTCTAGTGAGACTGTTGTTCTTTTAAACAATGCAAAATTTGCTAAATCTTTAATTTACTGGATTCTATCTAATTATCCAAAGATATTCTGTTAATAAGAGGAATCACTGCATTTTCAGTTTGGGGGTAGAGGGGACATACATAATTTATCTCACTATTAATAAATGTATGGGAGTATATGTTCAAGGACAACAAAACTGGACTTATTACATCATTCTAAACAGTAGCATTTTGCCTGAAATATAGGGCACTTCTCACTTGGAAACTGCAAATATGAAATGAAAATAGATTGTCATGACATAGCCTAGATTATTAGAATTCCTAATCCTAGACTCTGGGAGTAAGATTGAATGATCCCTTCATAATATATTCCTCCAAATTCCTTGGAGCTTCTGTGGTATTATGTCCCCAAAGTACAAATAAGAAACCTATTACAACAAGAATAGAATACCTTTCTATAATAAAATATATTAAATCAAAGTTAAATCAAAGTTAAATCAAAGTTCAGATCTGTAGTTCCTTGGAATTTTCTACAAACTGTCCTCCAGAAGGCTTCTTTGTTCAGCAGAATTAGTCTACATTGCTACTCTTCTTATACTTCTTTTAGCACAAACTGCCTCTTGTTTAAAATAATATTGCCAGAAATCTAGACGTATTTGTTTCCATCCTTTTTGCAATGATTTATTTGGTATCATTCTGTCTGGATGGTCACTAATGGCAAGTTCAGCTCAATGACATTGTATCTTCTACAGATGCTAGGTCAGAAGAATAAGCAGTTTTTAAAGATTTATATTAGCAGGAAAAGCACGTTAAAGCTTGACAGCCAATCCACAATCCAGTTAAGTTGAAGAACTAAATTGACTGAAACTCAAGTACCTTGACTTAAATGAGTTATGAAACTGAAGGAGAAAGTTCAGTCTCTCTCTGAGTCCCCAAAGTATTCTTCAAGGCAGCCAACATGAGCCTGGATGATTTTATTAAACCTCTAAAAATACTTTGTTTTCCTTAAAGACAGAAAACTGCTATTGGGTAACAAGGGAAAAAAAGCCACATTATTGCTGTCATAGGAGGACACATTATGAATATGGTGCTTTTGTTGTATCAGCAGGAGACAAAGCAGTATCATTTTAACCCCAAAATAAGAAAAAAAGTAATTTTGCATTGAAATCTGGAAGTTCCTCGGTTTTTTCTTTCTCTGTAAAACTGTTTCTGTTTTCTACTTATTGTCTAGTTGTGCCCACTGGGAAATCCTTCTAAGGGCACATGTATTTAGACTAGTGCAACAAGCTGTAAATGGCTCTGTGTCAGGAATTGCTTGGGGTCATTCTCTTGGTTACCAATAGGTTTGGGATCCAAGGAAATGTGCTGGTTTTATCCTATAAAGTCCTTCCTAGTCTGGTCCCCATCTAGGCTGCTCATACAGATTTAGTCCATCCTGTCCATTCATTCTGAGAAGGGATGCTGTGTGTCCTCACCTGTAGAGCATAAGGAAGATGACATTGATGGAGAGATGTAGGAAAAAGGGGCTGAAGTACTTTTAAAGTCCAGAACTAGAAAATATTTGGAAGTGGTATAGTCAGATGCTCTCTAATTCACTGAATTATGACAGGGAGGAGGAAGTACAGCATAATCAGACTTCCAAGATTCTGTTATTACTGTATAGCCAATAATAAAAAATAAAAATAGTTTTTGCCTTCCTGTGGAACTGATTTGCTGGTCTGGTCTATCTAGTGGGTCTGACATCACCCTCTGTGAGGTGAGGAAGATGGAAGACTGGGATGGGGATACATTATGGAACAGACATTATGGACCCTGTCAGTTAAAGAACTCTGTTTGGCGGGGTCCAGGAAGCAAGCTTTCTCTGCAGTGGCTCTTGGTCTCTGGAGCATTCTGCCACCGGAGGCCAGGCAAGCTCCATCCCTCCTGACCTTTTGGAAGTCCCTGAAGACCTGGTTCTGCCACCATGCCTGGGGTGGGGAGGGGGGTAGTCATTCCTGGCAATGGCTGGCACCTTAGAGTGCTCCCCTTGTATTTACGATCTTGTTGTAGCCATCTGTTTTTTTATCTTCTATTTTCATTTTTATATTGTATTGTATTATATTTTATGTTTTATTATGATTACTGTTTTTAATTCTTAATGGACTAACTTATTGTAAACCACTCAGAGTCCCTCTTTGGGGGGAGATGGGCATTAGTATAAATTTGAGAAACAAACAAACAAACAAACAAACATGGGTGTACAAGATGGAAGCATGGTTGGGGGTACATTTTGGAACAGTTTGCCCCCTGAGATTTGGAGGGCTCCCACACTTTCATGAGACTGTTAAGGCTTTGTTGTTCCAGTGACTATTTAGCTCTCTCTTTGTGATTTGATCTAGTTTTTCAAGGTTAGCTATTTATTTATGTATTTATTTGGTGGTATGAGTTTCTCTTTATGGTATTTCTGGGCTAATTGTATTAGTGGTAGTGTTAGGCAATATTACACAGTTTTCCCTCACTCTGAAACTTTCTGTGCTTTTGAGTCAAAAAAGATCAATGAAACAAATTCCCTCCTGGTCTCTATTCCTTAGGATTGAATTGCAGCTTGAGAAGCCAGACACCCTGGAGACAGTTGGGGGATGATGGTGCAATGAAAAGTAGCACAGTGTCAGGCTCCCCGATCAAATGTTCCCAGAACATCTTATCAGACCCACATCCATCTTCCAGCAACCCATGTCAACCTGCAAGTTGAACAGCAGGGAGGGGGAGCATGACTGGAGTGTGAATCATCTTGTTTGGGCTAGCTGCTCTTCTCACTAAGGTCATCTGTGAAGAACCGTTACAGCCATCTGCTGGCATGAGAAGGAGGGGGCACATACCTAAGGGGACAGTGGGAGGGTAATTGAAGTTACTGTGATTTTAAAATGTAGAAACGCGTGGGAAATTCCATTCGCAACTTTTTCTCTGTACTGAATGCTTTGCTTCATTAAATAGATCTATAAGCAAAAACTTATGAGTTGTAATTGAATGAATGAATGAGTGTTCCAGTCATCACACACAGTCTCTGTCATACACACATCTTGGTCCTCTTGTAACTATATACGTGTAAGAATGCCACATTTCATCTTTGAGAATTTCATCTAAATCCTTTTTCTCTCTTTGAAAGAAATTCTGAAAGCTAATTCTCTTTTATCAGCTTGGGAAAAAAAAGACAGAAAACTATATCACCGAATACAACACTGAGGTTTACAAATGAACAATTACGTAGATGAATAAACACAGAGAGAAAATAATGATAGCATAAAGTGCAAAACTCTTGAGCTGAATTTATTTTGGCTTTCCTTGAACTTTCTCAAATACTTTGCCAGACCAGCTTTTCTTGGAAGCTCTTGCTAGCTGCTTGCAGGTAGACAATGCAAAGGCCTCACCACAGCCCCTGACCTGTCACAGTTGGCCTTTCCTTTGAATCAGAATTGTCATTTCATATAAACTCACTCCCTTTAGAAAGGAAGCTGGTGTTTCCAACTTTGGCCTTAGGATCAAAGAATGATAAACCAGCAACATCCAAGGCTGTTAAATGACTAATTGAATCAAAATCAAAACAGACTTGTTATAATACCTATAGTACAATATAGGATAAACATTGGACTTAAAATACAGAACATAAAAACCTCTAATTAATAAAGTATAGACAACAGTTTAACTTTAAATGCTTACCTGAAGGTAACAGCAGGTAAATAATACAAGGCAAAAAAAAAATGCTACATACCATAAAGACTGTCTTTATCTAAATACAAGGCAACTGAATTAGGGCTACCAGTTCTGAGCTGCAAAACTATGGATGTCCACCAGAGGGCAGCAAAGAGTTAGAGTTTTTTGTATCTCATGTTTGCAGCTGGTTAGATCTGTGAAACTAATAAAAATGATAGCCAAAGCAGAGAATCATATCCACCAGGAAATTGTTCAGCTTCTGGACTTGTGAAAGTATCAATAATCTGGCCTAGCAATTTTCCTCTTACTGTTTCATAGAAGGGGTAAAGTAGGATACAATATTAAATGTCCTCCACCTGTCTCTGAGAACAAGGATAAAGATTCTGGTCCATGGGACTTCACAAAATCTCCCTTCATGATATGCTGAAGGCATGATTTGTATGCATAAACCTATAAATGTTTTCCTTAAAAACATTAATAAGACAGGATATATGCTACAAGATATATCTGTTACTCTTAAAGTTTGAATACCGTAATGAAAAAAATGAATATGGCACCAAGCCATCTTCCCTGCCTCATGATTTAACTTCTTCTAGAGAAGGAAAGAATACATTTACAGAATGTGGATCAGCTTGTTTTTCAACTGCCCCCCTTCCAAGTAGTACCAGTAACAAGATTTAAATGGATGATCTTCCAGGAGGCTGTAAAAATTCTGTTTAAGACTGAGAACAGCCCTACCTCCATTCTTAAATATGTAGCTGGAGTGTCCTGTGGGAGAGACTTATGTCAGGCTTGGAAGGATCTTCACACATTTAACCTCATTTTTCAGGAATTGGCCTACTTGGAAGAAGGCTCTCAGATACAGCTTGTTAGATCTTCACTGGAGACATGAATGAAGCCATAGAGAGGGGATTTCTCCACTGCAGTACACAAAGGTCAAAACCTTTACATAGGCCTGTGCTCCCCAGTTTAATTCTAGGTTTTTCTTCTTCCACCCTTCTGAGTCAATGAACTCAATGAGCCATACTCTTAGGGCCTTGGGAGGCCCTTGATCCATACTAACATAATGTGTCTTTCTATCCTGGGAACTGCCTGGAGCTATCTCACCAGCATCATTGTTTATAAACTGATTCATTGGATAGTTCTTGGTATTCCATTGGTCTACAGCCTGAGGAATCTTCACCATCAGTCTTCCCATGTGTGTATGTGTGTACACACGTGCTATACAGCTTCATCTAGATGCTGCTGACACCTTGTACATTTTCAAAAGTAATTCCTTACCTATGCCCTAAATGCATCAGAAAATTTATAGCTGGCTGCCCTACAACAAGGTACAAATTTCCATCTATCCAGTCATTGCTACTCCTTCTCAATAATGTGGAGAAAATAGGCATGATGCTTAGGATGGACTGTTTGAAAGAACTCTAAGGCTTCTAATTGTAAGACTTCAATTCATTTTAAGCTTTTATTGAAGCAAGTTGAAATGAAATGAAAAAATGTTATTATGGTCAAAACCGAACAACACTAAGCATAGGAAATGAATCAGGTTGCTCACTTGGAACTTTCTATTTTGTCACACTGCAACCAATTGCAATTTCTTTCTTTTAAAAAAACAACTTTATTAAAGTTTCAGGATATAGGTAAAATACAAACATATAGAAAAAGATTGAAGAAAGACTAAAAAAAAGATAAACTAAAAAAGGTGCAGAAATAGATAGCAAAAAATACAAAAGGAATGACTTCTGACCTCCAGCACAGATACAAATACATAATACATTAATCTCTTACTCTAATTCTAGCCATAATAAACATTTTTTCTATAAACTATAACAACCCAATCATCAAAACCCAAAATCAAAATTTCATTTTTTTCAGTTACAAGCAAAAAGTACAAAAGTGATTCCCATGTACAAACAAAGCTAGACAAATTATTTTCTCCAATCAATGCTGTCAGTATCGCCATCTCTGCCAGTTCCATTAATTTCACCATCCACTCTTCCACTGTGGGAATTTGTGAATCCTTCCACCTTTGTGCATACAGAAGTCTTGCTGCTGTTGTCATATACAAAAACAAAGTCCCAAATTTTGAACCAATTGCAATTTTGGGGGTAAATGTCACAGGAGGATTTAAAATATCTAGAAACATTTAGTCATTTCTTATACTTTTGGCTTTTGGTTATTTCTTTTAGTGTATCTAGGAAAGTTGCTGCATCAAAGATAAGTTGTAAAATGCCATCATTTCACAAAACGTATAGATAATGGGAAGAGAAAGAATATCTCTCTCTTCTATGGTTCACAAAGGGATGATGACAAGTGGCATCCCAGGGGTGGGAATGAATGGGAGCCAGGGAAGAGTGTGCATGGATCTGGTGATGATTAGGGCGAGGATTTCTATGATATGTCATTTTTTTTCCTGGAATCTTTATTTGAATTTATAAGTTAAAAGAAATAAACTTACTAAAATAAGTAAGTTTTAGAGTAATCTGGTGAGAATTAGATGCTTTTTATTTTGCCTGAAAAGTCATATTTTGCCTTTTTAAAGGTGTTATGTCAGATTTCTGCTTAATTTTGTAACAAACATCATATTTTGGTCATATTTTGGTCATTGGCAACCCTTCTGATATGCCAGCAAGTTCAAGCCAGGAAAGAAATTTGCCTGTTTTTTTTTTTTCTTTTTTCTTTTTCTTATTTGCTCCCCAACTCAGGGAGGTGTGTGTGCGTGAGAGAGAGAGACTGAGAGAGGTGGGAACAAAGGCTTCTCCCCTGACCAGGCCTGAAAAAAAGATGAGAATTTGCCTGTTTTGTTTTCTTTTTCTTATTTGTTCCCCAACTCAGGGCTCTCTGTGTGTGTGTGTGTGTGTGTAAGAGAGGGAAAGCAACCTTTTTTAAAATGACTTCAGCAGGCAGAGGCTTCTGCCCTGACCAGGCCTGAAAAAAAGAGCGAGAAATTGCCTTTTTTTTTTTTCTTTTTCTTTTTCTTATTTGCTCCCCAACTCAGGTATGTGTGTGTTTGAGATGGTGGAATCATGTGATAGCTGCAATCTGATTTCAACATGCCTAAAAGTAGATGTTCAGTGAGTGTGAAATTACAGCATCTTGTCCAAGAATTTGGGGAGCAGATTTTCAGTAGCGATGGTGATATTTTGTTTTGTAAATTGTGTGAAGTTAAGGTATCAGCCCAAAAGTGTTTTAATATTCAACAACATTGTGACACCATGAGACACAAGAGTTTTTTAGCAAGATTTACCTTCACTTCTCAGCTCTCACAGGCAACGTCTCCTTTTTGAGACAGCTTCTTCTTCAACTGTGGGTTCATGAAATACCCAGTCAGATATTTTGTAAGGATCTCTGTACAATGATGGTTACTTCAAATATTCCCTTAAGGAAATTAGGTAGTGGTAGCCTCAGGCATTTTTTGGAGAAGTACACCAGTCACCCGATTCCAAATGAATCAACTGTAAGGAAAAATTACATCTCTGCCTGCTGTGAAGATGTGTTAGAAAAGATAAGACCTGCTGTTGACAACAATAAGATATGGGTTTCAATAGATGAAACAAGTGATGTAAATGGAAGACATGTAGCCAATGTTATTATTGGCACTCTGAAATGTGACAAGCCTGGTGAAGTATTTCTTCTAACATGTGAAACTCTACAAAAAGTAAACAGTTCCACTATTGCTATGTTGTTTGACGATCCTATGAAATTACTCTGGCCGGATGGTGTAAAAAGGGGAAATATCCTTCTCTTTGTAAAAGATGCCACTCCATACATGACTAAAACAGTTAAAGTGACTTAAACTTCTTTATCCAAAATGATCCATATCACATGCCTTGCACATGGTTTACATAGAGTGGCCGAAGAGATTTGAAGCAACAACCCTGATGTAGACAAGATAATTTCAAATGGGAAAAAAAAAATGTTCATTAAAGTTCCACTTCAACTACAAAACTTCAAAGAAATTGCTCCTACTTTGGGTCTCCCTCCCCAACCTGTCGTGACAAGTTGGGGGACTTGGCTGGATGCGGCTATGTATTATTTCACAAATTATGCTTCCTTGAAGCCAATAATTAAAGAATTTGACTGTTGTGAATCTTCCTCCATCAAGATTGTGCAAGATGCCTTTTCTGAAACCTTGGCTGGAAACATAGCATATGTAGGATGTAACTTCAGTGGATTATCAAGAGCAATCACCCACCCTGAAACTGTAGGAATGGAACTTAGTGATACACTGAACATTGTAAAACAAACTGAGAGTGATTTAAAGCAAGCAAAGGGGAATGTGGCTGAAAAAATTAGTAATAAACTGCAAAGAGTGCTGCAATCTAATCTGGGTTATTCAATACTTTGCAAAATAAGTAACATTCTAAATGGACTTGAAGCAAAATTTGAAGACTTCGAGCCAGAATTTTCTCCAGATAAGTTTGCTTTTTTTCAAATGTGTTCCTATAATATCTTGTGATGTTGAATGGACTTTCTCCAGTTACAAGAACATACTGGTGGACAGCAGAAGCAGTTCTGAGTTTGATAACCCCAAGATGCACGTGGTCATCCAGTGCAATTCTGCTGTTAATGAAAACTAGTCCAGGGATGACCATTTTACTCTCAAAATGTTCATTTGATTCCTTCAGTACTAGAACTTCTGCATTGGAAGTGAAGAAGAATAAACCTTTTAATTTGTGTGTGTGTGTGTGTGTGTGTAAGCACAGATTTTTAAAAACTGGGTGCTAATTTCAGAAAAATTGTAAAGTCATATTTTTGCTTGAAAAGTCATATTTTTGGTTTAATTGGTCATATTTAAATGGTTTTAAGGTCATAAATGGTTGCATATTTCTAACATTTTTAGGTCATAGAAATCTTTGCCCTAGTGATGATAAATGGCAACCTTTGGATACATATGTAGGGAACAGAAGGAAATACTTGGCATAATGGTTCAGGAAGATGCACACATGGGGGAAGTTCCCTTAAAGAGATCAGGGATCTACCTTGTCTAGGACCTTCTATTCTAAATGACACAATAGAATTTGTGTTCTATTTTGGCTTACACTCTATTTCATAAAGAATATCAATTTCCAAAATCCAGCAACCTGCAGATACTCAATACTGATAATTTGTTGTTCTACTACCAAAAAAAAAAAAAAGTTTCTGGGTTTCCTAAAAATCTCTGGCCTCTAGATATCTGAGCATAACTCACTCTGTTTGTCCACTGAGTTCAGACTTTACCTAATGCTTCCAAAATGCTTCTATCACCTACTGATTGGCAAAGAGCCATTGAATTAAACTCCTACTATCTTTAATAATGTATTTCAGTATCCGTTAAATAGACCAGCTAGACCAGGTCATAAGCAGTTAAATATTAAACTGATATTTTTATAGAATATGACAATATTCACAATAAATAGTCCACTGATAAAGAACAATAAATAATTTTACCCAATGATACCCAAACCTGTTTCCTTTTTCTAATTCTACTTACCATCGGATTTCTCCCCCTAACAATAAATCAACCATTCTGGATGCTGCTGTCCATGGTTCCTCTGACATCACAGGACCTGAAGCATCATGAAGAAATAATAATAATAATAATAATAATAATAATAATAATAATGTTATTATTATTGCTGTTGTTGTTGTTATTATTATTATTATTGCCCCTTCATGCAAAGCTGGTTCCTGGAGAAGCCGCTTGCAAATTGTGTGAAAGGGTGAGAAGGAGCATGGCAGGAAGAGGAGTGAAGGGGCACCTTTGAGTGAAGGGGCCTGCTTTTGCTGGCTTCACGCAATTTGTAAGCGGCTTCTGCAGGAACCGGCTTTGCACAAGAGGGAGCAAGAAGACAGCAAGGTGAGCTGGGGCAGTGGAGGGCAGGGCAGCAGGGGTCTCAGAGGTGGTGAGGACAACTGCGACTGGGACTGGGCTGGGGTGGCTGCTGCTTCCTGGGGTATGGCATTTGTTGTTGGGTGTTGGTGAATGCTGGCATGTCACCCAAAATGTCATGGTGTGTCACCTTTGACAGGTGTATCATAGGTTCGCTATCACTGAGCTAGAACAACTTTCCCTAAGCATATTCTCAGTGTTTTAGATTGCAGTTCTCCTTATCCCCATGTATCATAGCAAGTGCTGGCTGAAGAGGGTAGAAGAGCAACAGGACAGGACAAAATTGGGGAAGGTTGCACAAACAGATCTCAGACCAAGGCTACTCAGTCTGGCCTGTAGAAGTCCAGATGACCACTAGATAGCATCAAATATTTTTCAGTATTTGTAATAACTTATTTATATTGTTTGATAGTCAATGGCCAAGCCTGAGTACTCGTTATCCAGGACTTAGTACCCCTACCAGAAAGACAATCTGTCTCCACTTTGGAATGTCAGCATAGGATTAGAAAATCTGGTCTGCAAAACCACTACTGTAGATGGTAACCAAGATACAGAAAACTCTAATTTTGTACTGCTGTCTAGTGATTGACAATTTTTTGCAGCCAAATCTGATACCCCAGTATATCTACTGTTCTGAAACTTGAAGTTTGCTATAACCCTCATATTCTGCTATTGAGCTTCCCCAACATGTCTGGGTGGTCCCTATTAAAACAAAATGCTGGACTAGGTAGGACTTTCATATTGCTTCCATGACTGTTCACTAATTCAGAAATGTTGTTGCATTTATCCAGTCATCCTGAGGATATCGCTTGTAATTTTGCCATCCCAATCCAATTCTTTAATACTGTACATCCCGGAAAAAATTTTTTTTTTTTTTAATCTCACGATCAGCTGGAGAATTTTGTTCATGGGCCCACAGTATGTCTCCTACCTTCTTGCTTATTTGAGGTCTTTCTTCAACCAATAATTCTGTGAAGCCTTTTTCCGACCTGCTGTGCTTGCCCAATATATATAGGAAGAGCAACATCAGAAACATTTTCATGATTGGAGGCCACATTTAACATTCTGGGAAAGCTATATGCATCAATGAAAGATGGGTGTGGTCCAAATTCTTCATTTTCCTACAAGGTTTTAGTTGTTGCAGTGTGGAGGCGGATGGTTCTTTTCAATGATACCAATTTTGGACGATCCCAAAATTATCCCATTTATGTATTTTACCAAGGCTGTCTGCTGAAATTTGGACTGTGAGCCATGCTGGCTATTTCTGATTTACCTGTTAGTCCTAAGGGGAGTGATTTCAGAAGGTTCCCAGCTGCTGATTATTTTTCTTTAAAGTAGTTTTTGAAGTCTTTGGTGACATATTGAAATTAAGTATCTGCAGTCTGGTTCTACTGCATTAAAGCTCCCTCTCTATCAAACAAATTGACCCCTTCTGAGTTGTTTCTGAGATTCTTAGACATGTGGAGTCCTTGGTGCTCTCTGAGATTGGTTGTTTGCTTGCAGACATTTCATTACCCAACTAGGTAACATCATTACCTAAAAGCATCAACTTCTCAACTGGGAAACAGAGCATGCTAGACCAAGCCAAATTCAAAAATGCTAGAGCATTCCTGGAAGCTTGGCATTCAGACAAATCAACCATCCATAGACACATCGAGACAAACCCCATTTACAGACCATGAGACAATGAGACAATAAAAAAGCTAAGAAGGAAACAAAATGACCAGAACACATCCTCTCCAGCAACCAATACCGAGATAAGGAAGGATTAACACCATACAATCAAGCAGAAAACAATGCCGTAATCAAGGAACTACCAAGGAGAAAACCACAGCCCTTCCAATGCTGACAGGGCAAGCTACTATATATAAACAGGGAGCAAAACCCCACCCTAACCAGGACTGATGATATTACCTAATTGGGTAATGAAACATCTGCAGGCAAACAACCAAGCTCTGAGAACACCAAGGAATCCACACTTCAACCCTGAGTACACATATTCTCTTCTATAATTCTTAGAAATCTTACTTTTGCAGTAATTTTACTATTCTCTCAATGAACATCTGAGATTTCACAATTTTGCCAAGGTTGTGATCTAGCTGTGATCTAGTTGTGGGTATTATTATTTTATCAGAAAGCTCCATGGCTTCATGACTAAATTTAATAATACTAATTGTTTGTTCCATGATAAACCAATTCCCCCTCTGCAACTATCCCTACTATATTTCCAGGCTATCACTGTATGCAATTCACAAAGTAGTTTGCAGATTAACAATGCCCTAATCAACATACACATACATGTGTGTGTGTGTGTGTGTGTATACATGTATGTGTGTCTATATAAATGATGTGCTTCATTAAGAAACATCTTGTACTTTGCTTTACATGATTGTTGTTGTTGTTTATTCATTCAGTCGCTTCCGACTCTTTGTGACTTCATGGACCAGCCCACGCCAAAGCTTCCTGTTGGCTGTCAACACCTACAGCTCCCCCAGGGATGAGTCCGTCACCTCTAGAATATCATCTATCCATCTTGCCCTTGGTCGGCCCTTCTTCCTTTTGCCTTCCACTCTCCCTAGCATCAGCATCTTCTCCAGGGTGTCCTGTCCTCTCATGATGTGGCCAAAGTATTTCAGTTTTGCCTTTAATATCATTCCCTCAAGTGAGCAGTCTGGCTTTATTTCCTGGAGGATGGACTGGTTTGATCTTCTTGCACTCCAAGGCACTCAGAATTTTCCTCCAACACCACAGTTCAAAAGCATCTATCTTCCTTCTCTCAGCCTTCCTTATGGTCCAGCTCTCACAGCCATATGTTAGTACGGGGAACACCATTGCTTTAACTATGCAGACCTTTGTTGTCAGTGTGATGTCTCTGCTCTTAACTATTTTATCGAGATTGGTCATTGCTCTTCTCCCAAGGGTTAAGCTTCTTCTGATTTCCTGACTGCAGTCAGCATCTGCAGTAATCTTTGCACCTAGAAATACAAAGTCTTTCACTGCTTCTACATTTTCTCCCTCTATTTGCCAGTTATCAATCAAGCTGGTTGCCATAATCTTGGTTTGTTTGAGGTTTAGCTGCAGGCCAGCTTTTGCACTTTCTTCTTTCACCTTCATCATAAGGCTCCTCAGTTCCTCTTCGCTTTCAGCCATCAAAGTGGTATCATCTGCATATCTGAGATTGTTAATGTTTCTTCCAGTGATTTTAACTCCAGCCTTGGATTCCTCAAGCCCAGCATGTCGCATGATGTGTCCTGTGTACAAGTTGAATAGGTAGGGTGAGAGTATACAGCCCTGCCGTACTCCTTTCCCAATCTTAAACCAGACCGTTGTTCTGTGGTCTGTTCTTACTGTTGCTACTTGGTAGTTGTACAGATTCTTCAGGAGGCAGACAAGATGACTTGGTATCCCCATACCGCTAAGAACTTGCCACAAGTTGTTATGGTCCACACAGTCAAAGGCTTTAGAATAGTCAATAAAACAGAAATAGATGTTTTTCTGAAACTCCCTGGCTTTTTCCATTATCCAGCAGATATTGGCAATTTGGTCCCTAGTTCCTCTGCCTTTACATGATTAACAGTTCTGAAAAATAATAAACATTTGTTTGCTCAGAAAAAAAGGTGGTGGATGATTTGATGCTAGTGTGGATGCACTCTACTCAGGAGGAACACTTTTTTTTTGCCATATGTGTACAAAAGCACCTAATGGAACTGAAAGATGGAAACACTTTGGTCGATATTTCCAAAGCTGACCTTTTGTATCGGAATGGTCCTCTATTTTTCACATCATTATATTTATTATACAACAAACATGTAGACATTCTGTAAAGAGGGGGTGTTCTTTCTATACTTCTTTGGAATAAAAATAGTTTTTTCCATCAGCAGTACTCAGTAGCACCCCATACCCCCCACCATCAACTGAAGAACATTGTGTTCATGTCAAACTATTGAGCATACACATCTGTTCAAAACAGAAGCGGATATTAGCATTGTCATCTGAGATCCATGAAGACCATATGTACTTTTGGAGACTGATAGTCCCTAAAGAAATCAATAGTGTATGAGCATAATACTTAGCTAGATGCACTGGAGTACTTCCGCCCCTGTTCCCACCTTCTGTTCAGTTCAATTGAATCAATTTTGTAGCAGAATTGGACAAATAAAATCTGTTTCATGTTATATAGGAACTACATTTGAGGTCTATTCAGATGAATGCTGCATGGTCAACGATATTTTTCACCGGTGATAGATGCTTGTGTTTCTGATCACGGTTTTTGTCCATGTTGTATTTTTTTAAGCTAAATGTTAGTAGCAAATCCTGACAGAAAAAAAATGAGAGAAAAAAAAATAATAATCACAGTGATATACCTAATAAGGCTGTGCACAGCTGAAAAATGATTCAAAAGAAATGCTTTGGACCTCATGCAGGCAGAGCAACTGTCTACTGCACAATAAAGCATGCTGTGTTAGCGTGAAAAATGGTATGCTTTAAGGACTGACTAATTGCTAATACAAGTCCCTGCCACTCCTTAACAGAACCAATCCTTTTTCAGGCTCTGCCCATGCCTGAGAAGTGGTACGGCTCCTTTAAGAGAGCCTGAAAGAAGATTGGGTCTGTTAAGGAGTAGCGAGGAGATGTTGTGCTGGCACAAGGTCTCAAATGCTTCTTCTGAATACTTTTGAACCATGTGCAGCCCTCTGCCTTCGATTTATAAGGCTGACTAACTCAAATCATGTGGCATACAGCGTAAAAACAAACAAAAAACCAACAAACAAAAAGACCCACCCCAAACATTAAAATATGTACAATATATAAAATGAAATACCGAACAGGCACCATAACATAACAAGCAAAGGCAACTCCACTCAACTGGCCCCTGATGCCTGGGGGAAAAGCCAGATCTTAATGACTTTAAAATGAGCAGAGCTGGGGCCTGTCATATATCAGGGTGGGGTGGGGGAGGTAGTGTTAATTTCCTGCAAAACACTGTAAATAGGGCAATGCCACAAGAATAGAGCTACCAGATCTGGGCTGTAGAAATCCAGATGACCATGAGATGAAAGCAAGGAGATACAGAAACCTCACACCTTTTGCTCCCATCTAGAGATTGCAGCCAAACTATGCACCATTAATATTCCACAGTCTAGTTGAGGAAACTGAAACAATATTTCTATCCTGATGAATGGAGGAAAATGTTGCTGTGGGTCGGACCTGTCTGTGTGTGAACACAAATATTCTTTCCACAGGAATCTGGCGGTGTTTTAAAGCAACATTTTACCAGCAGTGTGGAAAGTCAGGAACATAAATTTACCAATGAAGTAGAAACAATAGCTCCTTCTTCATTTTTATATACTGTTTTTCAGTTAAAATATCCCCATAGCAATTTACAAAAGGAGATATTTTCTCATAATAGCATATGAGCTTTGACGAGGGTCGTAACAGTGATAAAATGCATAGATTACCATCAAAGGATCCTAAATTTGATCCCTAGCACCTCTAACTCAAAGGAATTCTCAGATGCAGAATATCTGCTACTAAGACTGCATAATGCCAACTATATTAAATTGGTCTAAACAGACTAATATTGATACCGTATACATCATTTTTTAAGATTAAGCAGAGGGCTCATGAACAAAATTATACTGTGGAACAGCTTGAAGAACAGGACTTTAGAACTACATATCTATGTTCTGATCTTCAAAAGCTAAGTAGGGTTGTCCCCAGTTAGTATTTAAGTGGGAGATCACCAGGAAATGTCAGAGCTGTAAAACAGAGTGTAAAGTTGGACAAACATCACAGAAGGAGGCAAGGCAAACCACTTCCATATTATACAAGAAAACTATATTAAGGGGTCTGTAAAATATTTAAGAGTCAAACTCATACTCTATGTCTTTATTTCTATTCTTTGTATTCACTGGAATGTGAAAGAAGACAAATGAGAAGGCCCTCCCAGAGAGACATATGAGGATTAAAAACATGCAAAAATTTGGATGAACATATATTACTTTCCTACATTCTTTTACTGATGAATTGATTTTACGTCCATTCTAACAAAAACCCTTTCTTCTAACGCTGCTATAATCATTCAGCTCATACAGTATATTTACCTGATTGTAGATAAATGGGTAATAGGCTTGAGAAAACTAGATTTAAAGACTCAAAATAGTCCACACAAATTACCTTTTACAAAAAATAATCAAATGGCTAGTGGTAATAAAGATTTGATTTCAGGTACTTGATTAAAGCATGATTGCAGAACTGGAGAGTTATAGAACAATTCATCATCATTATGGAGGAAGAGAGGAAAACATCATAGGTTTGTCAAGTTTCTGTTTCATTAGCCGTAGAAATAACTAGTCGCTATATAATACATTTTCTATACTTCTGTATACAGCCAGGATGGGCAAACAATGGACTACCTTAGCTCCTCAGCGCCCCAGATCACACTACCAGCTTTGTGAAAAAATGGCCAATTTTCAGTGGTTCACTTTTGCGATTGTGTGCCCCACACCCCAAGGGATAGAATTGGAAACTAGGAACCTCTGGGGAGCAAAGAGCTCCCATTTCCTTCTACCATTATCCTATCCAACCCTCTAATGAAAAATCATGCTACCAAAATACGTTAATTTTCCACTGAACAGCTTGATTGTAGGCTGTTTTATTAGGATAAGGAGATTAAGGGTGAGAATGGGGGTGGTTGAACTGGACCCAGAATCAACAGATCCATCCTCAAGTCAGAGTGACCCTTATGATAAATTGACTCAATTGTATCCTTTAAAGGAGTAGAACAATGGTGGTGCCACTACCTTCTCATTGGGGAACCTGAGGTCAGAGCTATACAACAGTATGGAACACTATACAATTATAGTATACACTATACTATACGTTAGGAAAGTTTAGACTAAAAAAATGCATTAGTGTTGCATGAGAACCAATTTGGTGTGGTGGGGAAGGCACCAGGCCAGAAACCAGGATACTGTAAGTTCTAGTCCTGCCTGAGGCACAGAGCCAGCTGGGGGACCTTGGGCCAGTCACTTTCTCTCAGCCCTGGGAAGGAGGCAAGGGCAAGCCACTTTTGAAAATCTTGCCAAAAAACTGCAGGGACTAGTTCAGGCAGTTGCTAGGAGTTAGCACTGATTCCTGGGCACCAAAAAAAAAAGAAAACATGTTGTGTAGTGGGATGGAAATTATTATTCTCTGCATAAAGTTGTTCTTCACAAGGTCTGAGTTCATCAAAAGAATCACTGTGAATTTTGACATTCAGTACAAGATTTCTGTTCCTTTTCCATAGTGTAAATTAAGCCTGTGTTTATGCTCTTCACCAAATGGTCATTATTGGTAACTGATATCTTCATTTGTGATTGTTTTGACTTCTAAGCTACATTGACTGTCCTTTCTTTTATGCTGTAAATGCATTCAATCAATAAGTGATACCTGCAATGTTTACCCAATGTAGAAGGTCAAGAAAAAGTAATTTTCTCCTAGCTATTGAGATAAATATTGAAAGGCCATCCACCATTCAGCGTGTTTTGCTTCACCTTTGAAGCTGTATGCTATGAGATCACAATCAATGCCAATCTAGAAAGACTATGATTTCATTACTTATACCCAAGTGCTTTATGAACTTAATTAATCTCACTGAAGTTATGTCCATTGACAACTACAGTTTCTCAAAAGAAAAGAAAAGAAAGGAAGGTAGGAGTCATTGTGTAAGCTCAGTAAATGGTTAAATTCCTCTCCCAGATAAGCTTTCTTGATATTTTCTATATAGTGGAAATGAGTGGAAATGTGAGCTGCAGTATGGCAGCCTTAAAAGAAAGTTGGACTGAAATGTTTTTAGCCTGATACATCAGAAGGTGTACCCTTTAGTTTGACGAGTGATTCAAACATGGGATAATTATGAGATATAAATGATTGATGTTCCCACTTCCTCCTGCTCTTTTGATACTGTATATGGAAGTATTGCAACACTGTAATACAGTATTTCTCAACCTTGGGAACTTTGAGATGTGTGGCTGGCTGGAGAATTCTGGGACTTGAAGTCCACACGTCTCAAAGTTCCCAAGGTTGAGAAACACTGCTGTAATATATAAAGTAATGCAATATTATTTGTCAAATCTTATTATTCCAATGTTTGTTTGTTTGTTTTTCTAATGATGTACACTGCTTCCCCTCACACAGGTTTAAATCACATATTCTTAGGAACCAAGACATTTGATATGCCCACTCAGTTCAAGCTTCAGAATACAATAGCCTCAGATCTTTTCAAAGAACCTGTAAATTAGAAGGACCTGGTTCCTGTTGTCAACTTTAATTTCTGTTTTGATTTTACAGGTGACATTATACCTTTGCTCCCCTTTCCATCTTTTTTCCTGCCCTTCCCTTCCCTCTGTCTTATACATATAGCAGGTATGGACAGAGAAGCCACCTGCCTGTGGATGATGAGATAAACCCCATCATCTTCATCCTTATCTTCATCAAAAGGGGAGGACAGCATACCCTTCAGGGAGGAAATCTAATTGTCTTCTTTCTGCCACATCTGTCTAAGTTTCCATACCTCAGCTTTTCAATGTGGCAAAGGGTTCTTTGATCATCAACCTGGCCAGGCACATTTCAGAAATGTGCCTGGCCAGGTTTACGGCATGGCACCAGCCGAGACTCCAGGGCAGGGGGGAGGGGTGGCAGTTGTCATCCAGGAGTCTCTGGTGACCTTTGGGGGCCCTGCCCCACAAGTGGCCGGTTGTGAGACCTCGTTTTTCAAGCTGGGTGCACGAGAGCAGTTGGGAGTGTTGCTGCTATACCAGCCTCCCTGCTGCATGGCAACCTCCCTGCCTGAGCTGCTGGAGGCCATCTCAGGGTTGGCGGTGGAGTTCCCCAGGCTTATGGTTCTGGGGGACTTCAACCTGCCTTCCCTGGGGCGGGCCTCTGAGGCAGCTCGGGAATTCATGGCTACCATGGCAGCCATGGGCCTGACTCAGATTATTTGCGACCCAACTCGAGACAGTGGCCTCACCCCGGATTTAGTTTTCTTGTCAGAGCAGTGGCAATGTGACCTGAGGGGAGAGTTACAGCTATCCCCATTGTCATGGTCAGATCACGCCCTGGTGGCCTTGAGATTCTCTTATGCCACCCCCCTCCACAGGGAGGCAGGACCCATTTGATTGGCCTGCCCCTGGTGACTGATGGACCCAGTAGGGTTTCAGAGGGAGCTGGGGGTTATACCTGGGGATCTGCTGCACAGTCCGGCGGAGGCCCTGGCCACCACCTGGAATAGGGGGGTGGCTGGGGCCTTGGACAGGATCGCACCTGTGCGACCTCTCTTGCCTCATCACAGTTGATGCTCCCCTTGGTTTACGGAGGAGCTGAGGGTTTTGAAGAGGACTAAAAGATGTCTAGAGTGCCGCTGGAGGAAGACAAAGACCAAATCTGACCGAACACTGGTTAGAGCCACTACTAAGGCCTACCTGGTGGCGATAAAAGTGGCGAAGCATCAATACTTCTCAGCTCTTATTGCGTCTGCGGAATGCCATCCAACGGTCCTATTTAAAATCACTCAGTCCCTTTTGGGGAAGGTGGGTGCAGTGACCCACCTGCAGGGCCATGCAGAGGAGTTCTCAGAGCATCTGCAAGACAAAATAACTCGGATCCGCTCTATGCTAGACTCCAAGCGTGAGGCAGGGTCTGTGGAGATACCAAAGAATCGTACCTACCATGTTATCTGGGAACAGTTTGATCCTGTTGGACCTGAGGAAGAGGACAGGATCCTCCAGACAGTAAATGCCACCACTTGCCAATTAGATCCATGTCCCTCCTGGCTGGTGGAAGCAGCTTGGGAGGTGACACGTGGTTGGGTCCAGGTGATGGTTAA
This sequence comes from Candoia aspera, assembly GCF_035149785.1. Lineage (NCBI taxonomy): Eukaryota > Metazoa > Chordata > Lepidosauria > Squamata > Candoiidae > Candoia > Candoia aspera. The sequence continues at coordinate 95,440,170 of NC_086154.1, forward strand.
TACATACTTGAGGGAGGGGGTGTTTCCAGCTGCCTTTAAGGAGGCACTGGTACAACCCCTCCTCAAGAAACCATCGTTGGACCCTACTGTACTGGATAATTTTTGTCCAGTCTCCCACCTCCCCTTTTTGGGGAAAGTGGTTGAGAAAGTGGTGGCATTACAACTCCAGAGGATTCTGGAGAAAACGGATTATCTAGACGCCTTTCAGTCAGGTTTCAGGCCAGGATATGGGACAGAAATGGCATTGGTCACACTTATGGATGATCTCTGGTGGGAGCGGGATGGGGGTAGTGCATCCATCCTGGCTCTTCTTGACCTCTCAGCGGCTTTCGATACCATCGACCATGGTATCCTTTTGGGTCAGCTCAGGGAGTTGGGGGTGGGCAGCGTAGTTTTGCGCTGATTCACCTCCTTCCTCCAGGGCTGGTCCCAGTCGGTGGTGATAGGGGGGGAGAGATCTGACCCTCAACCTCTCCTTTGTGGGGTGCCGCAGGGCTCGGTCCTCTCTCCTCTCCTATTTAACATCTACATGAAACCGCTGGGCGAGATCATCTGTCACCACGGGATGAGGTATCATCAGTATGCCGATGATACTCAATTGTATATCTCCATCCCGGGTGAGGTAAGTGATGCTGTGACTGCCCTCTCTCGGTGCCTGGGGACTGTAGGGGTCTGGATGGGAACAACAGGCTTCGGCTGAACCCTGGTAAGACGGAGTGGCTGTAGGTTAAGGGTTCCTCCATATCTGGGACTTTGACATCTTTAGTTCTGGATGGGGTTGCACTGCCCCAGACAGACCCGGTGCGTAACCTGGGGGTCCTCATGGACTCACGGCTCCTGTTGGAAGAGCAGGTGGCAGCCATGGCCGGAAGGGCCTTTGCACAGCTTCGTGTTGTGCACCAGTTGCGCCCTTTCCTGGATCAGGAAGCCCTTCGGACGGTCACTCATGCCCTTGTTATCTCCCATATAGACTACTGCAATGTGCTCTACATGGGGCTACCCTTGGTGAGTATTTGGAAGCTTCAGCTGGTCCAGAATATGGATGTGCGGGCTATTTTTGGTGCCCCTAGAAGGGCGCACATAACACCTTTGCTACATGAGCTACATTGGATACCAGTTTGCTTCCGGGTCCAATTCAAGGTGTTGGTTATCACCTTTAAAGCCCTACATAGCATGGGACTGGGTTACCTGAGGGACCACCTCTTCCCCGTATCATCAGCCCATCCCACCTGATTACGCAGAGAGGGTAATGGCTGCTTAACTCCTCAGTACTACGCATGCATTTCCCCCCCTGGATAGGGGCCCCCTCCTGCTCACCATCAGTGCTCATGACATCACCCTCCCCTCCAGATTTACATTCCATTTCAGCCCCCTCCTCTCTAGAGTTCCTTCCTCCCTCCAGTCCATCTCCCCCTCCAAGCTCCCATGGGAACTGGGCAACAATGGAAATTCTTCAAAGGAAAACTCCTCCAAGGATGAATCAGTGCTGCTCTCCAGGTCTGATAAAGCTTCTGGCCCAGGTGGCTGCTGCTGGAAAATAGCTAGATAATTAGAAGATTCTTGCCCCCTCCCCCTTGGGAAATGCAAGCCAGAGGTGGAGGGCTACAGCTCTCCTTCCTCCACTGTTTCTGGTCTCAAGGCTTCAGGTGGGGGTGGAGGGTGTAAACTTACGAACTTCTCTGCTTGGGATTCCTCTGCTTGCTCAGCCAAGTGAGGAATCTCTGGTAGAGTGTGAGGCTTGGGTTTGTGAGGGAAAAGCTGATGGAATCACTGAACCAGCACTAGTGCATGCACATCTCTGGCATTTTCCCATGTGCGCTCTTCCTCAGGGTACCTTTTCCAATGTATTAAATATTGGATGCCCCTTCCCCTACTCCTAGAGTCCAGAATTTCCTTGACTTCATATTCCTCCTCCCCCTCCACAATTACTGGAGGTGGGGGGGGGCATTTGCGATTGTAAAGTACTTGGGGGAGGGTCTTTGGCTAGCAAGGCTCTGTGAAAGACTGGATGGATTTTCATGGATGCTGGCAGCTTTAAGCAATAAGCCACTGGATTTATCTGCTGTACCACAGTGAAAGGGCCCACAAACTTGGAGTCCAACTTCTTGGAGGGCCTGGTAGAGGTCAAAAACTTGGTAGAGAGCCACACTTTGTCTCCTACTGCAATCGCTGGCTCCTCTTGTCTGTGAGCATCTGCAGCTCTCTTGTAAGCACTCTTTGCCCTGTTCAGCTGCTCCTTTAACAACTCCTGTGAGGCTTGTTGCTCTTTAAGAAAATCAGCCATGGCTGGAACAGCTCCCTGCTGGGAGGAGGTGGGCAAGACCTGAGGGTTAACCCTGTAGAGTGCTTGGAAAGGAGACATCTTGGTAGAGGATTGCACAGAGTTGTAAATTCTGCCATGGGGAGCAGGGCTGGCCAATTGTCTTGCTGATAAGTGGTGTAACACCTGAGATACTGCTGTAACTGTCATGAGTAAGGATGGTGAGCAGGGGGCTCCCATCCAGACTGTCAAGTGCATGCGTAGCACTGATGAATTGTTCAGCCATTCAAAGAGACACAGATCGGGACCGCCTTAACCCTTGGGGGTTATATGTCTGGGTTTTCCCCATGCTTCTTCAGTTTGTTAGGATTCCTGTTAAGTACTAGCAATAAATATTAGAGACCAGTTCCTTGTCTCAGTGTGTTTCCTGGTTATTAGGACAGTAACCATTTGTTAATTTTCTCAGCTTGCCCATTACTAGCCGGATAATGCGATGATGATAGGTGGATCTGGATCCCTAATGACTGGAAAAGGGCCCTCCAGAACCTGGAAGTGAACTGAGGGCCTCTGTCACTCACCAAGTGATTTATCATGCCTCTATACCTAAAAACATGGTCCATAAACAACTGCGCTGTGGCTTGCGCAGATGGGAGGCCCTTGCAAGGAATAAAATGTGCCATTTTAGTGAAAAGGTCCACCACCACTAGTCTGGAGGTCAGCCCCTGGACCGGGGGTAAATCAGTGATGAAATCCATGGAGATTGTATCCCAAGGCTGACTGGGGGTGGGTAGGGGTTGCAAGAGTCCTGTGGGCTTCCCTGGGAGAGGCTTGGCTCATCTACAGGTATGACAAGAAGCAACGTAACCCTTTATGTCTGCAGTCATCTTAGGCCACCAGTAGTCTCTCAGAGCTCTATGGAGAGTTTTGAAAACACCTCCGTGGGCTGCCGTTTGATGGTCATGGCAAAGTCTCAGTACTTCTTCCCTCAATGAATTCCTGCTTCCATGTTAAATGGGGAGGCAGTGTCTTGTGGGTCCCTCTGGAGGTCATCCATCCTGGCCCTGGCATACGGGTCCTGTTGTTGCTGAGCTCTGACTCTTGTAAATAGGTTCTCTGCTTGTCTGCCTGCTGCTAAAATCTCTGTCTGGTTCCCCATCATAGAGTGATCAAAGTTCTGAGGTTGTAATATAGTAGCCTGGACCTCCTGGTGAGTAGTGGGGGTTGCCTGAATGGATCGAGATAAGGCATCTGCCAAACAGTTCTGCACCCCGGGAACATAAGAAATAACAAAATTGAAATGGGAGAAAAACTGGCTCCATCTGATTTGGTGTGGGGTGAGGGATCTGGTGTTTTGTAGAAGCTGTAAATTCTTGTGATCAGTGCAAACTTTCACAGGAAAGGTTGCACTTTCTAGCCAGTGCCTCCACTCTTGAAATGCTGCTTTATTTGCCAGCAACTCCTTGTTAAAAACGGCATAGTTTCTCTCTGCTGGTTAGAGCGTGCGGGAGAAAAATGCACAAGGAAGCAGTGTCTTCCTTTCTTTGTCATTATATTGCAATAAAACAGCAGTGATAGCAAAATCTGAAGCATCTGAATGCATTATGAATTGCTTCGTGGAATCAGGGTGCTTTAAAAGTGGCTGGGATGCAAAGAATTGCTTGAATTCTTGGAAGGCTGCTTGCTCTCTCTCCCCCCAAATGAATTTTGATCCTTTCTTCAAAAGCTGTGTGAGGGGTCTAGCCCTGTCACTAAATTAATTTATGAATCTCATGTAAAAATTGGAGAATCCTAGAAATCTCTGTACATCTTTCACATTGTGGGGGGGTTGCCAAGAGAGAATTCGCTGGACCTTAGAAGGATCCATGGATATGCCTTCTGTTGATATTCTATAGCCCAGGAAATATAATTCAGTTAAATCGAAGACACACTTCTCTAGTTTGGCGAACAACTTGTTCTCTCTCAGTCTTTGTAAGACATTACGTACATGAGTTACATGAGTTGTAGCATCATCAGAGAATATTAATATGTCATCTAGATAAATGACCAGATACTTATCTAGTAAATCAGAGAAAAAATGATTCATAAATTGGGAAAATATGGCTCCTGCATTAGTCAAGCCAAAGGGCAAAACAAGGTAGTCAAATTTACCAAACCTGGTATCGAAGGCAGTCAGATATTCATGCCCCTCTTTCATCCAGATCAGATTGTACGCATTCCTGAGGTACAATCTGGTAAAAATGCGTGCTTTCTGTAAGCGATGCAGCAGATCAGATATTAGGGGGAGTGGGTAATTTTCCTTGACTGTGACTTTATTGAGGGAGCTGAAATCATGCACCACTCTCATGGGTGCCTCCTGGGTTCCTGGTGCCAACAGGTCAGGCTTCTTTGGTACGAAGAAGGTAGGAGCAGACACTGGGGAAGTAGATGGTCGGATGAAACCCTTTTGGAGATTAGAATCCAAGTAATCCTTTAAGGTGGCTAGTTCCTTGGGGGACATGGGATATTGTTTCCTTGCTGGAATCTTGGCTCCTGGTATCAACTCAATGGTGCAATCACAGTCCCTATGGGAGGGTAGTGCTGTGGCCTCTTGTTCACTGAAAACGTCTGCGAAATCTGCATACTTGGCTGGCAACTGGATCCCCCCTGCTTCTGTGACTGCATTGGTTGCTGGAGAGAGAAGAGCAGCTTGAATCTTGTGGTGCTGGCATTCTTTAGCTGGGAAGGGGGCTGCTCCCATAGTCCAGTCCAACAATAGGCTGTGGATCTTCAGCCAAGGTGTGCCCAGGACTATAGGCACATTAAGTGATGCAGTAACATAAAGTTGGATCCATTCAGTGTGGTCTCCCGTTGTTAGTTGCAAAGGTTCTGTGAAATTTCGAATCGGTCCTCCCTTGAGGGGCTGGCCATCAATGGTCTCCACTTCTATGGGACGTGGCAATTCTATGTTTGGGATGTTGAGGTCTTGTACAGTCTGTACATCAATAAAATTGGTGGAAGCTCCGGAATCCATGAGGGCCTCTAGCTTGACCTGGTGCTCTGTACGTGCATTATGACTGGTAAGTAGTAAAAAGATTGCCTGGAATCCTCAGAATGAGCCCTTCTTAATTGATTGATGGTCTCCCTGCTGAGCTCTGTGGAGGGAGACCGACGGAGTTTCCCTGGTTGGAAGTAGAGGCGGAGGTGGCTCTTGGTTCTGCTGCTTGCCCTGGGGTTCTTACAGAATTTGCTTGGCTTCTCGCTGGGCACTCTCTCACCATGTGCCCCTGGACTCCGCAGTAGAAACAGAGGGCTCTCTCTCTCCTTCTCTGTCTCTCAGCCTTGGAAGTAAACCTCCTGCTCACCCCAATCTGCATTGGCTCCTCTTGTGCTGAGTGAGAGGATGCTACGGAGAGAGCTGGAAATCCTGGAAGCACTCTGAGGCCCCTGCCTCTCCCCAGCTGCATCTGTCTGAGCTCTTCTAGCCTAGCATCTATGACCACAGACAACTGATATAAACCTTCTAGGGTAGCTGGTGTTCCCTGGCGCACTAATTCATTTTTAATTTCCTCATCCAGCCCCTGTTTGAATTGGTCTTTCAAGGCACTCTCATTCCAGTCCAGATCTCCTGCTAACAGCTTGAAATCAGCAACGTAAATTCCCACCCTCTTGTTGCCTTGCTTGAGCTTCCGAATTTTCTGACTGGCAGTGACCTCTCTGATTGGGTCATCAAAGTGTGCTTGGAACCCTGCCAGAAAATGTTGGTGGTCGTTGAGAATTGGGTCATTGTTCTCCACCATGGGAATAGCCGATTTGGCTGCTGGGCCCTTTAGCAGACTTAAAATGAAGGTGACTCTGGTTGTGTCTGTGGGAAACTCTGCTGGTCTGCTGTCGAAAAACATTGTGCACTGTGTGAGAAAGGTTCTCAACTGTCCTGCTTCTCCTCCAAACTTCTCTGGTAGACTGCCCTGGGATCTCAAGACTACTGGCGGAGCTGCTGCTGCTGCTGATGGCACCGGTTGTGGGTTAACCGGAGCTGGTTGTTGTAACTGCTGTAGCATAGCTGATTGTAATGTGTTGATCTGGAGATCTACTTGTTGTTGATGTTGTCGCAATGCTGCTGCCAATTGTTGGATGGCTTGCCGAATTTCCTGGTTTTCTGAAGACATTTTCCCAAATGTCTCTCCTTTTTTCTTTGTTCCTCCCTCCTTCAATGGGAGTAGGAGTTTGTTAGGATTGATGTCCTAACAGTCAAGAAACCACGCTGAGACAAGGAATAGGTCTCTAGTGTTTTATTACTGCTACATTAGACAGAAAATCCTAACAAACTGAAGAAGCATGGGAAAAACCCAGACAGATAAACCCCAAAAGTCAAGGTGGGTCTGATCTGTGTCTCTTTGAATGGCTGCTTAACTCCTCAGTACTACGCATGCGTTTTCCCCCCTGGATAGAGGCCCCCTCCTGCTTGCCATCAGTGCTTATGACACCACCCGCTCATGCAGAGGGGGCATGCTGCGGACCCCGTCAATAAGAGAATTCCATCTGGCGGGGTCCAGGAGGCGGGCCTTCTTGGCAGTAGTGCCCGCCCTTTGGAACATCTTGCCCCCAGAGGTAAGATTAGCCCCATCGCCTTTAGCCTTCCGGAGGAAGTTGAAGACCTGGCTCTGCCACTGGGCTTGGGGCAGGGAGGAGAATCGACATACTTGGGGATGGCTGGTGCCTTGAAGTGCCCCTCCTACATGATGGTTGAAGAGATCATAGCCATCTGGATTTTATGAGCTGGGGTAGTTAAGAAATTGTTTTGGTTTTTAATGGGATTTTATTGGAATTTTACTGTGTATTTATTTGAGTTTTTATTGTATATTTATTCTGTGTTGTAAACTGCCCAGAGTCCCTCCGGTCAGAGGAGATGGGCGGTGACAAATTTGATATATAAATAAATAAATATTTCTCCCCTTCTGCGGAAACCCTGGATCACCTGCAGCCCTTTGTGTCTATTTTCCAGAAAATGCCCACATTAGCACAGCGACCAGCAGGGGTATCCTATCTTGCTACGTATAAGTTTGATCAATCTTCCAAGGCCATGGCCTTCAAAATTACCCAGGCACATACACATCTTTCCAAATAATTTATCAGCAAAGGGCAAATACCCCATAGAAACCTCACAGGTCCCAAATCTAAGCCCTAAATTTTAAATCTACATTCCTCTTCTGATTCCACTTTAACCTGAAGAAGCAGCAATCAAGCAGAAAGGTCTGTAATTATAGTTCCTGTTCCCCAGTGTGTCTCTCAGGAGACTTTGTAGACCTGACAGGCCCTTTCCCTATGCAAGGAACATGAAGTCTGAGATTGCAGTTGTCCTTGCATGTCCCCATGATGTCATAGGCTTATTGTTATCTTAGTAAACTACTCAGGTTCTGCTCCAGGGGAAAATCTGCAATGACCATTTACCATGCTTTTAGGTGGTTTCCCATCAGGGTGCTTGCCTTGTCCTACCTCCCACCTTCTTTCTTCACATTCCGCCCCCCTCCCCCAGTGAATGAAGGAGCAACAAAGTTGTTTCTGGTGACAGTGGCTGATTTGCTCCCCCCCCCCCCGCCTTTCTCTTTATAAGAAGCTGAAGAGCACAAAGGTTTAGGGGGATGAACAGCCCAAGGAGAGGGAGGTGGGAATGATCCATGATCCATCATCCATCATGGCTGCCCATCTTATGTGTATACAATAAATCAACAATAAAAACATTAAAAAGAACAGTAAAGCCACCATTAAAAACTAACTCCCTGTCAGCCTTACCAGGTAGATCAGACAGGAAGCATGACCACATGAGCTAATTCTAATTTATTGTAACACTACATTAACAGAATCTTGCATGTCTGCAAGTACACTTCTCCTGCCATCTCGTTTACAGCCCGAGAAACTAGGGAGGGTCTCTTCTGAGCCTCTTGCCCCACCCACTATACAGCTGCAGGCTATGCAGTCTCTTATCTGACTGTTCTCTTTGCCCAGTCTCCCAAGGTCTTTCCCATATACCATTACACTCCCAATGCCCCATAAGAACACCCCCACCCATACATGAATGCTTACATTTACTGAGCCCCATCCTCATCCTAGCCCAACACTTGGAGAAAGAGGCAGCTGTTCAAGGCCTTCTGGAAGGCTAGAAAGACAGGGGCCTTCCAGATCATGGTGGGAAGATATAGGCACCTACCAGATGAAAACATTTATGGGAAGGAACCTGGAGTGTGCCCACCCATCTGACCTGTTCTGATCTGGACTGAGCAGCCCAGCAAATATCCCAGCCCCAAGCCAGCCATGCAGGGCTCTAAAGATGGTAATCAACATCTTGAATTGCACTCAGAAAGAAACTGGAAGTCTGGTGTAATATGGGCAAACCACAGGATAGCGAAAGAGCTAACTTAACTCTATTATTAGCCAAAGAATGAGTCTCTCTGGAATGATCGTATCTAAAAACAATGTTCTTATAGTCAAAACAAATAAATTATAGCAAAGAAAAGCTGCAACTTACAAGGCCCAATGGCCAGTTTACCATTATTTTTTTTAGGGGCTGGGGACGCTGCAATTCAAAAAGATGTTCATGCTCCCCCCAACTGGGCATACCAGATAAAACTTATTAGATTATTAAATAAAAATTAGTCACTTGTAATTAAAGTAAAATGAACAGAAATTAAATGTAATTATGCAACAAATTACTTCTCCTTATAACCCTTTATTTTATGTTTCCCACTGCCAGCTGTACTGTGCTGGAAAGGAACATTGAGCCTGGTTTCCAGAACGTAGAGTGTCTCCTGCAGTGACATTTTGGGATCATGCACTCATTGCTGGAAGCTGGAAGCAAGAGGAGGAGAAAGGAATGGTTACAGTTGTTTGTTGGCAAGCAGGAGCTCTTAGTTTAGTTGGGGAATGGTAGTGGCTGCCAGGCTGTGGATGATTTGAGGTGCACCAGTGAAGCAAATGTGGTTTGCAGATGAAATTCAGCAACAGTGTACGGAGGCTTCCACCCCAAGTCCAACACCCAGAGACTGTACACCAGCTGGAAAGAGGGTGGGCGGGGTCTGGTAAGTGTCCAAGCCACTGTCCTGGATGAAACCCAGAGCATCCAGGAGTACATCAGTAAGATGGCCCCTAAAGATGAGCTGCTGAGAGAATGCCTGAGGCAGCAGAAGACATGGAAGGAAGATCAAGCAGAGGAAATACCATGGCAGGACAAGACCCTGCATGGGATGTACCATCGACAGATAGCTGAGGTGGCTGACACTGGGAAATCCTACCAGTGGCTGGAAAGGTCTGGACTAAGAGACAGCACTGAGGCACTGATCGTAGCAGCACAAGAACAGGCACTAAGCACCAGATCCATAGAAGCAGGGGTCTACCACACTAGACAGGACCCGAGGTGCAGACTGTGCAGAGAGGCCTCAGAGACAGTCCAACACATAGTGGCAGGGTGTAAGATGCAAGAACAGCATACACTGAATGGTACAACCAAGTAGCTGGCATTGTGTACAGGAACATCTGCACAGCATATGGGCTAGACCCTCCCAAGTCCAGATGGGAGGTTCCACAGAGTGTCATGGAGAATGACAGGGCTAAGATCCTGTGTGACTTCCAGATCCAGATGGACAGGCAGGTACTGGCCAATCAACCAGATATTGTGGTAGCAAACAAGGACTAGAAAACAGTGTTGGTGATAGATGTAGCAGTGCCAAGTGACAGCAACATCAGGAAAAAGGAGTATGAGAAGGTGGAGAAATACCAGGGCCTGAAGGAGGAACTAGAGCAGATGTGGAATGTGAAGGCCAAAGTGGTCCCAGTGGTGGTAGGGGCACTCAGGGCTGTGACTCCCAAGCTGGGAGAGTGGCTCCAACAGATCCCAGGGGCAACATCAGAGCTCTCTGTCCACAAGAGTGCAGTGCTAGGAACAGCCAAGATGCTGCACAGAACAGAGGACCTGAGGTTGTGGAAGACACATACCACTCATAGGGGTGAGAAGGGAATTTTTTTAATATATTCTGTTAAATTGTGTCCGATTCTCAGAGACTGCCTGGACAAGTCCCTGCAGTTTTCTTGGCAAGTTTTTTTTCCCCCAGAAGTGTTTGCCAGTGCCTTCTTTATAGGGCTGAGAGAAAGTGACTGGCCCAAGGTCCTCCAGCTGGCTTTGTGCCTAAGGCAAGACTTGCTCACAGTCTCCCAGTTTCTAGTCCGGTGCCTTAACCACTACACCAAACTGGGTCTCATGGAAATATTTAGACTACGGATTATGAACTAAAATACTTTTTTTTTTTTTTTCATCAGGATGTCCTTTAGAAAGAATAGAAAAGCAGAAAACATTTTATATTCCCTTGTTTCCTTCTTCCTTCCAGTAATAGCTTGTTTTTGTCCTCATAGCTCATACAAGACAGTACACAAACATATAGTTAATCTTGGCTGTAGAAATATCTTAATTATGTCTTTGGGTCTAAGAGGTAAAATCAACATGAGCAGAGACCTATCAAGCCTGAGACAAAGAGAATATTTTTATGTAAATGAAAAGATGCTTATCCTCATATTAATGAAGGTATTCAAGATGTGTGTTTGTAATCAAGTTTTGAAATGTCTTTATATTCTAAAAATGAGAAGATGGGGCAAAGTATTTCTATATGGTTTAGGTTTAATGATAAATTTAAGGATTACATTAATTTTATATTCATACTACATGAACTTCATGTTTTCTTTTTTATTAATTTCTTTTGCTTCCTTTATGTTCAATTTATTTTAATCATTATAACATATGCATTTTTTTTTACTGTATGCATTTTGTTCTAGTAGCTGCTTTTATATTTCACCATTTTTAAAAAAAAAATAATAATTCAAAAACAATCCTGAGTAGAGGCCAAAAACACAGAGGACAATATTTAAACTGGCAGAACAAAGTACATTATCATATCTTACCAAATATCATGCAAAAACTAGTACAATTGGATTATTCCCTTTTTTCTCCTTTTTTATGTTAATGTTTTTTTTTTTTCCAAATGTAATAACTCAACTGAAAAAGTACATGAATATCCTAAGGAATGGAGCTGTGTGTACATTTTTTACAGTATGCATACTGTTGCATGCAACTTTCCCTTAGTAAGTGGATATGTGTTTTGTTCATATTTTCCAGAATGTATACATTTTTGGTTTATTTTGGCACTGCATTGCTAAATTCTTAAAAGTGGAAATTTCATCATGCACATATATTTCAAGCTCTGCCATGTATTGGGAAGCTCAAAACTGATTTATTCATGTACAATTTCTCATCTATCCCTAGAAATTAGACAATACTGAAGTCATAGTTTGGTAGAGCTTAGAGGAAAAGATTAAAGAATAATTTCTTAATGTGATTAAAATAAGCTTTTGTTGAGATAATCCTGGATTATACAATCCTTTTGTGGCTCAGAAGTGTGATAGCATTGTAAACAAAATGTAATATCGTAATTTGCATTTGTATCACCAGAACCAGTGGAGGCTAAGTCTAACAGTGATTCTCCAAGGTTTCCAATTAATGAAATTAATTTGCTAATATTGAGTATTTCTTTTCCAGGCAATACACCCATCAATGCCCTGTTGAGTTCCCCACAAAGTGAGGCTCCTTCCATTACTGTGTATTGCACACCTTTTACAGGACCTGCATAAAACTGCACTGTCTGAAGTCAGAGGGAGAGATTTAAGCTGATTATAGAATATATGTAATTATAAAATATAGCCCAATGCAAATAACATTGATGGGATGAAAGTAGGCTTAAATCAAACTATTATAGTTTATGGCTTCTAGCTACTAATTTATATCAAAATTATTGCTTAGTATTCCTTTAATACAAGGCAGATAATGGTTGCCCTACAACTATTGTTGGACTACAATTCCATAATCCCCAGACAATTGGAGCCCAACCCTTTTGTACAGAAACATTCAGAGATTATTCTTACAACAGAAATAATGTGAATAATGAGTGAAACAAAAAAAAAAAAAATAACTGTTACCTAGCTGGATATTGTATGGTTCAAAACTACTCTAAAAAAAAAAAAAATCAATCCTGCATCTGGGTTCTATTCTATAAAAAAAGTGGATCTATCACTATGACATGGTAGTGCCCCCTCTCCCCCACTCTAGAATAGGGCACTTCCTCATCATTTCCATTCCCCAATCCTTCAAAACCAAATTGAAAATTAGTTATGATTGTCTTTACTATTGCTGACTTGCAACGCAGAAAACAAAGAGCAAATAATTGCTGCCACCCCAAATTGGCTAAAAAACTCTGCTCACCCCCCCGCCCCATGTTAAAGGTAAATAAAATAAAGTGCTTCTATCCCAACTCTCGATTCACATCCTTAGTTCAAGTTTCCAGGGAGTAGTGAATGAAGAGGGAAAACTAATACAATTTTGCTACTAGAGAGGTTTCTAACAAGTTTTCCCCTGAAATTTACAGTATCCATGTGGCTATCATGAACATCTGAGAAAGGAACAAGACATAAAACCCTTTCATTGGTGTACATTGGGAAGTAGAAATGAAGTGTAATGGACATGACCTACATCAAGATCTACAACATTTATAGCATGTTGGTGTCCTGTCTGAAAACAATCTGGCATATGTTTCTAGCAACTGCAAGCTTGAAGTGATGCTTAAAGAAGAAGTTGGAGGAAAAGCAAGTAGGTACCCTTCAGCTCATAAAAAAGGATGAAGCATTTTCAGGTCCAATAATGGAGGTAGTACAGTAGTTGCTGAAAGAGATGGCAATTCTACATAAGAAAAAGCATCAAACAAATGAGCAAGCACAGTGAGCAAAAGTAACATCTCTCTCTCTCTCTGTCTTGATTTTGCAGAAGGGCAGAAAAAGAGACAGGATAGTGAATCTCTGAAGGTCAAAGGAAGCATTCCGATTGTTGATATCTCACGAGTATAAGAAGCAGAGAGCCAGTTTGGTCTAGAGGTTAAGGTGCTGGGCTAGAAACCAGGCGTCTGTGAGTTCTAGTCTCACCTTAGGCATGAAAGCTGGCTGGGTGACCTGGGGCCAGTCACTCTCTCTCAGCCCAGCTTGGTGCAATGTAGACTAGCCTCCTCGTGGTGCACCCCAGGCAACGTGACTTGCCATGGCTAAATAGTCTACACATCTGGCTGCTGGACCTCACAAGGATTTCCCAGCAAGAAAAAAAAGCAGCATGAACACTGAACTGCTATGCCATACGATAAAAAAAAAAGTATAAGAAGCAAATGTATGACAGTTATACCTATTTAGCTTATGAAGTGTGCTGTCTGTCAGAAGCATATAATAAGGATGTGATAGAATAATTTACAAAACTTGTAAAATCTATCTATAATTTCCCTTCCTGCTTATCCATGTTGGGACAAATGATGCTACCAACAGCAGCTGCAAATGCATCACTGTAGATTCTGAAGATTTATTTATTTTTTATTTATCATATTTTTATCCCTGCCCATCTCCCCCACATGGGGATCTAGGAAGATCTAGGAAGGAAGCTAAAAACCTGGGTGCTCAGGTAATGCTTTCATCCATCTTTCTGGTCCATGGAAATAGACTGGGAAGCAAAAGAAGAACATAGTAGGTGAATGATGAGGTACACGAATTGTGTTGATGGGACAGATTTGGTTTCTAGGACAATGATATGCATTGTCTGGATGATGGAATGCTGGCACAGGATGGGCTACACATTTCATGTGTTAGAAAAATGTGTTTGCCTTAGCATAGTGTACTTGACCAGGAGGTCTTTCAACTAAATCCTATGGAGTTTGAGACAAAAACCCTGAAGTAAGCCTAAAAGACTAATGTGCTTTAGAAGGAAATGGGAATGTTGGTGTAATGAAACTTCTTCAACTACTCAATGAAAACCAGAAATATTATTGGCTTATAAAGTTCATGGTCCACATTTGCTGCATACTAACATTCAGAGTATGGGAAATAAACAAGATAAATTGAGCTCTTAGTACTGAAAGGCAATATGATTTAATAGATGTAACTTGAGGCTTGATGAGATTATGTCCTTAACTGGAAAATAACAGTGGAACATTTATTCAAAAGGAACAAAAGCAACAGAAAGGGAAGAGTTGCAGTGCATATTAAAAATATCCACACCTGATTAAAACTTCTTTGTGACACTGTAGAACAGCTTTTCTCATTTGGGGTTCTAAGGTCCTAAGGTTCTACAAGTTTGCTAGGTATTCCACAAGAGATTGTGATTTTTTTTTAAAAAAATCATGTTTAAATTTCATGTGTTGTGCAATGCTGGTTATAATTTTTTTTATATGCAGCATTCCCTGAAACCTTAAAATTATTTCAAGGATTCCTCCAGGGCAAAAGGGTTGAGAAAAGCCACTGTAGAGAATCCTGGATTAAAATAACTGGAGGAATGAATAAAAACTTTGTGTGTCTGCTATATCTCCACCTGACCAGAGAAAATATGTGGATGATGCTTTATAAAAGCTACGTTGCAGATCTTCCAAAGGGACATGAAATACTAATATTTTGATCTATTATCTTTAGAAATTGGAAAGAATGGATGAAGAAACAGAATGATTGGAACAAGGTTAATATTCCTCTCTTCAAAAAAGGAGAAATGAGGATCCAGGGAATTGGTCAGTTTATTATTGATTTCCTGGAAAGATCTAAAGCAGATAATAAACTAATCATTTCTGTAAGCAACAGAAAATAATGTAGTTATTACTAGTAGTCAGTATGGATTTGTTAGAAGAAAACATAATCTTACCTCATTATTGATCAGGGAGTTCCTTAGAGTATGGGAATGCTAAAGAAAATGCATGCCTTGATTTCAGCAGAGCATTTGAGAAAGTACTGCATGACATGCTGATTAGATAGGTAAGTGGGGACTGGTAAGACAAGCAGAAAAAGAGTTAGCCTGAAAACCATAACCCAAGCGTGCTCATCAATTATTCTTTGTCAAAGCAGAGTGAAGTTTCATGTGAATGTCTCAAAGTTCAGTCATACTTTTCAATATTTTTATTTACAGATTGAATGACAAGGTTGGTGGGAATGTTTATCAGATTAGCAAATGATACAAAATTGAGCAGGACATCTAATATCCTAGAAAACAGAAGTAGAATTCAAGATGATCTTGAGTGGTTACAGAAATGGGTTGAAAATGAATGAAATTTAATAAAGACTAATGTATTGTTCTTTATTTAAGACACATAATCAAATGCACAGGTATATAATGAGGAAAATGTCCCTTGGCAATAGTACTTGTGAAAAAGATCTTTGAATAGAAGCTGATTAAAAACTGAATATGAGTCAGCAGTGTGATATGGCCAGAAGGAAGGAAAATTCAATTTTGGGCTGCATCTAGAGAACAATACTTTCTAAATTACAGGAAATAATCATTCCATTCACTTTTGTATCAGTCAGACTAAGGGGAACATGATAGCGGTCTTCAAGTACATGATAGGATGTCACATGGAAGAAAACCAAAACCTGTTCCTTATTGCCACAAAGTGCAGGACATCGAATATTGGATTTAGGTTACAGAAAAGCAGATTCCAACTATATGTTGAAACAAAAAAGAAAAACATCAGTAAAGAGCAACTTGACAAGTACTAAGAGCAATAATTAGCTTCTGTTCACTGGATGTATGCCAGTGAAGTCTGGGTAAGATATCTGTTATGGATGTCTCAATTTCAATTCCTGCATGAAGCGGAATGTTAGACTAGGTATTCTACATGGTCATTTCCAACTCTGCCTTTCTATGTTGTGTGCATTTGGTCATAAGGAAAAAACCCTGAGTTGTTCCTATGAAGCAAAGTAAAAGAATGTCAAGCCTAATGCATGATTAAGCATGTGCTTCTACAAATAGGAAGCATAGCCCAAGTTCCCTCCGAGCTGCAGCATTTTTAAAGACTCCTTTCTTTCAGTTTCAAGTACATCACTGCTGAGTCATAAATAAATCAGCTCAGCTCTCAAGCTCTCAAACCCAGACAATGTTTTAGGACCACAAGAGCATTTGGGATGGGGTGGTGGTGCTGGTCATCACCTAAAAAGCCCAATATGCCTTAGGGCCTAGGTATCTGCAAGATCTAATTTATCTCTTGGGATAAAGTAACAACAGCAAGTGAGAGGAGACCTGAAAGGGAATGGGTATACAGTATAAAGTGGGTTTTCCCTAAGAGCAGTTGATCCTTTATAGAAAGCAAATTTACATTAATGAGCTAAATTCATTTAGGACAAAAGCACTAAACAGCATTTAATTTACAAAGCAATACCAAGCAATACCATCTGTTCTTTCAAGCACAAATTGTCTCTGGGTGTGTGTGTGTGTGTGTGTTACACACAATAAAGTAAAGTTCATGATTTTTCAAAACAGTGAGTTAAATTGTTTTCAGGGCAAGGTGTGTGCAGCACACAGATTCATGAAAAGAAAACTTCACATTTGTTTAAGATAATTGTGTCAGGACTTCCACTTACAATCTTTGAGATTTAAATGCAACTGTCACTGCTTTCACTGATTCTGTCTAATAAACATCAGCACTATTTCAAGGATGAATAGACCATCTGAAATAATATTTTTAAGTAAAAGCAAAGCTCTTGAATACTTCCATCAGTCTTTGAAACCAGCTTCTAACAGCCAGTAGATGTCATTCTCTCTCTATTTCAATGGAGAGGCATGCTGCTTTGATGCTTATCTTCCACTGTAACAAGCAGAAGAGAAGAAATCATTTATTTGGCTTCCTCCTAATCAATGCACCAGTTTATATCTTTCCCTTCAGTAATGTAAGGTGTCAGAGTGTGAAATTGGAATTTTATGATAGACCTGGCAGCCAATAGTCTATTGTCTTCCTGTTATTTCTGTCATTTCTGTCATTTTATTTATTTTATTTGTTGGTTGTACCAGTCTTGATGTAATGTGAACTTTATGAGGAGAGGGTTTCCTGCAGTTTTATATGATCTTTTTCATGACACTTTATACCATTCTTAAATTGCTATGGATAAGAAGAGGAAGAAGCATTAGATAAATCATAACTCTTGGCACTCTGCTCCAGACCTTCTGGAAAACCAACATAATTTTATGAAGAATCTTAAAATTCAGCCACAGGTACCAATCATAATTTCTGTTAGGCAACTGTATAGATTTTTCCTGTTTTAGTTAGGATTTTTCTTTAACAGTGCAGCAAGTGTTTCAAGAAGAATGTATGTATGTATGTATATATGTATGTATGTATGTCAAAAATTACTCTGAGGATATGCTCTTCCAGAGGAGTGGGCAGCTACCTATGTGGTCTCTGCTGTCAACATTTCTAGAGGCCAGAATCCACAACAAAATCTCCCAGATCTCCCTGGATGGACAGATTTTACTCAGTGAATGCAATCTTTGCAGAAATCATGCCCTAAATCATTCTGAGCTTTAAAGGTGATAACCACAGTCTAGAATTGCACCTGGAAGTCTACTGGGAATCAGTGCAGCTGTCAAAATATAGGAGTTACACAGGTAAACTGAGTTAAGCCAATTAATACTTATGCTGCTGTGTTCTGGATCAGCTGTTATTTCTGAATGCTTTTTAGTGATAGCCCTCTGTAAAGCAAATTGTGGTAGTCTAGTGAGAACTGATGAAAGCAAGAGTGACTGTCAACAAGGCCTCCCAAGCGAGGAACAGCTAATAGGCACACACACACACAAACTGTGCACAGGTCCTCCTGACCATGGCTTCCACCTGTTTCTTTTCAGCTGGAGCCATCAGGAAGACACCCAGATTATAAATTTGCTCTGCACAGAGAAGCATGATCCCATCCAAGACCAAAGGTGGAATTTACTGGTATCCTTATGCATCCATAGGTACTCAGTCTTGCAGAGACTACATCAGTGTCGTCTATCCCCACACAGATTCTAAACAGCTTCCACAAACTTGAATACAACCTCAAATGCATCACCTTTTCAGTCTGGGCTTAAGAAATATAACTGGGTATCTTTAGCATATAGGGACGCGGTGGCGCTGCAGGTTAAACCGCCGAGCTGCTGAGCTTGCCGATCGGAAGGTCGGCGGTTCGAATCTGCGTGACGGGGTGAGCTCCCGTTGCTAGTCCCAGCTCCTGCCAACCTAGCAGTTCGAAAACATGCAAATGTGAGTAGATTAATAGGTACCGCTTTGGCGGGCAGGTAATGGCATTCCATTTAGTCATGCCGGCCACATGACCACAGCGGAAGTGTCTACGGACAAACGGCGGCTCTTCGGCTTTGAAATGGAGATGAGCACCACCCCCTAGAGTCGGACACAACTGGACTTAATGTCAAGGGAAACCTTTACCATTAGCATACTGATAGTACCTAACCTAGTATCAATATATGACCTTTCTCAGCTATATAAAACTGGAAGTTTGGGCTGTAGTGTCGTAAACACAGAGACAAGCATTATGCCTCATTTCCATTCATTAATTGAGGGAGATGGGGAAATTATGAAGAAATGCCTGTAAACAGTTTTGGGATGTTTGAACACAAAGAAGAGTCCCTCTTTTGGGGAGATGGGTGGTGTCTAAATTTGATCAATACATAAAACCTTAATTTGAACAAAACATCAAAGTTACACAACTTGGAAAACTTATTGAACTGGATGAAGGTGTGTGGCTTGCCTTGCATATAATTATTTTCCTCCTGAAATATCAGTATAAAGCCTTGGCTGCGTATGGATTTAGTATGGTTAATTGTCAGGGCAGCCTTGCTCCGAATAAGACACGGACTCACTTAAAGGGTTTAAGGATTTCCGGGTTTATTGAAGCAGAATGCATGCAGAGAAAAAGACGGGAATGCGGGTGTGGTATCAGGGTCTCCCATTTATACCCCGGTGGCGGACCTTGTTCTCCTCCACCCCCTATTGTCCCCCAAGCCAGGTCCGGATGGGTGATTAGCCTTGGTATGGGTCCGGCTATGGGTGATTTGGGTGATCTCCGATGTTCCCCTTTGTCTCCTTGCCTTCGTCTGGTGCAGGTGCGTCCCCCGGGGTAATGGGTGGGAGTTCCCCCGATCTGTTAATGGTTTCCAGATCCTGTCTGAGGTGCGTTTCTATTGTCCTGTTGATTTATTTATGGGTTTGGGTGCTTAAGGGATGATGTGTGTGTTTAAAGGATAATGGTTATCCCTTCCTCTTTCCTGATGTGCATGTTCCCCGTTGTGATGCACTTATGCCTTGCAACGGGGAACATGACATTAATAGAGTCACAGAAAAGTCATGTAGAGTCACACAGATAATCAAGAATATTTTTTAACCAGCTTTGGCAGGTTCTCCAACTGTAGCTTTATTGGGAGAAAACAGGCCTTCACACAGTGTTATATGTTCATGCAGATTAAATTATGGTAAAGATATCTTAAAAGATAGTTTAGAAACTACCCTAGTAGAAGCTAAGGCCTTCATAACCCATTGAATCAATTTTATATTAAATTTGATTTTCTGATTGAAGTTTTGATATTTGCCATGTCTTTATCTCCTACCCTGTTTAGCCTTTATGATCAGCCACTGAGAACCTGCTATTTCATTAGTTTGATAGGTGCTAATATGGGTTTCTGTCAAAGAAGGAAATGTATCCTTGGAAATGTCATTTGTGTGTGTGTGTGTGTGTGTATAGAGAGAGAGAGAGAGAGCATTTTTAAAGTGCTGTAATGATAAGGAATTGCTATTGTCCACTTTAATGGAGTATAAAGTGGACATCAGCTTGGGAGAAAACTAATGGTTTGAAAGACAGGTACAGAAAGCAGTAACTGGAATAAAGGAATATCTACAAGAGTATATTTACATCCAGTATATAGAAACAACTGTTGAGTTTTTTAGATGAATACAATCCTTGAAGATAGATAATTGATGTTTAAGGTTAGGTCTGTCCAAGTCTGTCAACAGTGATACCCTACCTTGGATGATTCATAAATCTGCTACATTTGAGAATTTCCTTCTGTTGCCCTGTGCCTTCAGGTATTCCAAACCAATCTGGTTGTTGATGTGAAAACTTTTTTTTTTCTGTGTCTGAAGCACCTACCAAGGTGCTTCTGTATTGAAAGGGTTTGTTGGTGATGTCACTGTTGCCTGGGGGACACCTGAGGGGGCTCCTTTCATGTCCCTGTTATTTTCCCACCCAAGTGGTACCTATTTATCTACTTGCATTTGCATGCTTTCAGACTGCTAGGTTAGCAGGAGCTGAGCCATCATGCGGCTCGCGCTCTCGGGTTTCGAACTTAATGGTCCCCTGACTCAGCATCTCAACCACTGAGCCACCACGGCCCTGTGAAAACTATGAACCTTGAGAATAACAATGTAAGTACTGAATCTGTTCAAGCCAACTATACTACATCTTGTTTTGCGTCCATCAAGCAAGCCAAAAAAGGTAATAAATACTAAATAAAATATAACACTCTCTTGTAGATTAAAATAGTTGGGATACTTATATTATAGTGCTTAATTTCTAAATTATGGGAGCTAATCTCTTCCCAAATTATAATAAATACAAAACATATATTAAATAATATGATAATCCTTTTTTTTTACATTTTCCTGAATTATAAGAGCAATTGGATAGTAGAATCTACTGCCCAGAGATGATAAGCTCCCCTTCATTGGATGTGTTCAAGTGGAAGTTACACAGCCATCTGTCTGAGATGCTTTAATCTCAGTAGATGCTTCCTACTCTAAGCAGATGGTTGGATTCCATGGCCTGAATGGTTCCTTCCAATTCTATTATTTTTTCTGATGATTCTATATTGAGACAAAGGCCCATAATGCAGAAAATATCAGTTTAAAAGAACATTATGGCTTTGTTGTTTCTTGGTAATTCTTTTCCCTTTCCATGCTTTCTCTCTCTTTGTAGTTCTTCCAATTGCTGCACAGCAACACATAATAGGCATGCAGGGTTATCCAAGGATCTCTGGTAAATCTGGGCTTTTAATGCAAGCACCATTCTTGCAGACTTTGAGATCACAACACAGCCCATGCTTTAAATATCTGTCTATTTGTTTCTGAGCTAAAAGGTATCTGCTAATTGTCACATAAGATTGCTATAAGAGGGGAAAGTAGAATAGACGTGGTTGATAAATTCAGACTTGCCAATTATATAGAAGAGTCTAGAACATAGGTGCATGTTAAAATCTTTTCTTTCTTTCAAAATTCTATGATGTTAAATTAAGCATTTAAAAAATGCTTATATAAAAGGAAAAAAAATACCACAGTATAACTATGATGGAGAACCTGCTTGCGATGAATGCATATATTAGACAGGTAGATATAAAATGTATATATTAGGAGAACTAGACATGGAAATATGTACACCTATTCATACATTTCCCCCCAAATTCATAAATAGTGCTAAATAGAGTTTGGAGTCAGGAAGATAAGAAAATGGATATAATTAGCCTTCTGAAGTGACTATCTAAAATGTCATTCACAATGTCCCCAAAGCCTAAGAGAGGCTCCAGTTTGTTTTTTATAAGAGCTGCTATGTTTTCTCCATTTTATTTGCTTGGCATTAGCTCCTCATGCATGAATCATAATGCCAAATAATTATGAATATATGCAATGGGCTAAGTTGTGGGCAGCTGATAATGCGTATTCTTCCCAAGGGTTTCTAATCAGACATGGAGATGCTGGCTACTTAAATGAGGTCACAAAAAGCAAGTAATTTTAAAGAGAAGAGAGGGAAGGAAACAAACGAATACTTAAGTAAAGTATTTTTGGTTCTGTCAGGCAGCAGCCATTTTAATCTTCTCGACTATCTGAAATGTGCATTTAATAGGCAAAGACAGATTTCACTTTGTTGGCCTGCACCCTATAAATAGAAAACCACACAGGAAAACTATAGCATTACCATGCTTGATCTAGCTGTGGCTTTACAATAGTATATGTGCTATACAAAACATTTTGAAATAAAGGTTAGTTAAGGTTTCAATCTGCCCTATAGCAGAAAGGAATTAAATCTCTTTGATAATTTGAGAGCTCAAGACCAAGATTATCATTGAGCTAGTCACCTATGACTTTTGGGAGAAAAAAAAAAAGCAGGGGTTTTGTAATAATAATCCTAAACCCATTGTTCTTTAGCCTGAACACTACATAGCTATCAACATGAATTAAATCCAGGGACAATGCTTTGAAATGTTGGTAAAAACACCAGAAGCATTTACACAATGCTTCACTCCTTATGGTGAAAAACTCAGGTGGTGAGTCCAAACAGAAGTGGATTCAAAACAATAGTTGAAAAACAAAAGTTGGATCTGTTGAATATACCAAATTGTTTCCTTCATGGTATAGAATACAGGAGGAATCATTTGGTGTCTTGCTTTCCAGCTCAATGGTACCTACACACTCTGGTGCTTACACAATAAACAAAAATGCAAACAGTAAACAAAAACCAATCCTAAAACTTACAGAGATGCAAAACAGCTTATTAGAGAATGAGACATGATCAGGAACCATGGAAAGATGAATGCAGGTGGGAAAACGTGCTGATGCAGTGAAATGTCCCATTGGAACTCCCTCTTTTCTGTTAAATGCCTTCTAACTCTTAGATAAATCCCAATACATTTCACCATTTCCCCCTGCCTCTCTTAAAGGCAAATGGGTATATAGCACATGAAAGCAGTCCCATAGTTGGTGGCATTTTCTACTTTGCTTTGACTAATGAGATCCCATATGTTCATAATGAATTGAGTAGTAGAGAACATGGAATTCCATGAGTTGGCAGCAACTCTGAGAATCATATCTATGAACCACAGTCTGGATAGGCATCCCACCTGTCACCTATGTGACCACAGCCTTCAGTCCTGCTTTACTAACTACCACTAGGATCAGCAGTGAGCCAGTTCTTTCCCAAGTAAAGGCATCAATGAGAATTTCAAGTATCTCTGATATGGAGATCTTGTTCTTTTTTATCCAGAACCTCAGAAAAAAAAATCAGGTTTACAACTTTTATTCACTTTCTGCACCAGAAAAGCTCTACTCACACATTCGCACACCCAATAAAAAGTCTAGGTGGCCAGGCTAGATTTGACTTCCAGAAGAATCAAAGTGACATTAGATAGGATTTCTTTTTGTATAATGGCTCCAAAGGATTATGGTTCTGATATACTTGGATAATTTCCAGCAGGGCTTGACAGTCCATTGACATTTGGCAAGTACCATCTTGATATTTTTCCTACATCTCCTTGTGCTTTTCCCCAGAGTACCTTGCCATCCTGCAGGTCATGTGATGCCATCCTTTTATTTGTGGAGATATCTTTGGTTGTGAGCACCATATCTCATTTTCTTCAAAACTGCCATTCTCTACATGCTGTATGGGCTGAAATCTTCCAAAACAAACATTTCTTCCTCTATGTGTGGCTTAGAATATTCCACCTTTCATATGTATCCATTCACACAAATACATAGTAGAAAGCTACACATTTTCATCATGGAATTATATGATTGATTATAGGTGCTTGTGACAATGTATAGTGGCATCAATGTGGTTATACATGGTTAACTTATTTTAACAGGACCAAAAGCAATGTTCAGTTCTTACTGTTCCATCCTACTTTATTTTGCAAGTAAGAGGTTTTAAGTGGGAAAGTCTCTGGGTGATAAAATGAAAATATTTGCAATATTAAGTTGCCTTCCCTTTTAGGCATTTCTGTGGTGGGGTTGCCTATTTAATTTGGAGAGGGTAGAAAACAGCTGCTAAGCAGAATTCAGGTTGTGGAAATATTATTAATGTTATAGAAAACATGTCATTTGCAATGACCTTTCCAATTTCCCAATACAGTAGGAAAGGTTCCATCTGCAGTTGTAAATATTTGTGATTTAATTTTGATTACAACCAAGAAGGCATTATGAAGTAGTTGCTATCACTTTAAGCAAACAGTATCCTTCTGAGTTGAATCATTTGCTGAAAGGTTGAACATTTTCACATATTTTTATCAGTCCTATCTGAAATTGCCATGAATTACAGAAGCACACCAAAGTCCAAGCTATATTTGATCTGGGACCTGAAAGAGATTTTGTGCAATGCATATTGAATAATGTATGTAACCAGAAAGTAAGAAAAGTAGTTATGTCATGCTGCAGCCTTTTAACAATCTAATATCTAAATGAGTCATCTTCATTCAGCTCTTTTGTCCCCACAAAAAAACAGTTGAAATGGCCCTTAGTGTCCCGACAAGCAGGAACCACGCCGAGATGAGGAATAGGTCTCTAGTGTTTTATTACTGCTACATTAGACAGAAAATCCTACCAAACTGAAGAAGCGTGGGAAAACCCAGACAGATAAACCCCAAAAGTCAAGGCAGGTCTGTTCTGGTTCTCTTTGAATGACAGCTCAAACTCTCTCTACTACGCATGCGTTTTCCCCCCTGGATAGGGGCCCCCTCCTGCTCACCATCAGTACTCATGACACTTAGTCCTGTTGTCAGATATCTTTAACATTTCATGTATAAAATGCCTTTGTCAGATTCCTCCGATCAAAGGGTTCACAGACCCTTTATCGGAGTATCTTCCATCACTTCCTTATCAATGGGGTAGACTCTCTGTCGCTAGATGGGAGGGGGTGTTAAGTTGGAGTGTGAATTGCATTATTATGGCTACAGATTTATGATGCTTCACATCAAGGCCAGCCAGTAGATATACACAAGAAACACCACCTGGATGGGAAGGTGGGTGACATACTTTCATGGGAAAGGGAGGCAATCAAGGGAATGTAGTTTTAAATGTATGTTTTAGCGGTAATTCTCCATTCACAGCTTTGCCTCTGTCCTAGTCATTTCGCTTCATTAAACAGTTAAAGGATTCCAGGCTCCTGACTGTCATTGTGTGAATGCTTGAATGATCTCATGCTGACATTAAGCTGCAAATCATATTGTATTCGAAAACTCTTCCTGGGGAAGTAACTCAGTTGAGAGTTGACGAAAAAATACCGAAACATGGAAGAACCAAGGTAAAGCAGCTGTCACCCTCAACCTCCACTGAGAGGATGGTGCTGTACGCCAAGGAGGAAGAAGAAAAGGTAGAGTTGGAAGGGAGCTCTGGGAGCTGGGAAAGTGAGTGCGAAACAGAAACTCAGCTCAACGCAACAGAGCTGGAGAGTGCGCTCCTTACCCTCGACTTCGTGAGAGAGCCCGAGACTCCAGACATGATATTGGAAGAACCACAGATGGGACCTTTGCAGTTGGGTGCCAAGGAGGTGGAGGGGAGAGCACCTCCACCTTTGGAGGCACACGTGAGGGTTCTGAGCCCGGGGTCTCATGGATCTGTGACAGACACCAATGGGACCCCACAAGAGATTCGTGGGCTGGAGGCGAGGATGTCTGCCATGGAGGTGATGATGCAGCATGTGTCGAAAACCCTTGACACTATGGCATATCCCCTGGCAGAAATTTCAACCCAACTCTCCAGGGTGGCATCACTATTTCTTTAATTTCTTCTCTGCCTATTTGCCAGGGGTTGGCTTTGCCTGTAGACAGATTGTTAGGGCTTTTAATACTGAGCAGCAGAGTGGCTTTTGCATGCTCTTCTTTCACCTTCAACAAGTGATTCCTTAAGTATTTTTTACTTCCAGCCATGAAAGTGCTGTTATTAGCATATCTGAGGTTCTTGTTTCTTCCAGCAATTTTAATTCCAAATTCTATTTCTTCTAGTCCTGCATTTGTTGTGAAATATGATAGCTGATAGCAGAGAACCTTGGAATATTCCTCTCCCATCTTTGAACTATGTAATTTATTCTATATTCCTGGTCAGCAACAGATTCCTCAGTAGGGAAGTGCAGTGGCCCAGGACACCATTTTTAAGGGCTATCCACAATTTGTTGTGGTCTACACAATCAAGAACCTTTGTGTAAGCAAGAAAGAAAAATAGAATACTTTGGGAATTTCCTGGCATTTCCCATTATCCATCAGATGTTAGCAATGTGGTCTCAGGTGCCCCTGCTGGTTCTAAATCCAACTTCTTCAACTGACAATTCCTGTTCCCCATGTCTGGATTGCAAAAGCTTCATAATTCTGTCACTAGCATGTGAGATAAATTTATTATTATTATTTATTTATTTTATTTTCTATCCTACCTTTATTATTTTTATAAATAACTCAAGGCGACAAACATACCTAATACTCTTTCCTCCTCCTCTTTTCCCCACAACAACAACCCTGTGAGGTGAGTTGGGCTAAGAGAAAGTGACTGGCCCAAGGTCACCCAGCCGGCTTTCATGCCTAAGACAGAACTAGAACTCACAGCCTCCTGGTTTCTAGCCCCTTGCCTTAACCACTACACCAAACTGGCTCTAAATGCAATTATTTGGTAGTTTGAGCATTCCCTAGTACTGCCCTTTTTGGTCTGAAATATAAATTCATATTTCCTGGCCACTTTGTTATTGATACATTTACCGTACCTGCTAACAAACTTCATGTAGCACTTTAACTGCATCACCCGGTTCTGCTTGATATTTTATCAAATCCTGTAGCAGCATTTTCTAGGAGCCATTTAACTTAAGTTTCTAGAATAACTGGTTTAGTGATTGAACCTTCAGCCATATCACTGATTTGGGGGTGTTATTTGTACAGTTCATCCAAATATGTGTACTATTGTTTATCTGTGTCTTTGTCCTGAGGACTGATGGTGAGCAGGAGGGGGGCCTTATCCGTTGGAAAAACACATGAGTAGTTTAGAGGCTTTGAACTTTCCTTCAAAGAAACTCAGAGCAGACCCACCTTAATTATTGGGTTTATCTGTGAAGGTTTCCCATGGCTTTTCAGTTTGGCAGGATTTTCTGTCTAGTAGAGTAGGGCAATAAACACTAGAGACCCAAGATACCGTCTCAGCAAGTTTCTTTGCTCTAAGATAGGACAGCCTTTTTTCTGTGGTAGATCTTTGTCTTCTTCATCTTTTATATCTATTTTGCATAAACATTTTCCTTAATTTCTATAATTTGTAGAGGACATAGAGAATGGCCTTCAAGGACAGGAGGAAGAAACACTACCAAGGCAATGGTCATATAAGTGGGGCTTGAACCTGGGCCAAGAAATTAATCTGAGAAATGTCTCAGGCAGCCTCTTTCCTAGTTCACAGGAAGGTAAAGTGAGAGAGGAGGTAGCACATTCAGATTTGCAAGATTCTGTTGCCATTGCTGTTACAATAAAATAGTTTTCTCTTATACTTATGGCATTTGTTTCTTAGTCTGGATCTAGAAGTGGACAAGGTGAAGAGAATTAATGCAAGAAGTGAAAAGTTAAGAAATGTACTAAGAAATATACTCATGCACCTTATCAGGAAGAAGACAGGAAACCAGATTCTATGACAACATCTTAACACTAAGCTAAGGGTTAATAATATTGTAATACTGCATAAGAGAAAAGAATACAAAATTGACTTGTTTGGTCAGGGATAAGATAAGAAGTACTTTTATAAGACATTGGAAACCTTTTGTGGACTTTTTGCTGAAAATGGACAGAAATGAAATGAGTTGATGATTTCTGGATTTGCCAGTTGAAAAAGCTTGAATATGGGAAGAAGCAGACTATATAATATAATTTTGAGGGGGGTGGAGTGATGCTAAGTTTGTTTGTAACTGCTGTAAAGATCAGAAGTTGCTTCCTGTAATATTTTTTTTTCTTTTTTCTTTTCTGTACTTTTTTTCTATCTTTTTTTCTTTCTTAATCTCATTTTCTGTATTTTTTCATGTTCATCTTTTACTTGTGTAAAAATCTCTAATAAAAAATATATTAAAAAAAAGAAAAGAAAAGAAAAGAAAAGAAAAGAAAATGGATGGCAATCTGGTGCTCTCCAGATATTTTGGACTTGAACTCCCATCAGTCCCAGATAGATGGTTAATGGCAAGGGATTGTGAGTTATGCTCCAAACACCTGGAGAGAACCAGATACCTAGAAATACAATATTTGAATAAATGGCATCATAAATTAGATGGTGAAGCCTTATTTTAATTACGGGGAGGGGATAACTGTTCTTTCTCAAAGCTTGGTAAGTCAACTAGCACATCATGGTGGTGATGTAAATGGTGCTAATTATGTCATTTGCATAATGACTCATTATGAAAATGACATAAATCATAGCAGAAGTTACTCTGCTGCATGCAAAGCTTGTACTGAGGTCCACCAAATGGAGGTTTGATTATATTCATTTCCTGTATATCTGTCTTTTGCTTTACAATTCTGATTTCAGTAACAATTCTATATCTATCTATCTATCTATCTATCTATCTATCTATCTATCTATCTATCTATCTTGTATTAATGTTAAGATCAGAATAATGGTTTAGTGAACAACAAAGCTAACCCCAAAAGCAACCAACCCACATTTAACGATTAGTAAAGTTTCCTTTGAGTTGAGCTTGAATTCTAGCCTTCCACATAGCTTCTTAGGAGCAATAAGGAAGTGGCTTTGCATTGCTCTCTTCTAGGATATTCTATGAAGTTCTCAGTCTAGCCTACATGCCCAGGATTTTGTGGTGTTATTTCATGCAAGCAATAAAAGGATCAACCCCTTTTGTTTTCTATGATTGAAGGTGCTGCTTTCTAGCTGCACAGGAAATGTGGGAATTGTACTTTTTGAAGTGCACTCACAAAAAAATAGGAAAATAGATGAGTGTATGTATGTGTATGTGTATGTGTATGTGTATATGTATGTATGTGTGTGTGTGTGTGTATGTATTGATCATATTACACTGATCAAAATAGCATGAATATCAACTTTATTGTGATATCAGAGATAATAACTCTGAATGAAAAATGGGGGAAATGATTCAGTCATATGCAGCTTATTCAGGAGTAAATCCAGTTAAGTTCAGTAAGGTTAATTCTAAATATACATAGAATTAGAGACATATTTTATTGGAGGAATGATATGTGTATATTGTTTCTAGAAATATTTCTAACTGGGAAAAACAAAAATTTAATGAAACCATTTGAGAAACTAAAGGGACATTTTTTTTTACAAATAATGTGTTGTTTATTCGTTTAGTCGCTTCCGACTCTTGGTGACTTCATGGACCAGCTCACGCCAGAGCTTCCTGTCAGTTATCAACACCCCCAGCTCCCCCAGGGATGAGTCTGTCACCTCTAGAATATCATCCATCCATCTTGCCCTTGGTCGGCCCCTCTTCCTTTGGCCCTCCACTCTCCCTAGCATCAGCATCTTCTCCAGGGTGTCCTGTCTTCTCATTATGTGGCCAAAGTATTTCAGTTTTGCCTTGAATATCATTCCCTCAAGTGAGCAGTCTGGCTTTATTTCCTGGAGGATGGACTGGTTTGATCTTCTTGCACTCCAAGGCACTCTCAGAATTTTCCTCTAACACCACAGTTCAAAAGCATCGATCTTCCTTCTCTCAGCCTTCCTTATGGTCCAGCTCTCGCAGCCATATGCTACTACGGGGAACACCATTGCTTTAACAATGCGGACCTTTGTTGTCAGTGTGATGTCTCTGCTCTTAACTATTTTATCGAGATTTGTCATTGCTCTTCTCCCAAGGATTAAGCGTCTTCTGATTTATTGACTGCAGTCAGCATCTGCAGTAATCTTCACACCTAGAAATACAAAGTCTTTCACTGCTTCTACATTTTCTCCCTCTATTTGCCAGTTATCAATCAAGCTGGTTGCCATAATCTTGGTTTTTTGAGGTTTAGCTGCAAGCCAGCTTTTGCACGTTCTCCTTTCACCTTCATCATAAGGCTCCTCAGTTCGTCTTCGCTTTCAGCCATCAAAGTGGTATCATCTGCATATCTGAGATTGTTAATGTTTGTTCCAGCAATTTTAACTCCAGCCTTGGATTCCTCAAGCCCAGCATGTCGCATGATGTGTTCTGTGTACAAGTTGAATAGGTAGGGTGAGAGTATACAGCCCTGCCATACTCCTTTCCCAATCTTAAACCAGTCCGTTGTTCCGTGGTCTGT
Organism: Candoia aspera; assembly: GCF_035149785.1. Lineage (NCBI taxonomy): Eukaryota > Metazoa > Chordata > Lepidosauria > Squamata > Candoiidae > Candoia > Candoia aspera. The sequence continues at coordinate 95,470,298 of NC_086154.1, forward strand.
TCTTACTGTTGCTACTTGGTCGTTATACAGATTCTTCAGGAGGCAGACAAGATGACTTGGTATTCCCATACCGCTAAGAACTTGCCACAATTTGTTATGGTCCACACAGTCAAAGGCTTTAGAATAGTCAATAAAACAGAAACAGATGTTTTTCTGAAACTCCCTGGCCTTTTCCATTATCCAGCGGATATTGGCAATTTGGTCCCTAGTTCCTCTGCCTTTTCTAAACCCAGCTTGTACATCTGGCAATTCTCGCTCCATGAATTGCTGAAGTCTACCTTGCAGGATCTTGAGCATTACCTTACTGGCATGTGAAATGAGTGCCATTGTTCGATAGTTTGAACATTCTTTAGTGTTTCCCTTTTTTGGTATGGGGATATAAGTTGATTTTTTCCAATCTGATGGCCATTCTTGTGTTTTCCAAATTTCCTGGCATATAGCATGCATTACCTTGACAGCATCATCTTGCAAGATTTTGAACAGTTCAGCTGGGAGGCCGTCATCTCCTGCTGCCTTGTTATTAGCAATGCTTCTTAAGGCCCACTCAACCTCACTCTTCAGGATGTCTGGCTCTAGCTCACTGACCACACCGTCAAAGCTAACCCCGATATTGTTATCCTTCCTATACAGGTCTTCTGTATATTCTTGCCGCCTTTTCTTGATCTCTTCTTCTTCTGTTAGGTCCTTGCCATCTTTGTTTTTGATCATACCCATTTTGGTCTGGAACTTACCTCCAATGTTTCTCATTTTCTGGAAGAGGTCTCTTGTCCTTCCTATTCTATTGTCTTCTTCCACTTCCGCGCATTGCTTGTTTAAAAATAATTCCTTATCTCTTCTGGCTAACCTCTGGAATTTTGCATTTAACTGGGCATATCTCCCCCTATCACTGTTGCCTTTTGCTTTCCTTCTTTCTTGGGCTACTTCTAGTGTCTCAGCAGACAGCCATTTTGCCTTCTTGGTTTTCTCTTTCTTTGGGATGCATTTTGTTGCCGCCTCCTGAACAATGTTGTGAACTTCTGTCCATAGTTCTTCCGGGAGCCTATCTACTAAGTCCAGTCCCTTAAATCGATTCTTCACCTCCACTGCATATTCCTTAGGAATATTAGTGAGCTCATATCTAGCTGATCTGTGGGTCTTCCCTAATCTCTTTAGTCTGATCCTAAATTGTGCAATAAGAAGTTCATGATCAGAACTACAGTCAGCTACAGGTCTTGTTTTTACCGACTGTGTAGATGTCCACCACCTTTGGCTGGAAAGGGTGTAGTCAATCTGATTTTGGTGTTGTCCATCTGGTGAAGTTCTTGTAGAAAGCCATCTCTTAGGTTGTTGGAAGAGAGTGTTTGTTATGCAGAGTGAGTTGTCTTGGCAAAACTCTATCAGCCTATGTCCTGCTTTGTTTTGTTCTCCCAGGCCATGCTTACCTGTAATTCCAGGTGTCATTTGACTGCCTACCTTAGCATTCCAGTCTCCTGTGATGAAAATAACGTCTCTTTTAGGCGTGTTGTCCAGTAGGTGCTGCAGATCCTCATAGAACTGCTCTACTTCAGCTTCTTCAGCATTTGTGGTTGGGGCATATATTTGGATCACTGTGATGTTAGATGGCTTGCCCTGAATTCAAATTGAGATTATTCTATCGTTTTTTGGATTGTATCCAAGCACTGCTTTAGCCACTTTACTATTAATTATGAAGGCTACTCCATTTCTTCTGTGGTCCTCTTGTCCAGAGTAGTAGATCTGGTGGTCATTTGATGTGAAGTGGCCCATTCCAGTCCATTTCAGTTCACTGACACCCAAAATGTCTATCTTTAATCTTGACATCTCACCAATAACCACATCTAATTTGCCCTGGCTCATAGATCTTACATTCTAGGTTCCAATGGTGTGTTGATCCTTAGAACATTGGATTCGCCGTTCACCACCAACACCGTTGGCCGCTAGCCGTCTTTCGGCTTTGAGCTAGCTGTGTCATCACGTCTGGGCCTAGTTGAACTCATCCTCTGTTCCTCCCCAGTAGCATTTTGACCATCGTCCGACCTGGGGGTCTCATCTTCTGATGGTATACCGACGTATCTCTGGTTGTACTGATCCATTTAGTTTTCATGGCAAGAATACTGGGGTGGGTTGCCATTACCTTCCCCAGGGATCGCATTTAGTCTGACCTCTCTGTTATGACCTTCCCGTCTTGGGTGGCCCTTCACGGTTTAGCTCATGGCATCATTGAAGTGCTCAAGCTCCAGTACCACGACAAGGTAACGATAATGGCTCCAAGATAAATTTGCATTTCTCACTACCTGACCATCAATAGCAGTGTACATGGTAATGTATGTATACAGCCTTTTAAGTAGTTTACATAATAATCTATGGAAATTAAGTGTCAGGTTGAGCTGGTCACTTTTGCCTAAAGCAAAATGTATACTTTTTGGAGTGGGGAGAACACTGAGGTTCCTCAAGTTATGAGCCTCCCCTCCAAATGTTGCATATTGATTGTCTATTAAATCTTTAAAAGTACTGGAAGTTGGTGGAAATATGCAAATTCAGTTCTATCCATATCTCTTGAAATTCATTTGCATCACTATCAGTAAGCCCCTGCTTAGGCCTTGTCCTGCCTTCCAGACTTGTAATGCTCCTCCCAAAGGAATTCTTTCAGTTGCTTTTTTCAGGCTTCTGAAGAGAGGAGGATAAGGAAGAACAGAACACAGTAAAAACACAAGCAAGCAGGAATCTTATGGGGCTACAAATTAAAATAGTCAGCACTTTTTCAGACAGATAACTGGGCATCTCTTTCAAAAGTGTTGAATGAATACTGATCATCTTCCAGTTATAGCACAGATTTGGCTTTCTTTCCCAAAATGAAAACATATGTTGCAAACAAGTTTATGAAGATGTTCTATCTGTTCATTAGGCCTAGTATAGTTAATATCTATTCAAAGTCTATTAAGAGGAGGAAAAAATCCTTTAAAATATGGAAATGTTTGAAACCTGAAGACATTTTTGCAGCTTTAAGCTTTCTTTAAGCAATATGTTTCTTTTACATAGTATGCTTCATTATGTAGTGCATTTCTTTAAGCTGACACTCTAAAAAGTCCTTATTATAGTTGGGTCATCGACTAAGCACACAGAGACATAAGGTGCTACCTTATACCCAGTCAGTCTTTGGATTGTCTAATTCTATACTTTCTACAACAGAAACCTGCACTCCCTTGGGTGTTCCTGAACTGCAGCTCCCAACAGCCTTGGTTAGCATAGCTCCCACCTGAGGGATGGTGGGAGTTGTGGCATCATCTGGATAGCCACAGAATATATCCCATCTAACCTGCAGTAACCAGAAAGGCTGCAGATTTAGCCTGGAACTTTTTGCATGGAAAACATGTCTTTTGCCACTGAGATGTGGGTCCACTCGCACAACGAATAAAATTAACAGCACAAGAAATGGATTGGAAAAGAGGAGATGCTTCAAATGAATAATTAAGACATGCTAACAATGTTAGAATTATTCATCAGTTGGATTAAGGATATAAAACCTAGCAGCTAACTATAAGAACACACACAGGCTTTGATTAGATGTGAATTGTTCCCTAAATTGTCCAAAATGAACACAACCACTGAAGTGGTAACTATGAGATAATGGCTTTAAGATGTAGAACTAAAATCACTTCTCAACAGTCTGCATATAAGGATTGTAATCCATGCTTGGGTACCACCAGAGATTGCATAATTTCCTGTTTTTATTGCCTGCATAACTCTATGGAGGTTGGATGATGGGTTATCAATTACCCACCTATGATTTACTGTATATGGCTTTGTGGTTTAGAGTTTTGGTTAGATGTGGCTTTCTCATAATGTTTTTTTAGTAATGTAGAGAAGGAATAGACTAGATTCCCAGCCTCAATCATAGTGTGCTGCATGCAGCATTCCCTGCTAATGCTAAGTATGTTGCCTTTTAGTTTTGGCACATTTTGGCCTGTATGCCAGAGCTGCAACCAAAGCTCACTTCTACCCTAAGTCTACTCAAGCTAGTCTACGCGAACTAGATTTCTCCATTAAAAGGCAACAATTGTCTGATCCTGCCAACTTGCAGGATGCACCTTTTCAATATTAGTGCAAATAAAATTATTTTCATTCAGCTGAAGGTGCTTATAATAATTCCTCAAACTTTCCTTCACAGAGAAGTGGGAGTGAAGCCAGTGTACAACTTTTTCACTATTGTTACAGATTGTGAACATTTGAAGAGTGCTCACTTCAAATCACTGTGCCCAAGTCATTTCACCTGTATATAAATCAAGTGACTTTTCTTCACAAACTAGCATTTGGCACGGTCATGAGGTAAATCACCCAGTCTCTGTGATAAACCAGTGTGCATGAATAGCTCTCCAAAAGTAAACCACAGACAGAGATTAGTTAAATTAGTCACTCAGAACTGTTGAAAGTCAGGCGGCATACAAGTTTAATAAATTATTATTATTATGCTTGGTCACAGGGTCAGCCAGATGTTTAGACTAGATTTGGCATTTTTGTCCACCTATCGAGTCCTTCCCACAGACCTGAGATAGGCAGATGTTGTTAGCAACTTTTGTTCCAGTAGTCGTACAGCTGCTGGTCCTGGTTGCTCAGCCAACAGTCCCGAGTCCTGTGGCCCACTTGTCACCAGGTGTCCAAGAATACCTAGCGTGGTCCTTGTTGACCCGGGCGATGACTGATCCAGTATAGTGTTCTGTAAGTTACATCTCACATCTTGTTTATGGGAGAGATGCTCTTTGTCTGGTTCCTCTGATGAGACCTGTCCAGAGCATGCAAGCTCCACAACCACATCAAGGGGGGATGATGATGATGATGATGATGATGATGATGATGATGATGATGATGATCATCATCATCATCATCATCATCATCATCATCATCTATCTGGTGACTGCTTCTATGTTTGCAGTTCCTTACCTTTATTGTCATCCCTATCTATGAATATTGTTTTGGCTTTTTTTCTGGGCCCAAGAGGCAAGTCACATTAGTCATAAAACACTTGAGCAACCTGGGACTGCTACATAAGCATTCAAGCTACAGTATCTCTTCTCATATTGGATAGCAAACATCCTTTTAAAGATGCTGATCTTGAATTCCATCCAGCTGAGCAATGTTCTGTCACATGAGTACACTGAATGCAATCCAACTCAGAATAATGAAGTGAGACACCTGCCATTGGGTTAACTGGGGCCATAAGTTTATGTCACTTTCATGTAACAAGATCTGAAAGACTTGTGAAACTGTGCAGGGCATTACTATTGCAGGAGCTGTCTAGCAGTTCCTCCTGTTTTGATTTAAGGCAGGCTATGTCTGGTGCTGAACTGCTAGTAACGTAACAATGATCTCCTCCCATTGGCCCTACCACTTCAGGAATGGAGGAAGTCCATTCTGAATCACCTCCTATGTCCCAGAACTGTGATTGTGCATTTCACTACAAGCAATTCTGTAATCCTGGATACCCAAGTCTTAGAGCCTTGGTGACACATCCCAAGTAAATCTCATATATGCTTTGCAGTATACATTAACATATGTTACTTCCACTGTACACAGTCCTGCACTATAGAGGGACATACTGGAAATAATCACAAAAAACTTAAAATTAGCAATCCTTTCATGCTGAAATTAATCCCCTTGGGCTTGCACTGAATAACTGACACAGTGCTGAATACAAGTCGGGATAGTCTATCTAGGGCCGATTATCATAAGTGTGCAATTGTAATCACATCTTAATTCAAACTTCTCTGAAAATAGACAATCGTTTTATTTCCTATCCCACTATATACAGTAGCAGTCCTGGCCATCACGTTTTCTTGCCCAGCTCCACATCCCAGAAAACCTGATCTCTTCTAGGCCTCCAGATTTTCTGATATCAGATTCAATATGTTCTTATGCAGAGGGAAAGAAAAATTCTCAGTGCACACCCATGTCTTGTTGCACAGAAATCAAACAAGCTTTTACAAGGGCCATTTTATCACTTTTAAATTTATAAGGATCTTTGAGACACTCAAGCTAGATATGGACAGGTTCTCTAGGGGAACTTTTGTTCTTGTATTTCTCTCAAGTTTCCGTTAGGCGCCTTACCTGATACAAAGCAAAACTAGTAGTCATGTCTCACCAACTGGCAAAGCTATGACCATCAACCTTCACCGCACATACATTAATCAGTATGTTCTTAGGTATGACATGTTCTCTTAAGGAAACGGGAGGACATTCAGAGGATAAAAATTGGTTGAATGAGGGGCTGAGAAATTGGCATGGACAGATGGTTCTCATCCTTACTTAATCCAGACTAACTCAGTCTCAACTTGACTGCCGAATCAAATGTTTTAGGCTATGCGTGTTTCTAGGATAATGATGCACATCCTAGAAACATCCTAAATCCTAACATAATAGATATTCTAAATGCTCAAATAAAGGGATAAAGATGATGCTACATGTCTGTGGGATGAATACTATTTAAGCCATAGGTACCCATTTTCAAAAGACGAAACTGTTACTCCCGGTTTCTATGTAGACATTATGATTAGGTCTCTCCTTTTCTAACAAGTGAAAAAGATAAAGGAAAGAGAAGGGCAACATTATGCATGGAGCAGTGAGAGAGATTCTTCTGAGTTTCTTTGAGTTCTAAGCCAAGCTATCTCATGAAGCAGAATAATGGGGAATGCAAAAGAAACAGGCACCAATGCAGAATACTAACATCCTTGTGTAGGCTTTGGAATCCCTGGTATTTATACCACCAAATTGTTTCTGTTTCTTACTAGCAGCAACAAGCAAATTCTTTCTCATGCAAGCATCTCCTTCATGTGTCTCCCTGAAGCCATCAACCAGCCTTTCCTCACAAGGTAGTGCTTGCCTGTTCATGTCCTCCTCTCCTTTCCCCATGTCAGAAGGCTCACCATCTATAGAATAGACACTTGGCAGATGGACCAATCAGTACTCATTTGTCCAGAACCATCCAGTGCCATCAGTTCTGCTGCCTTCAGTGATAATGAGGCATCTGCCATCCAAACCTCCATAAGACCACGTTTCTTCATCACTCAGAATGAAGAGGAGTCACTACCTAGCCTTTGCCAGTCTGAAGAGGAGAGGACATGCTCCAATTCCCATTCTGCGCATTCTTGCAGTATCCATACTATGGCAAGAAAATCTGCATAGGGATAGAGTAACTTAGGCTCTTGTCATCTATTCCAGCTCCCTTCTTCAACTTAGGTGGGAGTACTACTACTGCCCACACTGCAGAGTTTTGGAAGCATAAACCTTTGAAGACAGCCATACATATGTTCATACTCATAAACATGGAGTAGCAAAACTCAGTGCTAGTGAGACTGAATTGTGATTGCACTTTCTCAAGCGCCATAGGGCTGCAAATTGCATATGACAGCAAATATAATAAGTTCTCCACAGGTTAAAATTCTCTCAAAATAAATTCAAGAAGCTTAAGTTGTATTACTAAATGCTTTATTTCAGAAGAATTGTTTTTGAACTCAGTAGGAATAATGTAAAATAAATGAGTTAGACTACATCTTTCTTATTTCTGTACAACACAATCCAATGCAGACACCTGGAAGTAAGCTGTATTAGAGGTAGAGGGACTAGCTCATGAATCAACAAAGCAATCCATAAGACTTGCTGTGCCAGCACATAAAAACCTAGGGTGAACATAGCCAATATTGGGTCAGCCCACACGTTAATATAAAATATTTGTAATTTTTTGCCTGAGTTCTCTCTATTTCTGGTTTGACCATGATGTTATGCTTTCTGAGATGAACGTATTCACCGAAACATCAAGCTGCGGGTCTGCTGCACTTGCTATAAGCACAAATAGCTGATGTGGGCTAAATTTCTGTTGATGCCTACTCAGCAACAAAGCTCTGGGTTTATTTTAGAATGCTAGGAAAGCAATAATTATAGATAGGAAAGAAATAACTGATTGCATTAGTCAAGGGCTTTTTCTAATTAAACTTTTCCTTCATTTTATTATTCATTTGCTAGAATTCCATTCTGAGTTTTATTTGTTTTTCTTCAAAATTCCAAGCTATTTCATTTCTAGCCTAATTACCATTCATTTTGTGTGCGTGTTTTAATTTGTCAGGAGACCCATTCTACTGTTCCTTCAATATATCATACTTGCCAAACTTCAGAAAGATAACAAAAATGCCCCCAACAACCCCTTTTAGAGGCAAAAACATCTTCTACCTATACTGTAAGCTTCTATTGCTTTCCATAAATGTAAAATTTATTCAGAACTCATCTGTTTGAATTTTCATTCAATATTACAACTCACATAAATGGAATAAAAAATATTCATTTTAAAAATAAGCACAAACCTCTCCCCTCCTTTCAATGTCAAAAGGCATAAGTTCAGGTAATATTTAATTACTTGAGGAGCAATGTTGTTCCAGTTATAATAGATAAGAAGATTGAATATCCATACCTGGATTTATGGAGCATCCATCTCTGGTCAGTGTCTTTTATTTAGATTTCAAGCTGGAAAACATATCAGGGCATGTATTAATACATTCTGTGAATAATGTGCTAATTGGATTATACTTTGGGCATGTTTAGGGAAGCAGACATTTAAAAATAAGCTTTTCTTGAGCCTTCATTATCACAAAATAATAGCAGTCACAACAGAAATAATATTCCAGGCACTACAAAATAAATTAATGCCTAACCTTTAAGAACATGATTTTCCAGACATCACTGTACTTGATGCAAAATCAGAATCAGATAAGCTGACTGTAGAGATGCAATAAGAAGATAATCAAGCTTATTATTTTGTAGTTGAGGAATGCATGGACTACTATCCATTTTATCACATATTAATATATTGAAATTCCTGCTGTGTGTCAGTACTGCTTGACTGAAGCCTGCAAGACATTTTGATTTTATTATCATTCCTCAGTATGTAACAAAGTGTTTTTAGAAGTGAGCTTTCCCTTGTTTACCATCTCACCAGTAATGACCAGACTAGGTTGATCTATTTCATTTAACTACCTGCTTTCGGGGATAGATTTGTGATCCAGAATTTTTTTAATATGATTTTTAATCTGAAATCCAAATAACTATTCACCATGATAAATCCAGGAATGGAAGGTATTTGCACTTACTATTTATATTTATAAGGTGTCTGAGAGGTTGCATTTTCCATCTCTCTCCCCCTACCCCTCTCTCTACCTTTCCTTCCTCCCGCTTCCTCATTTTTACTTTTAAAAAGGCCTGGTTTGCTTACAAAGTTATTGAGCTCTTTGAAGATTAGTAATTTCCTTCCTCCCTTCCCCTTCCCCTTCCCCTTCCCCCCTTCCTTCCTTCCTTCCTTCCTTCCTTCCCAGAATGGTTGTAGAGCCATGAGGGCTGATTGCTTTATGTATGGCTAATCCCAAAAGCCATGAAAAGAAGCCTCTCATCTTTAAGGAACCCAGCATCTTGAATATGTTTTTAAAAGGTTTACAAAAAGATAGAAATCACTTTTGTCCTTCCTGTAAAATTTAGAAATTAAGTACAATCTGTGTCCACCTTCACTCTGGATTTTTTTCTAGAAAAAGAGGACTGCTGCTAGTTATTCTGTTTCAGACAGCATTCATCCCCCATGGATTCACTGTAGATTGGCTACAGTGAAATTCCTGAATCTACTCTTAGCATCATCCTTGTGAATTCTTTTGAATCTCTGCTTCTCCATCCATAATGCCCTAACCAGCTTGTAATAAATGTTGCTGAGTTTTGGTTATAACTATTTTGTGGCAATTACACGTAATTCAGTTTTAATATATAATATTAAAACTTTATTAATTTTTTAAATAAAATATTTTTTATTTTAAAAGTTTTAATATATTTAATAAAGAGAGCCAGTCTGGCCTAGTGCTTAAGGCACCAGGATAGAAACCAGGAGACCATGAGTCCTAGTCCTGCCTTAGGCATGAAAGCCGGCTGGGTGACCTTGGGCCAGTCACACTCTCTCAGCCCAACCCACCTCACAGGGTTGTTGTTGTGGGGAAAATAGGAGGAGGAAGGAGTGTTAGGAATGTTCCCCACCTTGAGTTATTTATAAAAAAATAATAAAGGCAGGATTAATAAAAAATAAAAAAAATTAAACAGTGAAGGAAACTGGAATGAGCATTTGTTTATTTATTTATTTTTAATTTATCAAATTTCTCTGCCACCCATCTCACACACGACAACTCTGGGTGGCAGAGAAATTTTACGAATGCAAAGAATTCGAAGAACCACAGGTGGATAGAGCTGTGCAAAGTTTCAAATGGGGGATTTGATTTAAGGGAGATTTGATCATCCATTCAGACCAAATCTTCCAGTCATATCTTCAATCAAATCTTCAGATCAGTTTGAGTCTTCAAATTAAATTCCTCTGGAGAGTTTTGAAGACAAAAGAAGATTGTATAGCCTTTCTGGTTTGTAAAGTCTTGAACTTTGTTATACCGAGTAAGTTGAGATAGGGGACTGAATGGTGTGATGGGCTTCTAATATATACCTAAATAGTTGGCCAATGAGTCTTATCACCTTTGCAATCCCTGCCTATCAGAATAGTTGGGTAAGGGATGTGCTGCTGTAGTTTGTGCCTCTTCCTCTTCTGTTAGACTTTGATAAGGAAGGTTCACAGGAAGGAAGAATGATAGAGAGACTCTGGCCTTAAAGAACTGGAGCCGGTTAGAGTAGACCTGATTAACTGAATCAGAAATGAAAGGAGACAAAGTGAAAATTGAGAACAGAATTTTATATTCCTAGGCCATCCTTTTTAAAAAGGTCATGATAACGTCCAATTCTTTAATTTTCAAACTGAAAGGACATCTAAGAGTCTGGGAAAAGAACAGGATTCCTATTACTGAAAGAAGAGATAACAGAGGGGGAGTTGTATTGACAGAGTGAGGGAAAATTTTAAGAGAGGTTAATGGAATGAAGAAGCTGGTCAGGTGATTTGGAAATAAAGAATACCATACAATGAGATCAGCGTTTGTGTGTAAAAGAGAGAGAAAGCAGCACATTCTTAAAAGTAGTAAGAGCTCAGAGGGAGAACTGGGAACTCACTTTAATTATTTTAATATTGATCAAATTATCCAATATACAAACTTTCTGGAAAAGCTAAATGATTCCAAAAGTGATAGAAGAAGTTCTGAAAGATAATTGAGTGTATTTTGCACTTAATCACAAGCCTCTGAAAATAGTGTTTAAAGGAGATTACATAGAAGGCCAGTTAGACCCTTCAGAATATTTGTCAAATTGAATATGACTTAGTTGTTTTTGAGATGAACATTAATGGCATGACTGTACCAGAAATTTTCTAACTTTTCAGGAAAAAAAAAAGGAAGACCATTTCCCTGAATGAAAATTCTCTTAACTGTATTCAAAGGCATATTCCAATTGATACTGGAGGTAAAATGCAGCCATTAAGAAAACAGGTGTTGATATAGCTTAATATTCCATGAATTTCTCTAAGTCTCTTTTAACACTATCTAGATAGGGGGGAGGGCATCACTACATCTGATGAATATAAATTGCATAGTTTAAGAATGCATTGCATAAAACTTTTCCTTTATAACTGGTTCAGAGACAGTGAAAGAAACAGCATCCATTGAGAGGAAAACTATATTATATCCAATATGACCTGTTGAACAATGTTGTCTTTTTCCAGCTAGCGCAGCTACTGGATCAAACTCTGCTTTATGAAAAGTAACTTTATGGGTACAAAAAGAAACTATTTAACATACAAATGCGGCTTCGACAATAGGTAGGTTCTAACTGATCATCTTTATAGGCAGACATTGTTGCCCTCCTTTACTGTCTCTTGCCGAAATGGCTGATTCATTTTCTGACGAACTGCCATATGAGCATGGGACCTCAAACTCTAACCATTTGATCAGATGCTGCACTGCCTTTATTCCTGGGATTCCAGAATTGTTCCTGGTAGTTGTAAGTAAAAAGAGAAAGGGATCAGTAAAAACATCCTGGTTCTCCAATGCTTCATTGTTTTCTGAATAAGGAATCCCTTTGGATGCTACCATTCAGAAAGTTATCAACATCCGCTGCCTCTGCTTGATTCCTCTCTATATACTACTAAAGCTCTCATGTCTGTTTGATACTTCATAACTTTCAATTGGGTGAAATGCTGCATCATAGGGCAAAATCTTTTCAACAAAGTTCCTCAAATGGGCTAACTTACGGAATGCTGGGACCCACTACTTCCAGGGGAATGATATTTGGGAAAGTTGTTGCCATTTCAACACTGCTGTGTTGCTGCTGTTCAGCACCATCACTGTGCTACTGCAGTCAGCTGCAGTCGCGTGATCCTCTTTTACAATGTTCTGTGACAGCTTTCCACATGTCAGTGGGGAAGCCCTTGCTCCCTCCCACACCCAGCAGCAGACACCTTCCTGCCTGAGAAGCTTGCAGGGTGAAAGTCAATGAGGAATCTGGCAGAGAAGGTTGCAAGTTGCTTGAGTAAGTCTCCCCCACCTACACACTCTCTACCAGTCCCTCTGCACTTGTGCCACACTGGCCATTTGCACACTCCCTTGCTCCCTCCCTCACCTGGCAGTCTGAAAGGGTGACCCAATGGGTCATGGGTTGTCTGGCCTACACCATGGACAGTAACAGAATTCTTCCCTTTCTCTTTGGTTTCATCCCACCATAACAGGAGGATGGTGGAACACACAGCAAATGTATAACTTGATTCTATCTAGGATGGATGCCAAAGTAAAAAATGAATAGAAGGATGTCTTGGGATGACCAGCAACTGCATGCGTAGATGTTTTTTGCACAGGGACTCCAGCTGTTGTCTACTGATTTTAATAGTCTTCCAAAAGTATATAATGTTTCTGTAATTAACATTTTTTCTAATAGCTCTAGTGAAAATATTGTTTAGTACATATGTAAGATATACACTTATGTAAAAATCAAACCTGCCCTCAAAATCATGAGTACATTTGACTAATCTACTAACACATTTGTCATTTATTCCTTTTTGGTCAGTTATTACATTATATTACATTAACAAAATTGGCCATAAAAGAGGGACTGAGAGACTTTCTAAAAAGAGAGAAAGAGCATAGCAAGCAAAATTTTAATTATTTATCTATTTATTTGTCCAGACCAAATCAATCTAAAGATTTCATAATTGTTTTTTAGCTTCCAAGAATGAGGCAGTCCTGTGAGCAAAGGACTTCTCAATATTTTATTTCAGATTATACAGTTCAAAGGTTTGTTTGTTTGTTTGTTTTTTGGTTAATCTTGCTGAGTATAATTTCAAGGTCCAGAGTGTAGGATTATGTAACTGAATGGCGAAGGTAGACACTATCTACTATCCTCTTATATGATTTCCCAGATATACAAATTGTACTTGTGACTGATAACCTGAGTATGGGAACTAGATCAGAGAAAAACCAATTGAAACAGTTCACAACAAAGAGCTGGTATGCTGAATTTTGTCTGATCAGTCCTGGGAACTCACAACAGTTTAATGCTTTAATTTTACAAGATCTATCCACTAATATTTGTCCATTCATTCATTCATTCATTCATTCATTCATTCATTCATTCATTCATATATAATGAGGAGCCATTCAGAAGAGTTGCTCTCCAGTTTAAAAAAAAGTTTCCTTCAAATCAAGTTGGCTCCTGATAACTTCATTGGTATGTCCATGTAGCTTTTTTGGCAATGTGACATAATTTTTAAAGATTTGAATGAGCAATTCATCCAGAATAGAGAGCAATAAAGTGGGATGACCATGCCTACTGTGGTACAGAAAAGAGCTGATTTTTTCTTTCAGAAGATGACTCATTATACTATAGATTAGGGATAGACACTTAACATTTGCCAATGACCACAGCTTTTGAAGGTGATGATGTTGTTGTTGTTGATGATGATGATTCAAATTTGTTATAGCTGCCCAACTCAAATGGACTCCAATGGACAAGATGCAAATGAAAGGATGACTCTTTTATGGCTTTGAGGGAGATGTTTTAGGTTCTTTTCCGTGTCAAAAAAGGTTACTTGCAAAGCCTTTAGGGTTCACATTACAGTGTGATTTGAGCCTTAAACTGAGAGCAAGCAATGTAATATTTTTTTTATCAATTTTTGTGGGATGATGATCTCAAAGGCACAAAAAAGAGGCTCAGTTGCCCAGCCCTGCAGTAGACCATTCCTCTTCATTACCTATCTGATTTTTAATAGTAGGAGCATCAGAAGGAGCAGCACAGATTAGAAACTGGAGCAAACACAACTATGAAGTACCCAATAGGTATTTTTGAAATGTGTGCACTTTGGGGAGAGCATTAAAGGAGGAAAGATTCATGACAACTGAGTTATTCAGATATGGTTTTAGATAAGAACAAGCAGTTTATACTGCATATGGGAAGGAATGAAGTGGCGGGCTAGATTTTTTTTTAAAAAAAAATCCATTCAATCATGTCTGATTTTCAGAGACTGCCATTGCCTCCTTCCTAGGGCTGAGAGAGAGCCCGACTGGCCCAAGGTCACCCGGCTGGCTTCGTGCCTCAGGAGGAACTAGAACTCACAGTCACCCGGTGTCATGTCCCCCGTTGCGATGTATACATACATCACAACAGGGAACATGCCTTTCCGGTGAAGGGGGGAGGAAAGAATCAGTGCTAAGCCCATAAGCACTGAAAGACAAAACAGATAAAGGACAAAGGAGCCATACCTTTGCCCTGACCCAGGAAGCCATCATCCTATCTCCCTGACATCTCTGCATTACCACAGGGGACACACCTGCCCCGGACACAGGAAGAGGACAGAGGTAATCAGCGCTAATCCCCCTGATCGCCCATCGAGACTCCGGAATCGCCCCCTGATCGCCCATCGAGACTCTGGGTTCACCGTTGGCCAAGACTTTGGGACAATGGGGGGTGGGGAAGGATCAGGTCCATACCGCGGGTATTTACCGGCTACCTCGCACACCATGTGCTCATTCCCGTCTTTCTCCGTGTCTGCATTCTATTCTCAATGAACCAGATATCCTTAGCCCTGGCTGGTGAGTCTGTATTTATGAATAAGGCAACCATCACACCCGGTTTCTAGTCTGATGCCTTGACCACTAGGCCAAACTGGCTCTCGGCAGGCCAGATAAGTTTCCTTAATTTCCATTTGATTGTGGAATATCCTTTTAAAGTTGTAAGTTACCAGTTACCATGATTCACAGCTGATTAACTATTAAAAACATTCTGTAGGCAAGATGCTTTATTTGCAAACAATACTGAAAGCTTACTCCTTGGAAGAAGATAAGGTAAAAACCTGTGATGTCATCTATACTGATTTGCAATTTAATATTCAGTACTTGTATAACCCCTTTGACTAAGGGCACTGAGCCCAACCATTTTACAGTATAATGGGAAGAAAAAATATGCATGCTTCTGCATTGTTTCTGTTATTATCACTTAAGTCATTCTGTTTTCATTCTTTTATGCTGGGAGGTTTTGAGAAATCCTTTTTGCAGTGAATGAATTTCCTATCCTGCTTTTTCAATTGTACCATCAATGAGAGCCAGTTTGGCCTAGTGATTAAGGCAACAGGCTAGAAACCAGGTGACCATGAGTTCTAGTCCTGTCTTAGGCATGAAAGCCGGCTGGGTGACTTTGGGCCAGTCACGCTCTCTCAGCTCATCTCACCTCACAAGGTTGATGTTGTGGGGAAAATAGGAGGAGGAAGGAGTATTAGGTATGTTCACCGCAAAGAGTTATTTATAAAAATAATAAAGGCAGGATAAAAAATATCTAAAAAACAATGTAAATCCACAAATCTCTTATCTGCACCCCATCTTTTCTTTCAGGCCACTAAATGGGTCATATTTATTGAAATACCAACAGTACTCACTTTCACATATAGGGGTTTGCATATTCTGCCTTTGTAATAATTGGCAAAAGTGCCTCTCTCACTTCCATGTCCAGCTTATAGGAAGTCTAAATCCCCATTTACTGAATTAATAAGGTTCAGAAGAGGAATCTGAAAGTGTTAGTTAGCTGGCTAAAAAAGTCCACTATGTGTAAGATCATTATATATTATATTGTTTTTCTGGGAAAACATTTATCTCATTTGGCATGATGTAGAGAGATGAAAAGTATTTATCAAGATAATGAAGTGTGTTCCTACTCCCAGTTATCCAAGGTGTAACTGAATTATAATAGGACATCCTTTGAAATGAGTTTCAGTTTCAGACTTTTAGCTCAATTTTCCTTCAAACCACTCTAAAAATGTATGGTTATAGAAGATACCACTAGTTTCTAAAATATGTTATTCTCTTTTATATAAATAAGAAGAAAGTCTTATCTGATTAAGTGACAAACTGGATCCTTATTCTGTTATTTCTGTAACTTTACTTGCTCACATAATTAAAATTCCACTGATGGCATGCTAATTTAAGTCACTAAAATCAATATTATATTTTCTCAGTATATTCCTTAGATAAGATGAACTTCTGTATCCTTTAAATATAGGTGATCCTGATTTTTCTGTATAACCATAGGTAGACAAGTCCTAAGTATAGGAGAGAAAACTGTTATATCCAAATGCCCTATTAGCTTATAAATACAGAATAGAAAGATGTACATGTATCTTTGTCCTTTTCCAAGTTGCTTTAGCTATATTTTAAGATTTCCCTCCCAAGAGCTGATCTAAATTATTATACATCTTGGCTTCCTAGCCCAACTGCTATCCAATTCTATAGAATGGATTAGAAAAATGATACTAGCAGAATGGAAATGACAGACCAAAATTGCAGATGTTGATGAACTGTGTTATTTTATTGTCATGTATGTATTTTATTCATTTGTAAACTGCTGTGAGTCTGTTGTATTCTAGAATTTATGAATGTGGCATAAATAAATAAATAACTCTGCAACAATAAAGGAATGACTTAATTTTAGGAAAGTGTTACATCTAACAGACAAAGACAGTAGAATGACAGAATTATAGAGTCATGTCTTTTCTATTTAGAGAAGAATTGAAGGACTGAGATACATATTTTAAAAATGAATGTTTCATTAGAAATATTTTTATATATTATACAAAGAAGATGATATATTTAGACTTGCACACATGCTCTGTTCCCAAAAGATGGCTGTTGTTGTTTATTCGTTTAGTCACTTCCGACTCTTCGTGACTTCATGGGCCAGCCCACGCCAGAGCTTCCTGTCGGTCGTCAACACCCCCAGCTCCCCCAGGGACAAGTCCGTCACCTCTAGAATATCATCCATCCATCTTGCCCTTGGTTGGCCCCTCTTCCTTTTGCCTTCCACTCTCCCTAGCATCAGCACTTTCTCCAGGGTGTCCTGTCTTCTCATTATGTGGCCAAAGTATTTCTGTTTTGCCTTGAATATCATTCCCTCAAGTGAGCAGTCTGGCTTTATTTCCTGGAGGATGGACTGGTTTGATCTTCTGGCAGTCCAAGGCACTCTCAGAATTTTCCTCCAACACCACAGTTCAAAAGCATTGATCTTCTTTCTCTCAGCCTTCCTTATGGTCCAGCTCTCGCAGCCATATGTTACTACGGGGAACACCATTGCTTTAACTATGCGGGCCTTTGTTGTCAGTGTGATGTCTCTGCTCCTAACTATTTTATTGAGATTTGTCATTGCTCTTCTCCCAAGGATTAAGCGTCTTCTGATTTCCTGACTGCAGTCAGCATCTGCAGTAGTCTTTGCACCTAGAAATACAAAGTCTTTCACTGCTTCTACATTTTCTCCCTCTATTTGCCAGTTATCAATCAAGCTGGTTGCCATAATCTTGTTTTTTTTGAGGTTTAGCTGCAAGCCAGCTTTCGTACTTTCTTCTTTCACCTTCATCATAAGGCTCCTCAGTTCCTCTTCTCTTTCAGCCATTAAAGTGGTATCATCTGCATATCTGAGATTGTTAATGTTTCTTCCAGCGATTCTAACTCCAGCCTTGGATTCCTCAAGCCCAGCTTGTCGCATGATGTGTTCTGCATACAAGTTGAATAGGTAGGGTGAGAGTATACAGCCCTGCCGTACTCCTTTCCCAATCTTAAACCAGTCCGTTGTTCCGTGGTCTGTTCTTACTGTTGCTACTTGGTCGTTATACAGATTCTTCAGGAGGCAGACAAGATGACTTGGTATCCCCATACCACTAAGAACTTGCCACAAGTTGTTATGGTCCACACAGTCAAAGGCTTTAGAATAGTCAATAAAACAGAAATAGATGTTTTTCTGAAACTCCCTGGCTTTTCCCATTATCCATCGGATATTGGCAATTTGGTCCTGAGTTCCTCTGCCTTTTCTAAACCCAGCTTGTACATCTGGCAATTCTCGCTCCATGAATTGCTGAAGTCTACCTTGCAGGATCTTGAGCATTACCTTACTGGCATGTGAAATGAGTGCCACTGTTTGATAGTTTGAACATTCTTTAGTGTTTCCCTTTTTTGGTATGGGGATATAAGTTGATTCTTTTCCAATCTGATGGCCATTCTTGTGTTTTCCAAATTTGCTGGCATATAGCATGCATTACCTTGATGATGGTTGCCACTCTAGAATTTACTTAAGAGACTAATTCAACAAGGAAAGGTTTCCATAGTACAGGGATATAATGATGAATCTATGCACCCATATCTAACTCTAAATGTGCCAAAATGATGAATCCTGCATCATGACATCACAATGGAAACCCTACCTTTTGTTTATTTCATCAGATTGCACGCATGTATGTTAGAGGTGGAATCTGTGTTGCAATGTCACAATACACGTTTTATCATTTATATCCTTTTCAGCTGCCATGTACAGTATGATGATGGGGAAACCACCATCTTTTATATATTCATAACTTACAAAGGACATGCTCAAGAATAGAGGAAATATTGTAATTCTCTTCACACCGGAACAGATCTTCAAAGCAGATCTACAAAGGCAATATATGATTGGGCAACTGAAATTTATTCAAGAGTCCCAGTGAAGTTCTATGTCAACACCATTTTTGCTTCCAACCCCTCCAGAGCAGCTTGATGACAAGCCATCATTGTCTACTGACTTGAATGCTGAAAACATAGTCATGCTTGGGTCCAAGCTACAGGTCCCGCAGGAACAATATCCCCTCATCCCATACAAGGCCATCTGCTGGGGACAAAAAGGGAGCAAATTATGAAATCAGCATAATATCATCCCACAAATACTGCCACTTACATATTTGTATCAGATGTCTGAATGCAAATACTCAATAGTGGAATTTATGGGATCACATCATAGATGGTATCAACATGGTTTGCTGAGGACCCAGCTGCCCCTTATACCATAGAGAAGAAAAAGAAAATAAATTTAAAAACTTAGTATTTTGGCATTTTGTATGCCTGCTGGTCAGGTCATAAAAAGGAGGTAAAACCTGCGAAAACGTTTGTTGATTTCAGCCTTGCTCAGTTTTTTGGGACAAGAATACCTTCCAGTGGGGAAACACAGAGGCAATCTCTCAAAACAAATATACACAACACAAACACACACCCTTATTTATGTAACTGCAGCTGAACCAGAAATAAATCAGCTCAATTCTCCAACCGTGCCAGTGTAGGAATTCAGAGGCCCCAGCTGCTTTCAAAGAGATGCACAATTCTCAGGTGGAACTAACTCAGCTAGGAGCCAGTGCATATCATATATTGATAATCAGGATATTGGTACAAGATTTCTACACTTCTGCTTGGGAAAAAACAAAAATAAACAGCCTATTATTTCTGAATTTCCACTCCTTGGGCTCCCTATTTTAAATACACAGAGGCATAGAAGAATCTGGTGCAAACACTGTGCAGAGACAAAGACAATTCTCTTTTCTCTGGGCACAGACAGCTTGATGTGAATGATCTGTGGTCTTCTTGTGCACATAAGAGAAGGTCCATAAACAGGAAGGGGCAGTTCCTGTCTCCTTTTGTGTACAGGAACAAAATAATCTAGAATTTTCACTTCATCCACAGAAAAACTTGGAGCTGGTGGAGCTGGAACTGGTGGTCCAAGGAGCCATGGGCTCTGCTTTGCCATTAATATGATAACCTTTGTTCCTTTTGCTAATGAAGACTTCCTGTACAAAAAAACTCTCTCTCTCTCTCTCCCCACCCCCACCAAAAGGCATACAGACTTTCCTGAATGCTAATCCATCTGTTTTTTTTTTTTCATCAGCAAAGTTCCTTTATAGACTGTGTTAACTAGATCAACAATTTCAGCATTTCTGTTGCTGAATGAACTTACTGAAACAGTAGGTTTCTTTTAATAACATGGAAAAAGAGAAAAAAATAGTCACACCATGGTCTGATATTCTTTCAGAAAGGAATATTAGATACTGGTAGTTATGTTATATTATCTATCTCCATCTCCATCTCCATCTCCATCCTTATCTATTACAAACACACACACACATACAGACACACACTTGCAGTGAATACAGGGAAATTCCATTTCAAGATGTTGAGACATGGAAAGAATCAGAGCAGATGACCTGTCACTGCAGGTTATTGCAGTAAGCCACAATATCATTCTTTTGAATTTGACTTAGCATGTTAGATTAATTCAGCCCACTATATCTTATTCAATAAACCACGATTAACCAAACCATGTCTTGAAGGGATGTGGGAATAGAATCACTGAGTTCAACAAGGCATACTAATAGGAAAGTTCCACTTAATTGCATCTTATAATACAGGTCTATCCTACTTGGGAATAAATTCTTTATGCTCAGTTACCCTTGATTCCCTGTCTCAGTAGGTAGCAGCATGTTGGCTGACCTAGTCCAGGCTCACAAGCAGTGTAGGGGAAGGCCTGCTTAGTACTTGGTTGGGAAATCTGCATGAAATGCTAAGACTGGAAGGGTAAAACAATATCCTCAAAAAAAGTAGTAACAAACACTACCATGTTGTTGCTAAACAAACTGCATGGATGTATCTGTTAAGTTAGCAGGAACTTGAAAGTGATTTTACTTACTTAAGATTATTCCTAATAAGTATGTTTAGGATTTCAATCCTGTTATTTTTTCTTTTCATTGCATAAATTTAGTAGAGAAGGTCGCAAGTTGCTTGGGTAAGTCCCCCCCCCCATACACCCTCTCCCAGCCCCTCTGTGCTCACGCTGCACCTCAGCAGCCATTTACACACCCTTGTACACTCTCTTCCACCTGGTTCTCCTCCCCCAACTTGCCCCACACCTGCCTGCCACTCATGCACCCTCGCACACTGTCCCTGAGCCTTACTGTGCTTGCGCTGCACCTCCCTGGCCATTTATACACCCTCCCCAGCCACTTGTGTACCCTTGTGCACCCTCTCCCACCTGGCAGCACCCCCCCCCAAGCCCCATTGCACTTGCCCTGCACCTGTCTGCCACTCATGCATCCTCATGTACCTTCCCTATGCCCTGCCGCACCTCCCCAGCCTCTTGCACACCCTCGTGCACCCTCTCCCACCCAGCAGCAGCCACCCCAAGGCCTACCATGCTTGTGCCACACCTCCCTGGCCACCCGCGCACCCTGTCTCTCCCTCTCCCACCTGGGAGCAGCCACTTACCTGTCCATCAGCCTGCTTCATGCCGGCTTCCCTACTGACTTTGGCTGTTGGAAGCTGGCAGGAATAGTGAGGAGGTGCTCACTTAATGACCCACGATCCTCACTTAACAACAGCAACAGGGATTTCAGGGATTGCTGTTGCTAGATGATGTGGTCACCTGATGTCACGCTTTATGACCACATCACTTAGTAACAGAAATTCTGGTCCTAATTGCCGCCATAACTCAAAGACTACCTACATGAGTTAATAGTCTTTTAGAAATGTTGTCTTTAAAAAAGAAATACTTCTGAAATTAGTTCACTGCAAATATTTAATTTCTTCATCCTTA
Source organism: Candoia aspera (assembly GCF_035149785.1). NCBI lineage: Eukaryota > Metazoa > Chordata > Lepidosauria > Squamata > Candoiidae > Candoia > Candoia aspera. The sequence continues at coordinate 95,492,150 of NC_086154.1, forward strand.
AGCTGAAATTCTGCTGGGTAGATTCTTAAACTTCATTAGTATTCTGTGTGATTTTGGTAGATTCAGAAGGCACTCTGGGAGCCTGTAGTAGCTATAGCAACCAGACTTCAGCTTCCAATGACTGTATAATGTTGGAGCACTTTACAGCACATTGGAAACATAAGGTGCACTGAAGGTTGGTTTCGCTAATTAAAGAATAAAAAGTATTCCGTCTGATTAGAATTAAACTGTCAGAAATCTGTGTACCCCCCGCCCCATTCTTCATTGGCTTCTACTTGTTCTTTATTCACATTTAGGCATTTTATTGTGGATATACACTGAGATGTATTTTGTGAGATTATGGTCAGCATTCAAGGACACATACAGCATGAGGAGACCTAAATTATTTGGATGTTGTTATTGTCAGACACAAGCCTTCTGCTATAAGGTCTTCAGCTTACTGCAGTATATTTTATTTGTTCTTGTTCCTGCATAACACCTGTTGGTTTCTGGAGTATTTTATGATCCTTATCCCATCCTCATAATACAGGAATATTAAGATGGGAGGTGCAATTATTATAATAATTATTTTTTTTTAAAAAACCTTCTACAGCTCTAGTCCATATAAATTTAGGGTTTATTTAAACAGAATGAATAATTCTGTTTTTCTAATAATTTCTGTTAATCTAATAATTTCAGATTAACAGAAAATAGCTATGGCCATTTTCATCTTACCCTAATATCTCTGATACTATAAACACCTGCTATGCTTCTTCACCTGATACCTGAAAAATTAAGGAGTAATTTGCATTAATGAATGAAGTATCACAGATAAAACTTCAGGGATAGAATTTTGTATGGAAAGAGTTGGTATGGTTCAGTTAAGATGCATTCATTCCATAGAGCACGGCTTGTATTGTTTTCTTAAACCGAAAATATTATATACTTTTGCATGTTACACTAAACACAGCATTACGTCACCCCTGGATAAGAGATTCACCCAAAATACATGCTTTGTGGTTTGTGACACCACAAACCATTATTAGCAGAGATAATACAGACTTGGTATCTTTGCATACAGAGTTCTTCTTCTGATTCCTTTTCTTCCAAGTAGAATTTCTAAGCACTGTGAACAATTTTGTAATTGTTTGAAGTGTATGGCTTGGAAAGGAGCATTAAGAAAGAAACAGAGTTGCAAGCTGCAGAAAATACAAGGGAGAGACAGTGTATATGTCCTTAAACGCCAAGAGCATCTGTGCTGAAATGAGAGAAACGGACTGCTTGACAAACGCCTTCTCAAACTTACCTGCAAAAAAGAGTGTATTGTCAAAAAGAAAATTGAATGGGAAAGTTAAAAAACTGCAATAATAGAATCTCAAGTAGAATGTATATTTCATATCAGGAAAGATACCACAAACTACAAAACATTAGAGTGACTGAAAAATAGCAGTAGAGATGCTATTATAGGCCAGAAGGCTTCCTTCAAAAAGAAATTAATAAAACTGGCAGTCTTGCCCAAATGAGAACAGAAAGAAAAATTATCTGGGACTAAAGATATGTAAGCAAGCAAGCAAGCAAATATATATATATATATAATATAAAAACAAACAACAACAACAAAATATGCAAATAGGGCGGGTCACTGGATGACATGGATGTTAAAGGTGTGCTGAAGCAGGACTGGGAAATTTAGCAGAGAAATCAAATGGATTCTTTGTTTCTGTCTTCACTCCTGAGCCAGATGTCCATTGCATGAACTATCTTTTTTCAGGACGAAGATCAGACAACCTGAGATAAGTAAAGGTAAGGAAAGATGGAGTTACAAGACAAACTAGCACACCAAAATCAATGAACCCCTAGATCCACCTTAGAATGCTTTTGATTATTAAATGGCTGATCTTTTCACGCATGCACACACAACTTCGGTTAATGTTCTGTCCTCAAGGGCTGGAAAATCACATTTTTTTAAAAAAAAGGATTGAGCACAGTAAATGAACCATTAACATCTGTCCTGAGAAAAATGGTTGAAAATATTATTAAAGAAAATATAAATATATAGAAACATAAAATTTGCTGAAAAGGAACTAACATGGCATGTAGAGAAGAGTGACCCAACAGATGTTAGTTGCATACCTACTAAATACATAGTATTGAGTACTACTAAGATTATGCCATATCCTTTCAGGCTAAACACCATTAACAAATGTCTACTAGAGAAGTAAGAAATAGTAAGCAAAAGAAAAAAAAAATAAAGACACAATTTTTAACCATCTTTTTATGCTGAGTTTTATCTGGCATCTATGCCAATGATATGTTGTTATTAATAACTACACTTGATTTTGGCCAAAAGGTTACATATTTTCTATATTCTATACCAAAATTTATGATATTGTATAACCATTTAATATGTTATCTGGTTATTTAATCAACTGGAGTAAATCTCATGTACTTGTTATAGGCTCTAGCAGTTTTTCTTCTTTTTTCCTTTTGGAAATTTGTTACTTGAATTCTTTTAAATAACTGGAAATTCATTCCACATTCATTCTGGGATGTATATGTCTGTAAAATGAAAATTGTAAATCCTGCTGAGTTATTAGGGAAAGATAAATGTTGCAAAAATGATATTGCTTCCAAGTTGATACAGATACTAGGACATATTCCTGTGCCACCACCTTCAAATTGTTTAAGCTGAGTGATACACAAAGGACAACCCCCTAGCAAAAAATAGAAAAATCAGATTTGGAAGAATTAAAGCTAAACATGGGCAATTAGTTGAAAGCTGTAGCAGTCCTCTAAAGGCATGAGGGCTGCAGACTAGATAAAAATAAAAAAATAACTCCCATTTCCAAAGCATTCTGAGAGATTATTTGTTATGGATAGCATAGGCAATGTGCCCCTTCATCCTGCCCTCCCAACCTCCAGTGTATGTAGCTGCTAATGTAAATTCCCTGAAAAAAAATTAAGGGCAAGTTTCCATATTTTTTTTTCTCTTTATAGTATTTTCAACTCACATTTCATTTTTTTAAAAAAATCTCCCCAAGCAAAGAAAAACTAAAAATTGTTTACATTATACAAAAAAAAAATCATTTAAACAAACAAATTAAATAAAAACCTCTAAAGTTAATATCCTTAATGCCATAAAGAGCTTAAAAACTATGACAGAGGACCAGGCACATAAAACACCAGTTTATCTCAAAGTTGGATGAAAGCTACTTCTTAACTTGGCATCAGACATTTAAAAGGCTTGGCCCCGCTGGTATTTCTCTACACAAAGAGAATACCACCACCAAGGCACTTCAGTTGGAAAAATCAGTGCTTTTTTAACTGCATAGGGAACTCCCAAAAGATAACCCCCTATAATTCAGCTGCTGAGCTAGTAAATATTGAAGGAGAATCTTGGTCAGATAGAAAATGCCTAAGCTATATCGGTCTCTGTAGATCCTAACAAGTACTACTTTGATTTTGACTCAGTAAGAAGCTGATGGTTAGTACAACTCCATCAAAATAGGAGCAATATTACTTGTAATAGGTTGCCTTCTTCAGCCTTAGCTATAGCTTCTAGACAAGCCTCAAGGATAAACTTGTTTACAGATAATCCAATGTTCAGGCTACCAATATGTTGATTACTTAGCCAGGTGACCTTGTCCAGAACAATGCCATCCTTTGTTATATAAGTTTCCTAGATGAAGATTTTTTAAAACCCACATTTCTAGATGCATCTTTAATTAGGGAAAGATTGACCCTAGTAGGGCTGTGCATGTGACTTTGATGATCTGTAGATCTTTGAACATGTTCCTCCTTCTCCCACTGTTCTTTTGTGTCATCGTGTAGCCTCAACCTGACACTAATGAAAGTTGGAAGACATCAGAATATGCAGGAGCCTCTCCCTTTTATGTACCCATAAGGCCAAATCTGTGAATATAAAGTGATGTGTTTTGCAACATTAAAAAGTCAGATACATTCTCTACAACTAAGCTAAGAAAGACTAGGGTAGCGGGTTAGAACCCTGTATTGCAGTATAATAAATATGAACACAGTGTATAGGAAGAATGCAGAATAGAATTGTACTGCAGAGTGTGACAGATGACGGCTTTTAAAGTCAAGGAAAACTTTTTTTTTTTCTATTCTAATCAGACAGCACAGGCTAAAATGGATTAAGTTATCAGTTGGAGCCTGAAATCTCTGGTTTGCTGTGCCATAAAAGACTTTAGTGAGGCATAGAATTAACTACACAGAAGTAGCACTCAAGACTATAAATCCACTTATTTTCTGCATAAAGAGAAGATTTAATTTGGTGTTTATTTTTCTTTTACCCCCACTCATTAGTATCATTACTCATTATTGCTCTTTTCAAAGAGAGAAGACAATTAGGCAAAACCAAGAGTAACAAGAGTAGCAAATTACATAATTAATTGTTAAATTGGTAGTACCAGTCTGACCTTATTTAGAGTCATAGAAAAATAAATATTGTATGTATTTGTGTAAAATTGGCCTGTGTTGTGGAAGGGATATAGCTAGTGGCGCATGAACCCTTATTTCATATATTTATGAAGTCATCATGACTTACACAAATTCCTCACCAGCTGCAAAGTGCCTAAATTTAAAGAGCTAGTAACATTTTTATAGATGACTTTCAGATATCTATAAATGATGGGGAACGATTTCATAAATATATTGTCAGTGAGATGTAGCATCTTAGTACATTAAGAATTCAATAACTTATTTTAGCAAAAATAGGAGTTAACGTTCTGTCTCTGAATCAAAACAATGTTAAGAATAGGAGGAACATCCTTCCTCCTATTTTCTTCACAGCTCTTTTATCGTCAAGATGATCAGCAGACTAAATTGTTGAATTAAATGGCATAGAAAGATCTGTGCATGTTACTATTCATGCACACTGACACACATTTTGACCTGATATGAAGATTAAATCTGAACACTGTAAGTATATAAATAGATCTAAACTCTATGCAGCTATGAAAAGAAAATGTCTGCTCCCAGTTAAGTCCCACCTTTTCCAGCTTCTTCCAATGGCAGACCCTGCAGGACAGGAGGAAGCCTTGTCATATATATTATATTCACATCCTACTCATTTCCAGTTTTCAGTATAAAAGATTTTCCCCTGCAGAGACCTCTGCTGCATGGACTGCATAGATGTCCCAAGAGGGCTGGTGTGGTTTGCATGATACTGATGTAGGACAGAACTCACGCAATGGGTAATCATTTGTCTATGCTAGCGATATGGATACATGCTTGCAAAAGAAAAACAAGTGGGAGCTTCCAAAAAAAGGAGCCTAGTGGGAGATAATTTATTCCTGTATAGTGTAACTGTCATAAGTGCCGTTGAGCTGAAGTCATCAGCGCAATGGCACACATGACAATAGCAAGGAAACAGGGGAAGGGGCTCAAGATAAGTAGCCATCAACTCACAACGACTGAAGGTCAAGAAACAATAGCTAAACGGATCGCGGAGCACACCCAAGCCATTAGCACTAATACAACGGAGATCGCCCAGCTGACAGCAATCAACGGAGGAATAGAGAAACCGATGATGGGCGATCCCGGAACGCCAGCGGGGCCTCGCAACCCCTCACCCACCGGCAGGTCAACGTGTTGGACAAAGGGGGGTGACGTGACCACGAGTGAGGGGGCGCTGACCGGCGCGGGGTATTTAAACCCCGCACCGGCGCGCTCCTGTCACTCTCAGCTTTTTTCCGATGCTGTACCTGCGCTGTGAATAAACCAGAGCCTGTCCCACCGAATCAGTGTCTGAGCATTATTCAGAGGTAGGCAGCGCATGACATAAAGCTGAGAGTCATAAACTCAGCCTCGCCGAGCCCCACCGGACGACAACGAGCCGCGGGAGGAATAGACGGCGAGAAGACCAGCAAAATGAAGCCGGAGCGACGCGGACAAGGAGGGCGAGCCGCACGGCGAGAAACAGAGGAGGACCGACCGAGGCCAGAGGCACCGCGGACTCCCGGAGCCATGGACGCCCACCCGACCCAACCCGAGCCTCAGCTCCAACCCCAAGGGGAGATGGCGACGGAGGCAACCCGACCGCGGGAGGGAGCAACATACCTTCCGAAACCAGCGGAGGACCCCGCGCCCCACATCGCACCCCAGCAACGGGCGTGGAGCGACAGCCCAACGGCGGTCAGCACGGAGGAGGACGATGGAGACACCCAGCAGACGGCGGAGGAAGCGGACCAACGGCAGAGGGAGATTGAACCCCGCCGGCAACCCACCCCCGCCGACACACCGACGGAGCCGGCCCCAGCGGAGGCGCGGACCGTGGACGAGGAAGCACGAGCTGAACTCGCGGCCATGCGGACCCAACTGGAGGAACTACGGACCATGCTTCAGTCGCTCATGCCCCCCGCGCCGCCCAACGACGTCCCCGCACAGGCCCACACCCCGAGCGAAGCACCGAACCCCCACGGGCCAAATGAAGGTCAGCAGACGGCCCAGGCGGACGACACCACAGGCCGGGAAACGAGAGGAAGGGCCGCGCAAAATGCCCGGGCCCCAAAGGACTTCCCCATCTTCTTTGATGGGAACCCCACGAAACTGTCGTTCTTTATAACGAACGCCAGGGAGTTCATGGGGAGGCACGGACACTCCTACGACTCCGAAGCAGACAAAATCGCCGCCGTGGCGATCAAATTACAAGACAGGGCGGTGGACTGGTACGTCCAACTGTACGAGTCCAGCTCCCCCGCCCTCGCCAACTTCCCCGCCTTCATCAATGAGATGAAAAACTACTTCGAAGACCCACTAGCCAAAGTGAGGGCAAAAAGCACACTCCAAAGACTTAAACAGGGCACACGCACTGTCCCAGACTATGCCCTGGAGTTCAAAGCCCTCGCGGGGAAGGTCAGCGACTGGTCCGAGACCACCCTGCTGGAAATGTTCAAAAGGGGGCTCAACCGCGACGTACTCCAATGGGCCCTCTACCGCGACGACCCAGAAACGCTACACGGGTGGATCCACCTCGCGGGGAAAGCCGAACACGCGCACCGCACCTTCCTCATGACAACCACGGAAGACACGAACTATACCTGCAAAAAGGTACCCGGACCACGCGTGGGGACGGCCGGCCCCACATACCCAAAGAAGAAATTCAATCGGGAGCCCTGCGGGAGGTGTGGCAAACAAGGGCACAAGACGGCGGATTGCTTCGCCAACCGACTGCCGACCAGTGCGCCTAAACCCACCCCGAAAATTAGCCCCAAACCACCTAACCCGGTGCCGCCCCCTCACCGCCGAATGACCGTAGCCACAGCGACACCAGAGGAAGGCTGGGACGCCTACTGGGGGGAAGAGGAGAACGTAGACCCAGACCAGCCGGCGGGAAAAGCCCGCCTGCCCTGAAACGCGTTGCGAGGCAGGCGGTGGGACAACAGTGTGGACCACCTCGACGGAACGGCGAAAGCTCCGTAATAATGGCGGCAATTAAACTCTCTGCCGGCAACGGAGCCACCACGGCCGCGGCACTAGTGGACTCGGGGTGCTCAAAAAACCTCATCCACCCCGACTTAGTCGCCAAACTCGACCTCCGCTGCTTCCCCCTCCCCACGCCGTTGGCATTCCACAAGCTGGACGGCTCTACAGCGGGAGGGAAACCAGCTACGATGCAAACCGAGCCGGTCACCCTGCAAATGGGCACTCACACCGAACGCACATCGTTCGTCGTCACTCACATCGGACGGCCCATTGCAGTCCTGGGAATGCCACGGCTCGCGACAAACAACCCGCGCATCAACTGGGAGACCTGCACCTTCACATTTGGCGACGGCGAGTATCGGGCACCAGTTCCAGCGGGCAGAACCAACCCCACTGTGGGACGAGCGGAGGCGACTACACAGGACAACGCCGCTACCATAGCAGACCTACCGGAACAATACGCCGACTTCTCCGAGGTCTTCGGAGAGGCGGAGGCTGACCAACTACCCCCCCACCGCAAGACGGATTGCCGGATCGACCTGCTGCCCGACGTCCCCTTACCTAGACCGAAGATCTACTCGATGACCCCGAAGGAGATGGCAACCCTCCGGGAGTTCATCGATAAAAACCTAGACAGGGGATTCATAGAGCCAGCATGCTCACCGGTCGGAGCCCCCGTCTTATTCCGGGAGAAGAAAGACGGCACCCTACGGCTCTGCACCGACTACCGGGGCCTAAACGCGGCTTCCCTGTCCAACAAATACCCCTTACCCCTGGTGAAGGACATGCTCGCCCACCTGTCCACGGGCAAAGTCTTTTCCAAATTGGACCTTCGCGAGGCGTACTATCGCATCCGAATCAGGGAGGGGGACGAATGGAAGATTGCGTTCAACTGCCCCCTAGGCGCCTTCCAGTACAAAGTGCTGCCGTTCGGACTCGCGGGGGCCCCTGGGGTGTTTATGCAGCTCATCAATGAGGTACTGCATGAACACCTGTTCAAAGGGGTCCTTGTCTACATAGACGACGTCCTTATCTACACTAAAACGCACGAGGAACATGTGACCCTAGTCAGGCAAGTCCTCGACAAGCTCAGAAGGGCGCAGCTCTATGCCAAACCTACAAAGTGCGAATTTCATAAAGCGCGCCTAGACTACCTGGGGTACCGAATCTCCGGGGACGGCATAGAAATGGACCCCGCAAAAGTCGAGGCGGTGCTAAACTGGGAGCGCCCCCGCAACAGACGCCAACTCCAGAGCTTCCTCGGCTTCGCGAATTTTTACAGGTCATTCGCCCGGGGGTTCGCAGAGATAGCCCTCCCCCTAACGGACCTCCTCAAAACCAAAGGGGTGGGGGACACCCGACGCGCCAAGAACCCGGGCACAGTATTGAATTGGACTCCCGCGTGCCAGACCGCATTCAACAAGCTGAAAGCGCTGTTCACCACGGAGCCAATCCTCACGCACCCGGACCCAGAACGGCCGTTCGTGGTCCAAGCCGACGTCTCAGACTTCTCCCTGGGGGCCATCCTACTCCAAAAGGACCCCACGGGACTCCTGAAACCATGCGCCTACCTGTCGAGGAAGTTTTCCGAGACAGAAAGGCGATGGCACGTCTGGGAGAAAGAAGCCTTCGCGGTAAAATCGGCGCTAGAAACATGGCGACACCTACTCGAGGGAGCCACCCAACCATTCGAGGTCTGGACCGACCACCGGAACCTCGAGGCCCTCCGAACGCCCAGACGCCTCAGCCCAAAACAGGTCCGATGGGCCCAATTCTTCAGCCGCTTTAATTTCCAGCTGAAATTCATGCCGGGCAAAAAGAACTTCCTGGCCGACGCCCTCTCCCGACTGCCCCAAGACGAAGAGCCCGCCCCAGACACCATTGGGACGGTCCTATCCGCCTCGCAACTGGGGATGGCCGTGACCACCCGAAGCGGCGCTCGGAGACAGCTCGACTCTATGGCGCAACCGACGGCGGGGCAACCTGCGACCAGACGAAGCCAACCGCAACTACCAGGGGAATACGCACGGACATCGCCGCCGCCCTCAAAACTGACCCCTGGTTCCTGGCAAACCCCGACAAGGTAACGATGGCACAGGACCTGGCATGGGGGGAAGGCAGAATCTATGTCCCGGACTCGCAACGCCAAGCGATCTTGCATAGGTCACACGACGCCAAGCAAGCGGGACACTTTGGGTTCCTTAATACCCTACACCTAACACGGCGTCAATTCTGGTGGCCCGCGCTCAGGCGAGATGTGAAAGCATACGTAGCGTCCTGCCCAACATGCGCTAGGGCCAAACGGGCACCAGGCAAACCCGCGGGGCTATTACAACGGGTGGCAGAACCCTCCCGCCCATGGGAGGAAATCTCTATGGATTTTATAGTGGACCTCCCACCCAGCCAGAAGAAAATGGCCATTTGGGTGGTGAAGGATTACTTCTCAAAACAGGCCCACTTCATCCCCTGCACGTCGGTCCCGTCCGCACAACAACTAGCCAAACTCTTCCTCATCCACGTGTACAGGCTACACGGATGTCCCGCACGTGTGGTGACCGACAGAGGCACACAGTTCACCTCTAAATTCTGGCAGGCCTTCCTAAAGCTGACGGGGACCCAACAGGCCCTATCCACTGCCTGGCACCCCCAGACGGACGGAGCCACAGAGGTCCTCAATGCCACCCTAGAGCAATTCATACGCTCATATACCAACTATCACCAAGACGACTGGGCTGAACTGCTCCCGTTCGCCGAAGTCGCATACAACAACGCCGTCCACACGAGCACGGGGAAAACTCCGTTCGAGGTAGTCTCGGGGCGCGACTTCGTCCCCATACCGGAGCTACCTCAACCCCCGGAACCCCAGGTGGACGCTAGCGACTGGGGACGGAAGATCGCGGAATCATGGCCAATAATCACGGCGGCGCTGAAGGATGCACAGGCAGCCTACAAAGAGCAGGCCGACAAGCACCGGCGCCAACAACCGACGTTCCAGGCGAGGGATATGGTCTACCTATCCACCAAATTCCTAAAGTCACCCCAACCCTCGAAAAAACTGGGGCCTAAGTACATCGGGCCGTTCCGAGTCACGCAAATAGTGAACCCGGTGGCAATACGCTTGGACCTGCCACACAACCTACGGAGACTCCAGCCGGTGTTCCACACCAGCCTCCTGAAACCGGCAACCACCTCTCAATGGCACCCAAGCACGCCACAGCCCTCACCGGTGATGATCGACGGGCAACATCACTTTGACGTAAGGGACATACTCGACTCCCGCAAGCAACGAGGAACTCTACACTATTTGGTCAGGTGGAAACACTTCCCCCACCCGGAATGGGTGGCGGCGCACAACGTTAACGCGCCTGACCTGACCCGGGCTTTTCACCGGGCATACCCCGACAAGCCAAAACCAAGGTTAGCAAGCCGTCCCCTGCAAAACCCCTCCCCTGCGGGGCCCCCCCCGCCTACCGTGCCCCAAGGGAAAGGGCCCCCCCAAGCCCGCGACTTGGGTGGACCTCCCCCCCCCGGGACTCACTCCCCCCGCCCCGGGCCCACGAGGCAGTAACAAGCGTTCGCCAGCACCCTCCCCCCGCCCCGGGCCCACAGGGGAGTGGCAAGCAAGTCAACAGGGCAACCTGGGGGCAACGCCCAGGAGCACAAATAACAAAGGCGACGCACTTTGAATAAAAAAGAAGGGCCCTACCTGGAGCTGATAAGCACCCGACCAGCCACACCTCTCTCCTCGCCGAACTGAGCCAAACAAACAGGGTGTGGCCGGAGCATGCGCACGCCAGGGCGTGACCTGGGCATGCGTACTAAGGACACACCCTGGGAAGGCACGTGGTAGAGGGAGGAGCAAAGGGAGGGGCGAGAACTACTCCGGCGGGAAATTAAAAAAAAAAAAAAAAAAAGTTCCGTTTGACAGCTCCACGGAAAAAAAAAAACAAAACCAGAAAACCGGGGGGGAGCACTATTCGGACAGGGGGCAGTATGTCATGAGTGCCGTTGAGCTGAAATCATCAGCACAATGGCACACATGACAATAGCAAGGAAACAGGGGAAGGGGCTCAAGATAAGTAGCCATCAACTCACAACGACTGAAGGTCAAGAAACAATAGCTAAATGGATCGCGGAGCACACCCAAGCCATTAGCGCTAATACAACGGAGATCGCCCAGCTGACAGCAATCAACGGAGGAATAGAGAAACCGATGATGGGCGATCCCGGAACGCCAGCGGGGCCTCGCAACCCCTCACCCACCGGCAGGTCAATGTGTTGGACAAAGGGGGGTGACGTGACCGCGAGTGAGGGGGCGCTGACCGGCGCGGGGTATTTAAACCCCGCACCGGCGCGCTCCTGTCACTCTCAGCTTTTTTCCGATGCTGTACCTGCGCTGTGAATAAACCAGAGCCTGTCCCACCGAACCAGTGTCTGAGCATTATTCAGAGGTAGGCAGCGCATGACAGTAACCCTTCCCAACTTTGCAGATCACATGCAAGACTGTGAGGTCCATACAAGTGTATGGATGTACATACACCCATCATGTAAGTACAGACACCATACACATACTCCAGAGCCTCCCAGGATACACATATCCTACTCTTAAAAAGCTAAATACTTCAGTAGAGAGGATTCATCACTAAGGTCAGCACCAGAATTCCACCCACGAGAAATTTGCCAAAATGCTTTTGCCCTCTGAAAAACATTTTGAAAACTAATTCTCTTTCATTAAATGGAGTGAGAATGAATAGGAAAAAGAAGTAAGATCATTTTCTGCGCAGCACTATTGAGAATACTGTCCCCTGAAAGCATTATATTGTGGTCACTGTCAAAATAATACTAAGATGGTGTTCTCTCTGTTTTATATCATCCTGAGGCCAAGAAGGTGAAGGGCATTTTTCAACTACCAAAAAATTCTATGTGAGAATTTTCCCATTTATAATATTAAGCCACATAATTTTCACATTTATATTAAGTCACTGTTTTTAAATTATCATCCATTGATTTAATGGACTTCAAAACCCATGCTGGCTGGGGAATTCTGGGAGTTGAAGTCCACACCTCTTAAAGTTACTGAGGTTGAGAACCACTGATCTAAGCCATCAACTATGGCACTGTACACACCATACAATGAATGGATTGTGTGGATATAACTTGTTATATCAAAACCCACCAAATATACTGTTGAACAATTGGTTCCTGATCAGGTAAGGAGCAAAGCATACAGAACTGGGGAGGTGTGGCTGGCAGGAGCAATGCACTCAGAGATGGCTTCCTGCAAGGGAAGGTTGACCTTCTCTCAGGTGATGAGGCAGCTGTCTATGCTCAGCCATGTTCCCAGTGTTTCTGGGTTGGCACTGCCTGGTGCCCTTGGTATTGCTGTCTCCCACACAAAATGCTGAGCAGTCTGAAGGCAACTCACATTGGACACAGCCAGCTCTCCCTTGTGCAATGTGAAAGATAACAGCTATTAGGGGAAAACAAATATTAGGGGGAAAGAAGTAACAAACCAGTTCACAGGAACTGTCTAAATAACAGTCCTGCCTGAACGACACTAAGAATCAGTTGAGGATGATAGAATGAAGTAAATAATTCAGTCCAATTCAATTTATTGAGCAATTCAATTTATTCAAGTAAACAATTCACTCAATTTACCAGGTCAACAGAACTTAAGCAGAGAGAGCCATGGACAAAGTATGTTCAAGATGACAGTTTTAAAGGGTTCAGGTAGACAGCAAAGCGGGGACTGACCAATAAATGTAAAGTTCAAGTTGTTTGCAGCATGGAAGTACCTCAAGGAAATGTCTTCATACTGAGTGGAAGAATGATTCCCATGTAGACATAGCTTGATGTACTTACAAGTCAATAGGGTAAGTCCTGATTCTGTCAAGTTTCTGCCTGAAGTGAGCATTTCATCTTATAATTGGAACTTTCAAGAGCTTAATTTTAAAAAGAAATATGATTCCCACATAGTACCATAATCATTTTTTTTGTCTGGTCCATAATGAGAATGGATTTCCTTTGCAAATGGAATTGATCTGATTAGAATACAGTACGTAATAGCTGTAATAAAATAAACCGATGTAGCATGAAAATTGCTTGCAGATTAATATATTTAATTATACAAATACAAATCCCAAAATGTTGGTCCCCTTAGAGTCATATGAAATATTCAAGAATAACCCAAAGTTTCTAATTCACACAAATAGTTTCTGACTTCTGCAAAGAGCTGGAAATGCCATTAGATCAGCGTGAACAGCACCCACTGCTAAGCAAACGAACTTTGCAGTTTTCCAAGGTAGCATCCAGGGAGTTCCAAATCTTGATCTCATTTAACCTATTGCAGTTCAACTATTCTCTCAAATCCTTACTTTGTGTAATGATTGCCTACCCTAACAAAACCAGACTCACAAGTAGAAGCTTAATGATATCTGATTTATTAAGGAATAGTATGCAAATACAAAGAAAGCTGAGAATGAGGAAAAGCATGCCAAATACAAACTAAAAACCCTCGGCACAAACGTAATTCTTCCCCTCACCCAGCCGTTTCAAATTCCCCACCCCAGGTGCTGGTGACAATTTCTGCTGATGTCCTGGGAAGAAAACCTTGAACACACGAGATAACCCAAACACATTCCAATCCTGCCGAATACAGATAACATCCCAGGAGACAGAGTTCTCCTCCCCTCCCAACCGAAACATGCATCAGCCAAATGACATGCGAAACATTACGATGCACTTTAACATTGAAACGATGAACATGACACTTTGAAGCCTTCATTAAAATTAAAAAAATATGTATTATTCCAGGATTAGTAATCTAATATCATATATTCCCAACTATTTAGGCCTGTTAACTCTAGTTAAAAATAAGGAAATTGGACTCAGTAGTTGTCATGTTCGCCGTTTCAATGTCTTTGATACATCGTAACGTTTCGCATGTCATTAGCTGGATGCGTGTTTCATCTTTCTCGGGAGGATGAGAGTAGTTATCTTTTGGCTTTGCTTTGGAATGTATTTACATTATCTACTGCGCTCAAGGTTACTTTCCCAGGCTAGCAACTCTGATGATTGCTAGCACCTGTGCCGGGCGGGGCTGTTACGAGGGAGGCGGGATACGTTTGTACCAAGGGTTTAAGTTTGTATTTGGCGCGCTTTTGCTCATTCTCAGCTTTCTCTGTATTTGCCTTTAGTTCCTTAATAAATCAGAATTCATAAAGCAGCCTCTTGTGGGTCTGAATATTTGGGCTAGGGCAATCATTACATAAAGCTGAGAATCTAAGATCCTAACTCCGCTGGCCCCTGTCCAGGAAAAGACAAGTTGTCTAACCCTGTGAGGGAGAGCGCCAGCGATGACCGAACCCGACATCGTGAGGATGGAAGAAGGGGAACCGGACTCGACCGTGAGGCGGCCTGACCGAACGTCCCAGGGAGGGGAGCTGTCTGCCATCCTAGAAGAGGCGAGCTCCGAGTCGGAGGGTGAAGCCGAGGGTCTGAAAACCACCCCGGAGACTACCGTAAATTCTCCGGGCGAGCTGGTCACCTGGGATGAGACCCAAGGGGATGCCACGGTGGCGGGGGGCCCATCTTGGAGGCAGAGATACCCATTATCCCCCAACGTGGTGCAGGTGCAGCCAACGGAGGGCTCTCCCACCCCGGATCGGATCCGAGTGCTGGAGTCAAAAATGGACTCGTTAGAAGCTATCCTGAAACAGCTGAGCTTAGATGTGACCTCGTTGCGGGAAGTCCGGGAAGAGTCAAGCCAACGGTATTCAACCCCTTCGTCCCATGTACAGTCCCCGGAGCGGCGACGGCCAGTGCGGGGACGCGAAGGGGACCAGTCGGTCCAGATGGAAATCGCGGCATCGCCAGGGCGACCGCCCCGGGCCCCCGCGCCGCCGCGAGCCAGGGAAGCACAAACCCCTGCAGCACCGGCGGTGGGGCGCAGCCCGGCGGGAGGCGGGATGAGAGACTTCCCGGTCAAGTTTGATGGGGACCCGACCAAACTCTCATTTTTCTTGATGAATGCTAAAGCCTACATGGAGGAATGGGGGTTGCTTTTCCAATCGGAAAAGGCAAAGATCATTACCATCGCCACCAAACTGAAGGGGAAGGCGGCAGACTGGTATGTCCAGATGTGCCAGTCGGAAGCGCCTGAACTGGAAAAATTCGAGGAGTTCCTCTGGGCATTGAAACAACACTTCGAGGACCCATTGGCGAAAGAGAGGGCAAAGCGAGCCCTGAAGGAACTTAAGCAGGGGTTCAAATCCGTGGCGGATTATGCTTTGGAGTTTAAAGCGCTGGCTGGGAAGGTGGATGACTGGTCCCAAGCCACCATTATCAAGCTATTCAAGGATGGCCTGAATACAGAGGTGCTGCGCTGGTCCTTGGGGAGGGACGACCCATATACGCTGTACGAATGGATCCTGCTGGCAGGGAGGGCTGAACATGCCCATGAGATCTTCGCCCATCGAAAGACCACCAAATCGGGGCGGGAGGTGAAGCCCAGCCGCCCATCGAGCACCGGGGGAAAACCAGGACAACGACCCTGGGACGAAGAGCGAGAGAAGTGGTATGCGAAAGGCCTGTGTCTGAGATGTGGTAAAGAGGGGCATCGAGTGGCGGCGTGCCCGAAGGCAAAGGGAGAGGAACGGCTTGGAAAACCGCCGGTGAAGTCCCCTGCCTTGCCGAGGAAGCAGAAAGCCGCGGTGGCTGAAACCGAGGGAGACGATGCGATGTTCTACGAGGAGGAGGGTGAGCCCGAAATCCTGCAGCCAGCGGGAAACGCCAGCCACCTGCTTTAAAGGGCGCCGCAGGGCAGGTGGTGGAAGAAGGGCGCGAGCCTTCATCGGTGAGTGGTAGTTACCGCATTCTCACGGTGAAATTGAAGTTGGGCTCCCAAACCAAGACTGTAGAAGCATGGGCCATGATTGATTCGGGGTGTTCCCGGTGTCTAATGCACCCCGATGTGGTAGCGGCTTTGGAGCTACCTACTTTCCCTTTACAGCGACCCATCGCCTTTACACAGCTGGATGGGTCCATGGCAGGGGGCAAACCGGTCACCCAGTTCACAGGGCGGGTAGCTTTGCAGCTGGGCAGCCATCGGGAAGATTTGTCCTTCGTCGTGGCTCCAGTAGGTGGTCCCTTGGTGGTGTTGGGGGTGCCCTGGTTGGTGCAGCAAAACCCCCAAATCAACTGGGTTTACCGGACTATCACGTTTAGGGATGGGTTCTACCAAGCGACTGAGGGGAAGGGTGCCCCAGAGGAGATGGTGGGGGTTGCGGCAGCTGCGACTCCGCATTGCCCGGCCCCTCCTCTGGAAGGCTTGCCGGCGGATTACAGAACTTTTGCTGATGTGTTCGGCGAAAAGGAAGCCGACCAGTTGCCTCCCCATAGAAAGACGGGCTGTGCCATCGAGCTGCTCCCTAACACCCAATTGCCCAAGCCAAAGATTTATTCCATGACACAAAAGGAGTTGACTTTGTTGAGAGACTTTGTGGACAAAAATTTGGCGCGCGGATTCATCGAGCTGGCGAATTCGCCGGTGGGGGCGCCAGTTCTATTTCGCCCAAAAAAGGATGGGACATTGAGACTTTGTACCGATTTCCGCGGATTAAATGCCATCTCAATTTCCAACAAATATCCCTTGCCATTGATCAAAGACATGTTGTCACATCTGGCTAAGGGAAAGATCTTCTCTAAACTTGATTTAAGAGAAGCATACTATCGTGTACGAATCAAGGAGGGGGATGAGTGGAAAACCGCATTCAATTGCCCGTTGGGAGCCTTCCAATATAAAGTGTTACCTTTTGGGTTGGCTGGGGCCCCTGGGGTATTTATGCAATTGATCAATGAAGTACTGCATGAACATCTGTTTAAAGGGGTATTGGTGTATTTGGATGATGTACTGATTTATACTGAAACCATGGAAGAGCATGTGGCTCTGGTAAAAAGGGTACTGAGTAAACTCAGGTCAGCAGAATTGTATGCCAAACTGTCTAAATGTGCATTTCACCAGACCCAAATTGACTACTTGGGATATAGAATTTCAGATAAAGGCATCAAAATGGACCCTGCCAAGGTGCAGGCTATCATGGACTGGGAAAGCCCCCGCACCCGCAGGCAACTTCAAAGTTTCCTGGGGTTCAGCAACTACTACAGATTGTTCATAAGGGGGTTCGCTGAAATTGCCTTGCCACTCACCGAACTGCTTCGGACCAAGGGTGTGGGAGATACTCGGAGAGTAAAGAATCCAGGGGCGCTGTTGCGCTGGACGCCTGCTTGTCAAACGGCGTTCGAGCGGCTAAAAGCAGCTTTTGTCAAAGAGCCCATTTTACAACATCCTGATCCCTCAAAACCTTTTGTGGTGCAGGCGGATGCCTCCGATTATTCCATTGGGGCATTGTTGATGCAGCAAGACAGGACAGGGTGCCTCAAGCCATGTGCCTACTTGTCCCGCAAGTTCTCTGAGACTGAGAGACGTTGGCATGTATGGGAAAAGGAGGCATTTGCAGTAAAAGCCGCATTAGAAGCCTGGCAGCATCTGTTGGAGGGGGCTAATCATCCCTTTGAAGTATGGACTGATCACAAAAACCTAGAGGCTCTTAGTACCCCTCGAAAACTGAGCCCCAAACAGGTTCAGTGGGCTCAATTTTTCAACCGCTTCAATTTTCAGTTGAAATTTATTCCGGGGAAAAGGAATTTCTTGGCTGATGCGTTGTCCAGGCAACCTCAGGACTCCGGGGCAGCGCCAGAAGTGGTCAGCACCCTGTGGACAGTGCCCCAATTGGGTATGCAGGCTGTGACGCGTAGCCAAACACGCGCGCAGCAGCCTCCCACTGCGGACGCCGCCCAGCCGAACGCTTTGTCAATTCCCTCCCAGTTGCAACAAAAGTTTCTAAAAGAACTGAAAACGGATACTTGGTTGCTTGCGAATAAAGACAATGTTACTTTCGACCGAGGCTTCGCTTGGAAATCTAATCGCCTCTATGTCCCTGAAAGCCTCAGAAAAGACGTGTTACTACGTTCACACGATGACAAACTGGCAGGTCACTTCGGGTTTGTCAAAACCTTGCACCTGATTCGGAGACAGTTTTGGTGGCCCACATTACGTAAGGATGTTAAAGACTACATTGCCTCCTGCACTGTTTGTGCCATGTCTAAACGCAAGGTGGGCAAACCCCAGGGACTGTTGCAGCCGGTGGCTGCTCCTGCTTGCCCCTGGGATGAAATCTCCATGGACTTTATTGTTGAGCTACCACCCAGTCAACGCAAAACTGTCATTTGGGTGGTCAAAGACTATTTTTCAAAACAAGCTCACTTCATCCCTTGCGTGTCCATTCCGTCGGCACGTCAGTTGGCCCGCCTATTTCTTGTACATGTGTACAGGCTACACGGATGTCCCTCACGTTTGATTTCGGACAGGGGCACACAATTTACTTCACAATTTTGGCGGGCATTCCTTAAATTGTTAGGCACGAAGCAAGCCCTGTCCACGGCTTGGCATCCTCAAACGGATGGGGCCACTGAGGCTTTAAATTCTACGCTGGAGCAATACCTCCGAGCTTTTGTGAATTACCAACAGGACAACTGGGTAGACCTCCTCCCTTTTGCTGAAGTTGCGTATAACAATGCAGTGCATCAAAGCACTGGCCAAACCCCATTTCGTGTGGCCCAAGGCAGAGACTTTGTCCCTATCCCTGATCTACCGCAACCTACCGGCGGATCGGCCACTCCGGATAATTGGGCAACGCAATTGGCAGACTCCTGGCCAATGATTCAAAAGGCACTAGCTGATGCACAATTGGATTATAAACAGTACGCTGATCGGAAGCGGGCTCCTCAGCCGGCATTTCAAGTAGGGGACTCGGTTTACCTTTCCACCAAGTTCATAAAGTCCTCACAACCTTCCAAGAAACTGGCTCCTAAATTTGTGGGTCCTTTCCAATTGCCGCTCAAATTAACCCTGTGACTTTTAAACTTGACTTGCCTCATAACCTCAAATGCTTACACCCTGTTTTTCATTGCAGTTTGCTCAAACCGACTATTCCTTCTGACCGCTGGCACCGCCAACCTCCACCTCCAACCCCCATCATGATTGACGGTCAGCAACACTTTGAAGTTAAAGAAATTTTGGACTCTAGACGCCTTCGCAATACTCTCCAATACTTAGTTCGCTGGAAACATTTTCCTCATCCTGAGTGGGTCGCTGCACCAGATGTGGCTTCCCCTGTTCTAGTTGCCCGTTTCCACTCAGCCTATCCCGCTAAACCGGGTCCCTAAGGGTATTTTTAGGGGGGCGGTATGTCATGTTCGCCGTTTCAATGTCTTTGATACATCGTAACGTTTCACATGTCATTAGCTGGATGCGTGTTTCATCTTTCTCGGGAGGATGAGAGTAGTTATCTTTTGGCTTTGCTTTGGAATGTATTTACATTATCTACTGCGCTCAAGGTTACTTTCCCAGGCTAGCAACTCTGACGATTGCTAGCACCTGTGCCGGGCGGGGCTGTTACGAGGGAGGCGGGATACGTTTGTACCAAGGGTTTAAGCTTGTATTTGGCGCGCTTTTGCTCATTCTCAGCTTTCTCTGTATTTGCCTTTAGTTCCTTAATAAATCAGAATTCATAAAGCAGCCTCTTGTGGGTCTGAGTATTTGGGCTAGGGCAATCATTACAGTAGTGCTGGAAAAGGAAGATTTCCTGTTCTGCTCCATCTGGATTCCAAGTGAGAAGGGATCTCCCTATTCAAGAACAGTACCATTTAAGTCAGTGGCAAAGTAGTTGCCTGGGCAAAACTCTTTACTGGACAATAGCCACAGTCAGAAATCTCAGTACCCAGGTGAAAAGGGTGGGAGACTGGAGATCCCAGGTAAGAGATTTGAGTTGCAACATCTTCCCTGCTGTAGGGCATGTGTTTATATGTATATGTGTGTATTGGAAGGAAAAAGGAGAAGAGGATGACCAGCAGCAAGATGGATACATCAAGCAGATCATCAGTCCTGAAGAATAAGGGCTTGACTACAGCAGCTTGGACAACGTTTTTTCTCAGGCTTGTTTCTCATAGCATACTTAATATTTACAGACTGCCCAGAAATAAATAAAAGCATTCAGAGCCATGCAAAGTTCTTCCACTTGATGACTTGAGATACAAATATTTTAAAGAGTTCCACATCTCAGGACTAGACAAATCTGTGCATTCAAGTTACAGTGGCGATGAGTGTGCCATTGGAAGACCTAAAAGACCAGATTAGGGACAGAGTGCCACAGAGAAAAATCTATCAGTGTGGTTGCTGAGTCAACAACAACTTGCAGGCACATAATCAATCGATCAATCAATGTGTGTGAACATTTATTCTGATATATGTTCTGAGGGTGACAGCATACCTGTCTTTGGGGCAGAATAGGCAATTTTCCTTTTCCAAGAATAACCTTTTTAAAATTACTGGCTCCAGTTTCCCTATTTTTAACCAGGGCTAGCAAACCAGAGTGGTTTTGGTGAACAGGATGCTAAATTACAAACCAGGTACTGAGTAATTAGTGCACTTATTTTGCCCCTTATCATAACCCCAAAAAACTACAAACCAACAACCCTCCCACCCTAAATCACACTGCTGAAAATGGGCATTTGTAGTGCCAGGTTTTGGCAGCATTATCTGGAGGTGCTTTGGGCCAGGGGTCATCTGCACCCGAGCTTGTAAGCTGCATGCATGGGGATTCTTTCAAAGATTAAGATGAAATAAATGATTCAGTTTTTACAGCTTCACATATCTGCCTCTAACTCTTGGGTATGGTTTCCTATGAATCACTGTTTCTCAGCATACTCATTGGTTCTTCCCCTTTATTATTCCACCACTACTTTCTTATTCTGGGTCCATCTTGCTATCACCAATATGATTTCTATGTAGTTTAATTAGTCTAGCCGATCATCTTAAAAACTCAGTTCAGACTGTGTAATTCTCATAGGCTGTGCAGCTTCTAATAGATTTGGATATCAAATTACTGATGACTGGTATCAGTCGATTAAAACTCTTCCATTCTACATTGATATTTTTCATCTGACACTGCTTGCCCATTTATGGGGAGGAGAGGGGTTTCATGCACATTTCTCCTAATATATCTATATCTGCAGAAATTGCTCCATGATAAATGGCCAACTATTAACACAAGGTGGGCTTATGGCCAGGCTTTGTTGTTTGATGAGTTGCTATTTCCTAGAAGCAGCTGCAAGACTGTTCTTAAAAATATCAGTGCAATTGGAGAAGGAACTGAGGCAAGTAAAGGCAGCAAGAAAACTGAGAACTTACGCAAGGCAAGTAAAGGCAGCAAGAAATAGCAAGGACAAGAGAATAAACTGCAGTTGCAAGTTTAACTTAATTGGTATGAGAGGAAAGTCTTTCTATCAGGCTTAAGCACAGAGCATGTCTAAATAATGCTGAGAAAATTGAGTTAGAGAGTGTACATACAACCGTTAGGCTCTGTGATGATTGCTTCTCAGTAGAAACCAGAAATGTCTCTAACAGAAATCATTTCCTATTTATTCACATGTGCAAGAAGGAAATGACATCTCGAATTAAATCTGAAGTGGAGCTTGTGTTTGGTGCCTTGAAGCCTAATGCGAGAAATCAGGTCCTATCAGGATTTGCTATGCATCTTTACTTCTAATGCAACGTGACCATTAATCTAAATCAAATGTTTATAGCTTCCCATTGATCAAATAGAAATAGAAGAGTAGCAATGCAAATTCATTAAGAGCAATCTCCCTTGTTATATTTCAGTAGTGTTCAAGGTAACAATAATGCCCCATTTGGCTTTTCAGTACTCACTATAGTTTCCCCTTTTTACCAAACTGAAGCTGCTGTTGTAAATTACACCTTTGTTGTTTTGCCAATGTAACCTGGAATTGGGCAGGAAGCCAAAAGGACAAATACATTTGGGCAAGGACCTCACTCTTTCTGTTCAGGGAATACACAGAACACAACACACATGCAGAGCATTTGTTACAGTCACCAATGCATTAAATAGAGAGCCAGTTTGGTCTACTGGTTAAGATGCTGGGCTAGAAACCAGGAGACTGTGAGTTCTAGTCCTGCCTTAGGCATGAAAGCCAGCTGGGTGACTTTGGGCCAGTCACTGTCTCTCAGCCCAACTCACCTCACAGGGTTCTTGTTGTGGGAAAAGAGGAGGAGGAAGGAGTATTAAATGTTCGCCGCCTTGAGTTATTTATAAAAAATAATAAAGGGATAAAAATAAACAAACAAATAAATAAAGTATTCAGTACCCTGTCTTTGACAGCCTCGTGTGGCTCAGAGCGGTAGGCGGCAGTATTGCAACCTAAACTCTCCCCACGACCCGAGTTCGATCCCAGCAGAAGCTGGATTCTCAGGTAGCCGGCTCAGGTCGACTCAGCCTTCCATCCTTCCGAGGTCGGTAAAATGAGTACCCAGCTTGCTGGGGAAGGTGACAACTGGGGAAGGCAATGGCAAACCACCCCGCTATAGTCTGCCAAGAAAACGTCGCAAAAGCGGCATCCCCCCAAAGGATCAGACATGACTCGGTGCTTGCACAGGGGACCTTTCACTTTCACCCTGTCTTTCCCCTTATGGATCAGAACAATAAAAGGACTTCACTGTATAATAATTTAATCAACAAAGAAATGCTAAAAAATGTAGATATGTCCACCAATAACTAGGTTACAGCAGTTGTCAATTCCAGGAGCATTTGATCCTAGGGCTATATGACCTCATAATTGCCCTGATAAGGGGTCACATTTTTAATTGTTAACAAGTTCACAGCGAAGGAACTGGCTACCATTGCAACGGGAAGCAATTGCCTAGGCAATGTGCTGCCACTGAGTTCACCCTGGGCTGTTTCCAGAGGTGAGGTCCAAGTAGGGGCTTCCAGGCAGATCTGAATGCACAGATTTGTCTAGTCCTGAGATGTGGAACTCTTTAAAATATTTATATCTCAAGTCATCAAGTGGAAGAACTCTACATGGCTCTGAATGCTTTTATTTATTTCTGGGCAGTCTGTAAATATTAAGTATGCTATGAGAAACAAGCCTGAGAAAAAAAGTTGTCCAAGCTGCTGTAGTCAAGCCCTTATTCTTAAGGACTGATGATCTGCTTGATGTACTTTGAGACTGATGAAAGAGGTAAGTTAAACTGAACTTCCATGAATGTCCTTATCCTTCTTTCTTTCCTGTTCTTTTTTCCATGAAAAGCTAGTGAGCTGGTTTTACATTACCATGAAATTTTACTTGGTTGGATAACATGCTTTATCTCACTAATGAAAAAAAATGTGGTGTCAAAGGTATTAAAGAGATTTTTTTTTTTTATCATGAACAACTTGTTGGGGAAAAGTACTGGTAGCACTGGAATTAATAAATTATTTCCTTTCTCTCTTCTATCAGAAGAGAATAGCAACATTTCAGGACTTTCCTGCTGCTTGATAGTTACTTTGAAAACTGGCTGATTTTGCAGAGTTGGCCATTAGACCATTAGCAATAGTAATACCATTTTAAATGAAATCCACTGCAAATGATTTCCTTTCTTCATTGCTGCTTCTGGAGATCAGTTTATTCAAGCAAAGTAGCAGTTAAATATTAAAAGCAATCTTTTTTTTTTTTCTTGGAAGGTGGCTGACTTAACTTTCCCCTGGACAGTTTTCTAGTAAAATATAATGCTTATTTGTTTACTACTTTTGTAGTATTTGGTTCTGAAATGCTATTCCTCATAAGCATGTTTAGCTATATTTAAAGCAGCAATGAAGAACCTGTGGCCTTTTATTACAGCTGAACTACAGTTCCCAGGATCCTTCACTGCTGACTGTGCTAATTGGTCTGCTGAGAATGATAATTTTGTGATATACAGGTTTGTATAAAGGTTCATACCCTAATTGAAAAAGGGGATATTCAAAGTTTTCTCTAGCCAAGGGCCATCACTGGCATTTGAATGGTAGTCTAGAGGCTAAATGCTTAAAACATACTAGGAAGAAATTAAATTTGCTTTAAACTTTTGTTTTATTAAAAAAAAATCAACCCATATGTATGTTTAATAACTTTTCTGCCACAATTAACATTTTAATTTGACAGCAAGTTTTGAGTAAAGGCTATATCCAAGTCTTGGTGGGGGAGGGATACATCCTTAATATAAAGGACTTAGAAGGAGGATGTTCAGGCTTTTCTGAAGAGAGCTTATCTATTGGTGGTAGAAGGAACTTTTTCCTTTCCTTTTGAAAATATTTTTACAAGATAGCCATCTGGGCATGCTATGCAGCACTGCTGCAAACCAAGGCTCTCACTTCCTAACATGTTACAAGCCACTGTTAAGAAGCCAGATGGTTGGAGTCTCTGTTTGCTAACCAGCTGTTAGCAAAGGATCTCAAGTCCTTTCCTTGTCTGGAAAGATTTTGAAGAGCCAGTTTACTTGCTGGTTTTTCATTCTGCCATCGTCATTGGACCCACTTTTTGCGGCGCCATCTTCAGCCTGCCATTTCTTCCTCTGGAAGTCCAGTGGCTCTTAATTCTGAGTAGACCTACATAAAATTGTACTGCTAACATTTCACAGAATTTATTTATTTATTTATTTGTTTGTTTGTTTGTTTGTTTATTTGTATTTCAAATTTTGTCACCACCCATCTCACTCAAAGAGTGACTCTGGGTGGTTTACAATACAACTAAAATAAATACAGGTTAAAATACAATAAAAACAGTATTCTTAAATAACAATAACAATATAAAATCTGAGATGGGGATGTTAAAAAGTTCTTAATTAAATTCATGTAATTCATGGGGGCCTCTTCAAGGTGCTAACTTTGATTATTAAAGATTGCTTTAATAAAATAAGTTATTCAGGAAAACAATATCTATTTTCAGAATGTTTAGGGGGGGAAATGCCACACTCAGCCAGATATAAAGACCACCGTTATCACTTTTATAAAGTCACCTGATTCATCTTCTAAAATAAATAAATAAAATGGAATAGATTACACCTCAAATGGTATGAAATCCTTTAATCAGGTCTGTAATATTGAGACTACAATGGCAAATGTTTCATTTTTGTTTCCAAATGTGATTTGCTGATACCATTTATGGTTGAAAGAATGTTTCAGGGAAATGCATCTCCAAGCAATGTTTAATATTTATATTTCATCTGAGACCAATATCCCAAAGAAACATTACTTTACATATTCTGAAGATACATTAGCACAATCACAGAGAAATGTACTCAAGGCATATTAATCAAAACAAATTTTGAAAGTGATAAATAACTGTCATATTCTTCAGACATGCCCAAAGACTTGTAGGGATGTCCCAATAAAAACTGCTTTATTTTCTCTAGTCACTGATAGTATTGCTTTTGTTATTTTAAAATTCATAAAAGAGTGCAGATTGTACACATGGATTTATATTGTTCACTGAATAATATCTATGACAGGAGATGGATGAGATTCCCTTCTCACCTCAACAGGCAGTTCATGGACCACAAATCTCCTTGTACTTATTTTGTAGCACTTTAAAAGTTAGCAGAGTGTGTATGGTTTTTATAAGAGAGAATTAGAATATATTCAGGAGCATGGTTCAGTTAGGGACCTTTAACACAATAGGTGGCGACATCTATCTGACCTTGGCTATGCAGGGATGGATCTGGCTAGTACCTTGACGGGAAACCATTGAGAAACCCCAGGGCTGTAGGCTAGACTGGAAAGTTGAAAAAACATCCCCGAAGTAAGCAATAGTAACCTTCTTTGAAATTGTGCCAAGAAAACTACATAGATCTGTCCAGGAAGTCACCAGGAGTCTAGAACAACTCAAAGGAGTCTCTGCTATTGTAAGAGGTCTTTAATGGCTGTGTCTTGGTGAATTAAACCATATCACCATGCACACAACAATGTCTCCTGATTAAAAGAGTTTTTACTAATACACACATAAAGCATGCAGGATTAAAGCATTCAGTTAATTTCTTTGATGAAACCACAATAGATTCTCATGATTTCAGTTGGGAAGATTAGCAATCAAATTCAAAATACAATCCACAAGGGGGAAATGCAAATTTAATGAAGCCCTAAAACAGTAAAATGATTTAGAATTGAGGTTTACTTTGAGTGAGGAGCTTGGCTAATGAGTTTAATGGTGTTTTCTCTCAGGCATTTGGTTATTTAAGTCGGCCTTTGCCATCAGCAATGGGGAGCTGAGATTGTCTGAAAAAGATGCATTTCAGGTAAAACTAGAAGATAGAAGGAATTATGGTAAATCTGAAAAAGGAGTTTCAAAACATGGTGTTTGAAAGAACAGGGCTTGTAGCTTTTCTGTGCTGCTAGGTAGCATTTGCAGAAGAAAATAAAACTAAGTCCCAGTTCCAGCAGTGCACTTGACAGCATCAGTGAGGTTACTCAACTAACTGTAAATGTAGTCCAAAACAGTTTCAGTCTGTTTTCTTGTGGGAACATAAAAATCCAGATATGTCCATCTGGTTCTTTCTCTCACACCCAGATACTTACAGAGAGCAAACTGGTGAGAAAGAGTGATTGAAAAAAACAAGCCACTCCATTACAGATCTCACTGCCAAGGCTTGGAAGCATAGGACACATCTGCCAAAGGTTGGTGCAGCAGCCAAGTCACACCTAATAACTGTCTGGACAAATGAGAAAGGGTGAGTGATGTCATGAAACATTGTCAGTTTTCTCCAGTCATGAAAGCTCACAGGGGAACAGGGAGTGAGGATTTGTATTTCCCAAATGGTAACTTTTGACTAGCTTTTGTGATGCCAATCCAGCACTAAGAGATTTTACTGGATTTGAGTGAGTTGTGCAATTGTCTCTTCCCCTAT
Organism: Candoia aspera; assembly: GCF_035149785.1. Lineage (NCBI taxonomy): Eukaryota > Metazoa > Chordata > Lepidosauria > Squamata > Candoiidae > Candoia > Candoia aspera. The sequence continues at coordinate 95,519,406 of NC_086154.1, forward strand.
ACTTACTTATCTGAAATGTGAAATATTTAAGTCCGTAGAGGGGCTGCTATACTTTTAACAAAAATATATACTTTAAAGTTAGAGATATTTCCTGATTTCTATCTTTTAGGCAGAGGGAAAGCCTCTAAAGCAGAGCAAATGCTAATCCATCTTGTTGATCCAATTTGCAAGTCAATTGAGCATGAATATATATTTTCCTGTCTGAAAACCTAGCATTTTTCATTTATGGCAGTAATAGGGTTAAATGAGAAATAATTATTTGGGAATGGCTTGGGTCCATCAGTTTTAGTGATTTGTAGGGCCTTTATTTAGCATTCTAATTTCATTTTAGTATGATATCTATAATATCATACTATAGGTATACCTACACCTACCTACACTACTTAAGCTTTTATGTATTTACAATTGTACAATGACACTGTAGTTTCTTCTGATGGTGTGCTATACATCGTAGAGACTTGTTTCAGTATGAATTTCTTCCTGTTAACATGGTCTTGATTCTGTGTTCAGTGTTTTATATCATCCCATTTATTTTAATGTTGGCTTTCATCCTCTTTACTCCAATTTTCATAATTTATACAAAACCAACTGTAAATATGTGATAGTAATGTATACGGATTTTCAGCAACTGTTCTACTGCTCCATAGGCCTCTTAAATTTTATTTGCTGAAATGATTAACAGTGTTAGAAAGTAAATGCATGAAGGCAGCTATCTGAAATGGGACATCAGCGTAAATGTGTGGAATGTTTTATTACAGACTAAATATTACAGTGAAACTCTGTTACACAGAAGCAAATACACCCTTGAGACTAACTAAGTTTTCATTTTTTTCATGATTGGTTGAAAGGCACTTATATTATAGTAAGAATTGCTTAAAGTAGGACCTTGAGAGATGCCAACTGATTTATTTCTGTAGTTGAGGACTGAAACCAGCAACAACCTTGCACTTCAGATTTTAAATGTGGTGAATAATTAATTTAATTAATCAAATGTCATTTAATCAAATCACTTATGTGGTAATAACCTTTAGAATTTTTCCATTGCTTATGTTTCTCTCAGGCATTTGGTTATTTAAGTTGGCCTTTGCCATCAGCAATGGGGAGCTTTTTCCATTGCTTATGTTTCAAATGTTACTCTATTTCTTTTAACTAAGTTTATAGTTTAGTTTTTCCTTTAGATGTAAGTACAAGCAATTCTAAAGTACTCAGTGGTTTAGCTTACATTCTATTTCATAAATTTACCTGCCAACTTTTAATATTTTGCATTTTATCACAGGCAGAAGATAAAAGATTTCTGTGTAGAATTCCCACTTAAAAGGAAACAATATGGGTTGTTTGTTGTTGTTTATTCATTTAGTTGCTTCCGACTCTTCGTGACTTCATGGACCAGTCCACGCCAGAGCTTCCTGTTGGTCGCCCAGCTCCCCCAGGGACGAGTCCGTCACCTCTAGAATATCATCCATCCATCTTGCCCTTGGTTGGCCCCTCTTCCTTTTGCCTTCCACTCTCCCTAGCATCATCATCTTCTCCAGGGTGTCCTGTCTTCTCGTTATGTGGCCAAAGTATTTCAGTTTTGCCTTTAATATCGTTCCCTCAAGTGAGCAGTCTGGCTTTATTTCCTGGAGGATGGACTGGTTTGATCTTCTTGCAGTCCAAGGCACTCTCAGAATTTTCCTCCAACACCACAGTTCAAAAGCATCGATCTTCCTTCTCTCAGCCTTCCTTATGGTCCAGCTCTCGCAGCCATATGTTACTACGGGGAACACCATTGCTTTAACTATGTGGACCTTTGTTGTCAATGTGATGTCTCTGCTCTTAACTATTTTATCAAGATTTGTCATTGCTCTTCTCCCAAGGATTAAGCGTCTTCTGATTTCCTGACTGCAGTCAGCATCTGCAGTAATCTTTGCACCTAGAAATACAAAGTCTTTCACTGCCTCTACGTTCTCTCCCTCTATTTGCCAGTTATCAATCAAGCTGGTTGCCATAATCCTGGTTTTTTTGAGGATTAGCTGCAAGCCAGCTTTTGTACTTTCTTCTTTCACCTTCATCATAAGGCTCCTCAGTTCCTCTTCTCTTTCAGCCATCAAAGTGGTATCATCTGCATATCTGAGATTCCAGCGATTTTAACTCCAGCCTTGGATTCCTCAAGCCCAGCTTGTCACATGATGTGTTCTGCATACAAGTTGAATAGGTAGGATGAGAGTATACAGCCCTGCCATACTCCTTTCCCAATCTTAAACCAGTCTGTTGTTCCATGGTCTGTTCTTACTCTTGCTACTTGGTCGTTATACAGATTCTTCAGGAGGCAGACAAGAGGACTTGGTATCCCCATACCACTAAGAACTTGCCACAATTTGTTATGGTCCACACAGTCAAAGGCTTTAGAATAGTCAATAAAACAGAAATAGATGTTTTTTTCTGAAACTCCCTGGCTTTTTCCATTATCCAGCGGATATTGGCAATTTGGTCTCTAGTTCCTCTGCCTTTTCTAAACCCAGCTTGTACATCTGGTAATTCTCGCTCCATGAACTGCTGAAGTCTACCTTGCAGGATCTTGAGCATTACCTTACTGGCATGTGAAATGAGTGCCACTGTTTGATAGTTTGAACATTCTTTAGTGTTTCCCTTTTTTGGTATGGGGATATAAGTTGATTCTTTTCCAATCTGATGGCCATTCTTAACTGTCCTTATTTATAAATTCTATGCCACGTGCAGATTCTCTGCCATGCCAGCAACAAAAGTATAATAGGAATCTCCTGGTGACTACACTAAAGAAGGATAAAGTTTTCCTTTATTCTCCTTTGAAATAATTCTGAAGCCTTTCTGTAAAACTGATACAGAAATTAGCAATTCAAGTCCACATGGATATTTAAATTTCCATGGGAATGTACAGTTTCCATTGATCAAGGGCTGTACTCCAAAAATGGATGGGGGTTGGTGCCAGTTTGGGAGAGGGTTTGGGAATTTTAAGAGGTGAAACAGGTGTCTTAAGTATCTTCAAGTCTTAAGGTACACATTTGCTCCCTGAGTCCATTCAAATACAAAGCAGTTGAACATTTGGCCCCATTTACTTAGAGGGGGGCTCTGGAATCCCCATGCTGGGCAGCTTCATGCAGACTGTCCAGCCACACATTTTGCACTCCTATTATAAGCAGTATATATAGAACTTGGTCTGACTACTGGTTTGTGTTAAACTATCATCAGAAAAGGTATGATAGTAGTGGGTGAACTGGCCTTTCTATTTGCTTGTTGAGTTCTGAATCAAACATTATAAACCCAGAACAAATTTCTCTACTATTTCAGGATTTCAAGTTTTCTATATTTTGTGCACATGTATTGGAAAAGAGTGTCTTGAAAATGTGCTCTGGTTTCTAGCTTTTGGAATGGGATGGCTGCAGGAGGAGAAGCAGGTAGGAGGCTTTTGAGTGGGATTAGCCTGTATCCTGCAGCTACCATTGGGCTGACCACATAGAAGAGCCGCTACTTTGTCAATTACGTGTCTTTGCCAGGTTCCTCCATCTTAGTGGGCTGCTGCAGCGAATAGTATCCTAAACTTTTATTACAACCAACTCCAAGGTTCTTTTCCCCTTACCATTTGGAGAAGTCAAGATTATGGGGTGCTGGACCTCAGAGCTTTGGACTGAGGAATTTGGGGGGGGGCAGTTTTGTGCCTTCAAGTTATTGTTGACTCCTGGCAACTCCCTGAACTAGTCCCTGCAGTTTTCTTGGCAAACATTTTAGAAATGGTTTGCCATTGCCTCCTTCCTAGGGCTGAGAGAAAATGACTGAGAATCTCACAGTTAAGAAAGCCAGTGAGAGCAGGTAAAGACAAATTACTTTGAACTTGTCCAGAATGAGAAGGATATATGTATAAAAAATACTGTGAAACAAAAAAGCACTGGAAAATTCCCCATATAATCAGTATACTGGAAACATCATGTCATGCCAAGTCCATTCTCTTTTTGGTAGGGGTCAGTACTTAGACATCTGTCTTGAAAATATTATAACAATAGTAAATATGTTTGTGTATACATAATCCTCACTTAGCAACCATAATTGGGACCAGCAACTCTGCTAAGTGAAGTGGTCACTAAGTGGGAAATCCTGTGACCACATCTGTGCTTCCCAGCTGGAAAGAGACAAGACTACTCAGTTTCATACCTTCAGCTTTTGTTTGCCTCCTAACCACTCCCCTGCCTTTTGGAATGCTCAAGTGCCTGCTTGCTTTCTTATACACATCAAAAGCAATGTGATCATGCCACAGCCTGGGGCTGGGAGCTTTGGGCACACTACACAAACAGTTTACTCTCTTGAAATCCCTTTCTCTCCAATCTCTTTGCTCTGTGATGGGGCGGGGGAGAAAAAAGCAAGCAATTTCTGTAGGCAATCTCTCCTTTGCCTGACCCTTTCTCTCTGCATTGTCTTGATGTTTAGAAGAGCAAAGAGCTTACTCCCTTGAAATCTCTTTCTCTCTTAGCTCTCTGTGGGGGCGGGTGGGGAGAAGGGTCAGGCAAAGGAGAGACTGCCTACAGAAATCACTTGCTCTTTTTCTCCCCCCTCCCCTTACAGAGCAGAGAGATTGGAGAGGAAGGAGGAAGAAATTTCAAGAGAGTACTGAAAGTAGTTTGTGTAGTATGTCCACAACTCCCAACCCTGGGCTGCTGGCATGATCACATTTCTTTAAATGTGTAGAAGAGCAAACAGCTTACTTTCTTGCAACTCCTTTCTCTCCAATTTCTCTGCTCAGCAAGGGGGGAAGAAAGGAAAAAAAAAACCACAGGTCAGGCACAGGATAACATGTACTGACTGTAATGGTGGTCATGTAACTGAGGGATGCTACAAAAATCATAAATGGTTGTAAATGGGTTGTAAAGTTATTTTTTCAGCACTGTCATAACTTTGAACCATTGCTGAATGAGTGGATGTTTAGCGAGGACTATCTGTACACATGGAGATCTTGTTTACACTGTGTTAAAAAAAATCAGCACATTTTTCCCCCAAGCCTGGTCTTTCATTGTTTTTCTTTATATATTGGTGAGTATAATGGAAACCAGTATTTAATTTATTCTGGAGTTTTATTATTTTAGAAGACATAGATTTTGGCTAAAACTGGTCAATAAATAACTCAGTAACAAAAGGAGTTCTTCTGTAGAACTTTTCTGAGAGTACAGTAAAAAGAATGCTAGTTTTCTGTGATTCCCAGAAATTTTCCAAGCTTGTTTCCTAACACCACCAACAGCATTTCTCACTGACATATTATTTATAGGCAATGCACATCTGAAGCCTTCCTTGCTTCATCAGTAATCAGCCCCACTCTCTCAGTGGCACTGCACCATTCAGCCCTGCTCACTGCAGCATGAGGCTGATTTGCATTCAAGTGTGCTACACACAAAGCAACTTCCATTTCTCATTTCTGATCACGAGTTTCATTTCCCATTAGCTATGTCTCAGTCTGCCATTCTGCTGATTTTCCATTTATGCAGAATATATGGCAATAGAGTTTCTAACACTTTACTCCTTATTCTAAATTTTTCCCCAGTGCATTGTACAGTTCATTCTACTATAGGTAATTTATTATTTTTAAAAAAATACTTGGATGTGCATTAGGGTGAAAGTATTACTGGTTTCTAGAATTTTGATTTTCACTAGGAAAGAGGATTAATGGGTTTTGCAACATTAAGGAAAAAAAAAAGACTTTTCTGGGGAGGGGGTATAGAAATCAATCTGTGGTCAATGGGGAGGCTGCTGATTCCTGCTTAGGGTTTTATTCCAATGGCATGATTCCAGCTGCCCGACTATATAATGCAACAAAACATTCTATTTATATACATATAATGATAAAACACATAGTACATTTCAAGTTGGAAACCCAACAAGTTAGCAAAACAGATATCATTTTATAAACACTGCAACTTGACACTCACATACGTCAAAACAGCATTCTTTAATTTCCTTTAAAAAGGAAAGTGGCATGTTGAATTTAAGGGATCATAAATTCTCCAGTAACTATAATTTGAAAGTTAACTAGGAAAGAATGAAATTATTCTAAGAGAATGCTTTCCAATTTTAAAATAATTTGATTAAGGGTCTCTGGAAATTCAGTGATAATATTGTCCCAACTGTTAGAGGTTGAAGCATTCTGTCTTTGCAGACATGCATTCTGGGGAGTGGGAATTTGACTTGAGTAATGATTAGTGAAACAGGTTTTATAACTATAACAGAAAGATTTATTTACAAGAAAAACGTGAAGAAACTAGGCAAAACCTAGCCCCTAGTTAATAACTCTCCTAGAATCCAAGACATATGTTATCTGCATGAGTACCAGACAAAAAGTCAGAAGGAAGTAACCCCAGGTTAGCAATCTTCTAGATCAGCCTTTCTCAATCCTTTGACCCCGGAGGAACCCTTGAAATATTTTTCAGGCCTCAGGGAACCCCTGCACATGCAGGTTCAAATATAGGTCAGAAGTTATAATATTATTTCATGGGTAGACCTGCATATATGCATTAAAAGGGTTCTTAAACTAAAAATAAAGAATGAAACTTACCTCTTTAATGTGAAGTTGCCTGAATTTGAAATAGTTTTCTAAAATAAATCGTGATCGCCCAGGGAATCCCTAGTGACCTTTCACGGAACCCGAGGGTTCCACGGAACCCTGGCTGAGAAGCCCTGATCAAGATAAAGAGCAGGCAGAGCAATAAACAAAGATGGCACATAAAGCGAATCCTAACTATCTACACCCCACTAGCCCCTAATTGTTATTAGGTCAAGAGGTGCTGAAGAATCAGTGCCATTGTATTCGACCTCCAATAACAACAGGAACCAAGCCTAAAGAAGTTCGAATTGGCACTGTTCTAGGACATAATCCATTTCACAGAATAGAGGGAGATGGGGGAGGCTGGTTTTAGCAGGCTAAGGGAAGTCTCCAGCTCACTGGGAAAATAACCCACCTAAAAGCTCTGCAGAACTTCAGTAGAACATTTTTTTTATTTTTATTTTTAAAAAAGGAGAAACTTTTGTGTGGTTTTAGATACACCGGAACTGAGCTGAATAAACGAATAAATATACAAAGATTGCTCAGGTGCAAAAGGCAAACAATAGTATGAGATCACATAGGGACTGAATTAATTCAAAGCAGTGCAAAGGCCCTGTGTGGAAGTGCCTAGTGTGAAAAGATTTGCAAAATCAGAATAATTCAAGCTCAGTGTGAGATAGCAGACGTAGGATTCCCTTTCTTAACTCCTAAGAGATACAGAAGACAATGCAAATGTAACAATAATTAAGCAATAAGTTTCAGGGAGCACTCTTGATTACAAAGATCAAGAAGGCACAAAATGCTAAAATAAGCGTGCATGAACCAAAAATCCATGCTCTGAAACCAACATGAATCTGACTAGAACTGCAAAAATAAAATAGTGTCCATATTTGATATATGGTAATATGCATGAAAACCAGCATGATGGCTGCTCAGAATATCACTAGATTAAGAACGTTTAAGAAGGAAAGAAGTAATCGTTCTATTTGACCTTACTAAATGAAAATGTTAGGTAGTGATTCCTGAGATTCTTGACCTTGCTACATTTTTGGTTTTTCATCAGCTTCCTTTCTTCCTAAACCAAGATTGGAACTGGTATGCGGGATCTCAGAATGAATCAATACCTAATAGCAAACTTAGAAAATGAGCTTAATGTCAAAGGTCCATGCCTGTCCTAACAACCAGGAAACACACTGAGACAAGGAACTGGTCTCTAATATTGCTCGTACTTAACAGGAATCCTAACAAACTGAAGAAGCGTGGGAAAACCCAGACATATAAACCCCAAGGGTTAAGGCGGTCCCAATCTGTGTCTCTTTGAATGGCTGACCAATTCCTCAGTGCTACGCATGCGCTTGACAGTCTGGATGGGAGCCCCCTGCTCACCATCCTTACTCATGACAATGCCTTTTGTTTTAATATGTCAATTGTGTCTTCTTGCTTACTAGTTTTTATATCATACAATACTGCCAGTTTATTTAAGAGGAAGGAAAAGATGATGTGAAATCCAAAGGGCATACATGCATGCATTCACAAACACACAGACATAAATTCTTTCCTGCTTCATCACCAGCCCTTTTTGTACTGTACATTCAACCCATACTACAGTATACTTATACTGTCATTTATTTCATATCTTATTCTGGCTGTAAATGTTTCTAGCCTGAGATGGCTCCCTTCGTTTGGCACCCTTGACTTCCATCTCTTCACAGTAACCTACAATGCTCTGGAACCTATTCTTCCATTTAGAACGTTTTCTTACTCATAGTGTCTATACGAAGCATTTAGTTTTCTTGCAAAGAAAACCTAATTAGAGCTTGGCTTAAAACTGTATAATGCCAACAACTTGATTAGGATAAAAAACAAGACAGAAAGAAATGAGACTTTCATATCACTGTAAAGGAAGTATTCAATGAAGCTCCCTCCTACATAAACATACACAGGAGTAATTCATTCTTCTAAAGCAGCCTTTTCCAAAGTAATGCCCTCCAGCTCCTGCCCTCATTCTTTAAATACAGGGCTGGGCCCTCAAAGAAAAATAATTTGTAACCTGTTTCTCAGAGCTGACAAGATTTGCTATATCTGAGGGAGGTGTGACATAACTGAGTTTTAAAATTCAGCCTAAGGGCACATTCACACTGCCACTATTTTACTCCCCAAATGCCGAATCTTTCCATCTTTGTGCATATAACAATCTTGCTGCAGTTATGTACAGGAACAAAGATCCATGACTTTTTTCCAACTGTTTGTCCATCAATCCCAAAAGAAAAACCTCCGGTTTCAACTGCATATTAATTTTAAAACCTCTGAATCAGTATATGTATTTGAATCCAGAATTTTCTAGCTTTTTTACATATCCACCAAACCAAATATTGTTCACATTTCCAACATAAATTTGAAGTGCCTTTATACATTCTACACAATTTCTCTGGTGACATACTGTATACCAATTGTACATCATTCATCTCTAATGGCACTCCATAATTACAGTCAACATCACAATCAATGTACAGCCTCGTGTGGTGCAGAGTGGTAGGCAGCAGTATTGCAGCCAAAACTCTCCCCACGACCCGAGTTCAGTCCCAGCGGACACAGGATTCTCGGGTAGCTGGCTCAGGTCGACTCAGCCTTCCATCCTTCCGAGGTCAGTAAAATGCATACCCAGCTTGCTGGGGAAGGTGATGACTGGGGAAGGCAATGGCAAACCACCCTGCTATAGTCTGCCAAGAAAACATTGTGAAAACAGTGTCCCTCCAAAGGGTCAGACATGACTTGATGCTTGCACAGGGGACCTTTCACCTTTCATCACAATCAATATCTCCAAAGTTACAGTTAGCATCACAGTCTGGCTCATATTACCTTATCTTTTGTTTTGTAAAATCCCCTAATTGTCTGTACTCTTTAATAATAAACAAAAAAAATTCCCATGAAGGACTGGTTTGTTTGTCTAATTTAATACCATCAAGCCTAAAGGAGACATCAAGAGATGTTACTGCTTTAAAGAATTTCACTAGGGGAAATGGGAGGGAATGTTCTTTCACTTTGGATCTTCTCTAGAACCTGAACCATGGACAAAGCAGAGGAGAGTGACCCTGAATCTTTTATGCAACTATATGTATGTATGTATGTATGTATGTATGTATGTATGTATATATTCACTCATCCACCTTGGGCACCATAAACACCTAGTGCCCCCCAACTCTCCTGTTTTTACCTGTGAAAGGTGTACAATATCTCCTATGCCTCCATCCCTTTATTTTTACCTAAAGGGTTATTGTTATGTGGTCATGAGGCTCATACTCATGGCCCAGACTACAGTTCAGGGGGGCCTTGTGCCATTGAGCGCTTGACCTCACTATATACCCTGCCTCCCATGCAAGGAAGCCCATCGATCCAACTTAAAAGGAAAGTTGTTCAAATCTTGCTGTTTGTATTATTTGTCTTCATACTAATTCCCTCAAAATTGTTCAGATCTTGCTGTTTGCATTATTTGTCTGTATATTAATTTCCTCAATCTTTCATGTGTTAAATCTGTTTTCTGGAGATATTGTATCTCCATGTCAACTGGGCAGCAAACTATTGGCAAGAATACTTAAAAAAAAAAACTGTAATGCTCTGAGTGGGTGATGAGTGCACCCCATTTGTGGCATCTCCTGTTTACTTGATGCCAAGGGGAGGAATATGTGAGACTAGGCTGAAACTGCATAACAAAGCAGGCACATAAAGCAGAGAGGATTCTTGTCTAAAAGATCCCTTAAGGGGAGACAAGGAGGAGGCAAGTCGTAAAGGAAAAAAAAAGTCACCTGAACTGTACAAAGACATCAAAGGAGACCAAAGGGCCTGAATAAATGGAAACCCCCACCCTAATCTCATCAACAAAGCAAGGACTTTTGGGGATAAAAGGGGTCCCAGAGCCCGCTCACTCCTGGAGTCATCCTTGGATCCAGACTTGGAGGCTTTCATCCCTCTTGCTAGTGCCTGGCAGCCTAGTTGGGAAGACGTTGGTAAGTGTGGTTGAGCGTGTGTGTGTGTGTGTGTGTGAGAAGAGCAATTGTACCCTGCAACCAGTAAAGTTTTGCTGTTCCTTTAAATTCACTGGGTCTCTGTGTATTTCAAAGAACCTGTTGTGCCTCAGTGTTCATTGGAAGTTATTTGTGTGTGTCCCTAATTATTTCCCAGCTGTTGACCAGGGCTGTGTGTCTTGTCTGCTCAAGCCACACCTCTCTAGAAAAGCAGGCAGAAAGCAAGGGGGGCTGACAAGATCTGCGTGCCTCAACAGGCTGTGAGTCTGTGAGTGATTGACCATAAGCCGAACCTGAGAGCAGCTTGTGTTGTGTGTGTAACAAGATCTTGCAGTCTACTTACAAGGAGCATCTATCCAGAGTAGAAGTGGGCAATCTCACGATCTCTCCTTCTTCCAAGGAGATTTCGCTGGTCAGAATACACCATCTGGCCACTGCTCTCCACCGTAATGCCATCCCTGCTCCTTTGGGGACATCTAGTTCACCATGAATCCTCACCAGAAGCCCAAGTAGATTTTTTCTTATAGGACCTGAAACTCAGGCAATGAAGCAAGAGGTCCCTCCAATAGGGACTGTGGCATCTCAAAACAAACAAAAACAAAAACATTTTTTTTCAACTATACTATAACTTAGCTGGGAACAAATCTTAGCTCAGCAATCCAGCACTACCAATGTTGTAGGCAGGGCCACCACACGCAGGTGTGCAAGTTGTGTACTGCACAAAGGCACCATGACATGGAGGATGCCAAATGATGGGAATGGTAGGGGAAGAAGCTTGTTCATCCAGTTACTACTTCGTGCGTCTGCATGTGCTATAGAAGAAAAGGGAGAACAAAGCACTGGAAAGTTGCAGCTGCCATGTAACATGACTTGATGCTCTGGAGGCAAAAAACTTGCAGCTTTCAGGTCAGCAGCAGTCCTGGTTGTGGGAACACTCAGATTTAGAACTGCTTTCAATTGGTGCAGAATCCCTGAGTGGAATTGTCCTGAGTCTTAAATAGAGGACTAAGAAAAGTGGACAGGAGATTCAAGGCAGGGTGGCTGAGGGAAGACCTAAAAGGGTACAGCCTCCTCAGCTTTCAACAATAATGCAATGAGGTAGCTCTCAGGGAACTGCCCAAAAGAAGTTAAAACATGGTTTATTCCTTGTGAAAGCTGATTATCCTAGTCAAACCTGCCTTGTTTCTGCCCTGAATAGACTAGCAACTTCTATTTTACTGCTGCTTTTAGAAAAAAAAGTCTGAAATGGAGCAATGTATAACAGCTTTTGGCAGATACATCTCATCTGTTAGGGTAGGAGGGAAGCAGTAAGCTTAGAAGAGCAATAAAGCATTAAGATAGGCTGCAATGGCTTCAGAAATCATTGTGAGGGTGTGTTACTGTTCTTGACTGGCAATAATTGGTGGGCCTCAGTATGGAGTGCCTTTCTCACCAGTTCAAAGCAGGTAAGCATGGTATATATAGTATATAAAATATATAAAACAGAGTCCATTCTGTCCCCCCCCCCCCAGCTCATTCTTTTTATACCTACACAAGCTACTTTCAGACAATTATTGGCTCCCAAATGCAACTCCCATAAAGGAAGGGGCTGATCTGAGAATTCGGTGCAAGGAATTTCAACTTCATCCCAGAAATTTATTTTTATATGCTATTCTTCTGATGAAGTATGAATGTGTGTGTGTAAATGTTTTAATAGAGTCTTCTCAGGGGCCTGAAAGGGCCCTTATATCATTATAGCTATAAAACTGTTACTGTTCATTTTGAAGTACTTTGCTTTATTTGGCTGCTGCCTTTTTAATAATGGTTGCTAAATGACTTGAAGGTCCTATTAGAAATGGGAAGGCAGAATATCTGTGTATATGAATAATTGTAGCATGCATTATTAGCAATTGTGATATCTGGAAATTATTTTCCCACCCCTTTGCTCACAACAGTCACAGTTTAGTTCAATATCCAAAAGCAGTGACTCTGGCAGAAAATACTTAAAAAAATAAATAAAAGAAGCCCCACCTTTTGGTGGGGTGGTGGTGGTGGTGATGATGATGGTGATTTCTCCAGGCCTGTCTGAACAACAACAACTGCCATTAGCCTGTGGTAGCAAGAGGATGCAACTTCATTATACAACCATGGAAGTGTCTCGGTAACAAATTGCAAAGGTTTGATGGCTTGGATTGTGCATGACAGAGTGAAAGGCAATCTTGGTAATGACCTTTCCAAAGGCACAGGTGGTGCCAGGCCACCAATTTCAAGCAGGTGCAACTCTTTAGGAAGAAATGCTTGACTGCTGAATGCTCATAGGTGCCCCCAGTCCCCATAGCAGTCCCAAACAGTCTCTTTAGGAAAAACAAGCAAAACAAAACAAAACTCTAGATATTTTTTTCTTCTTTTCTTCTGGCAGCTCCAAAATAAAATTAATGGTGACCTTTCAAGACATGAACATTTTTCTACCTCCATCTCATGTTGAATAAATTGCTACAGTTCAGTTCCCCTTCATCATTATAAGTAGGATAGCTTGCTTAAAATACTATTATTTTAATTAGCTTGGCTTTACTTTCTGGTCCATTGACTGCCATAAATATATATGTTATTTTAATTTGAATCATGTTGCTTCTCTCTCTCTCCCCTCTCTCTCTCTCAATACATAGGCTCTTCCTCTTTACAAAGGCAGCACAGCATTTATAACTCTCTCTTGATCACACCACAATGGTCATACCTTGTTCCAGCCTGTGATTTCAGCAGTTTCATGACAACCTTTCCTATTCTAGAAGACAACTTCCACCATTGCCACGAAGTATGAAACAACAAAGGAAGAAAAGTAGCATTTCACTATGTTCACAGAGGATATGTCAGGTGACTTGCTGCAGGGACTGAATACAGATGTGCCATAGGCACATGTGAAGGTACGGTCAGCCCCTACCTCCTTTAGATTACTGGTTGGAACAATATATGTCAACCATGGTCTGAAAATCTTAGCACTCAGTCCATGAGAACAAGTTGATTTGTTAGTAAAGCACTCTTAATACAATATGAATGCCATACTCTAAACAAGCTAATTTATGGTGATGTTCCTTTTTACCAACACAGAGAGGGTAGAGTGATACATTAAATCACTAGTGAAGAAAAGTACATAATCTTTTGCCACTTAGAGTAGATAAGGAGCAAGTAAAAAATCAGACAGTCAAGAGGAATACTAATTCCTTTTTCTACTATTTTTCTTCTATTTTTCCTCCTGCAGGTATTTTTATCTGCAGGAAATAACACTAGTAATTGACTGAGATAAAACTATCCATGAAGAGAGAGCTGTGGGGTGGCAGGCATAAGAAAGATAACAATGTCACTTCCCATAAGGAGAATGGTCCACAGTGGAACAGAGATCTGCTACCATCACTCATTCTCAGAATTCACTATGTGTCTTATAGGTCCTGGGTTAAAAAAAAATAATCTGTAGAACTTTATTTTTAACATGATTTAGTTAGAGAAGTGGCTAGAGATATCGCCTCCCATGCTGCCAACAATGTAAGTACCGCATTGTAAAGTCAGAGACAGGTAAGACTCGGCTGAGACATCTGTAGGAATTTTCTTGGGAAGTTGTCAGAAAAGCAGAGCTATAACAAAGATATTTAGAAATATGTATGATGTGGAAAATGTGGCAAAGAGAAAAAATTATTTTTCTCTCACAATGATAGAACTCAAGACCACCCATATCACCTCCTGACCCAAAGGAATATCAGTTCTTGAACACCATCCCCTAGACAATAACAGGACAAAAAGGCTATTGCTTGCTTAACTATGCTTGTGAACTTCCAAATGCACCTGGCTGACCATTGTGCGAAAAATGAGTTCTAGTTGAGCCTCTGGCCTGATTGTGAAGGACTTTTCTGATACTCTTAACGACTTTTAGGGAAGCAACACATTTTTACTATATCTAACGTTTACTGAAATGACTTTCTCTATTGCTTCAATGATGAGTCCTTAGTAGATAGATTTTAATAAATGATCCACATACCAGAAAAAATCAGATTCTGGTAGCAGAGCTTTATTCAGAAGCACTTTTAGTTCCCTGTGGATGAACAGGAGACAGAAGGCCAAAAGAACAAATTACTGTATGATTTTTGTCAGAATGAAAGTTTCCTCTGCTGGCTGCAGTCTTGACTACATTCCAGAGGGAAGCACTTGCCATTCTTTATGACTGATGCTGTGGATTTTCTGCTGGCTTGCTTGGGAGAAGTTGACAAGCTGGCTTCAGATGAAGGACGTATATTACCTGATCAGCCGCACAGGGAATATTTGTTACTGTTGGACTCTGTGGCAGATGCACAGCACATTAGAAAATGAAGGGAAAGACCAGCCTGGAAAATAATATCCTACTAAGCCAACATTATTATTGGAGGGAAACATGGCTTTTAAATAATATTTAGGGGCCAGAATAGACCAAAAAAAAAAAAAAATGGACATTCGGCATAGTGAGAATGATGCTAACTGCTTTTCACCCAGTGCCATGCATATCGGTTCTGAGCTGGCTTGTATCTGAAAACTTAGTTCTTTATTTCTTTTGAGGTGGGATATGTGGTGATAGACACAGATGCTATAAAATAAAATAAAATAAAAAAAATCACACAGCAATTCTTCAAGTGACATCCATTCTTCTATTTTCCTCAAGGCACAAATATCTTTTTTTTATATCTCTGATAACTTGGTCATTACAAAGGGGACTATATGATCTTAAATGTTTCTCATTTCCCTGCAGAGAATACACACAATTTAAAATATAATCTGGCTGTGACTGACTAGCATTGTGTAGTGTGTAATAAAGCAATAAATGTGCAGAGCAACCTCACAAGCAGGAGAAGATGGTGCTAGCATTCACTCTATTTCTGATATTCAGGAGACACAGGAGCACTGTTTATGTAGTCAAACAATATCACTTGCCCACACAACTTGCTGTCAAGGGCTTGGAGGAAATCAAGCTTTAGAGAGGGCAAATATACTGTATTTCTGTTGCTAATATCAGAACTGGCCAAGTTTCTTCCCCATCCAAGGCATATTTTAAAAGTGCCCCTTTCCCCCAGTTAATTTACCTAAGTACAAGCATTACATAAACTACATATACAATAAATGGATCCTGTGTCTACAGAATTTTCAGCCATTTGAAAAAAAGAGATAAAGCTATGCCACAGCACAATTCTATAGATATCTATTCCTCAGTGTGCAGCCAAAAAATGTTCAAAAATTGATTCCAGCTGCAAATTTCATTTCACAAACCAACAAAGCCTCCAATCCTTATAACATTTCATAAAGCTTAATCCAAAATAAATAAACAAAAAAGCAAACAAAAAATAAATAATTGTAATAATGGAAAAGTTCCTCTCTTTTTAGAAGTGCCACATTTACATGCAGAAAGCAGTTAAACCACAGAAGGCAAAGGAGAGAAGCCAGTGGAGGGCTCTGTCTGTCCATAGAAAGAAACACAAGCCAGAAAAGAGGCTAGAAGAGGCCCTTTAGTGAACAGCAAGCAGCTTTTAACAATTGTGTCATCCAGAAGAAAAAGGGGAAGGGTAGGTAACGAGGCATATTGGCATCAATAATATTAGAATTATAAGAGGGGATGAAGTGTGTATCACTTTTCCTGACAAAATCTCTATCTATCTATCTATCTATCTATCTATCTATCTATCTATCTATCTATCTATCTATCTATCTATCACCTACCATCTATCGTATATCACAGACACCTTTAATTCCCAGTTTATTTACGATTCATTAGAAAATCTTAATTTACAATTGCAATACATGAAAAGAAGCTGAATGTTTCATCTAGCTTGTTACATTTTCAAAATACAAACATTAATCTCATTGTTTTTAGGTGCATTGATTAGTTGTCTCTTCCTTAAGTGGTCTTGAAACACTGTTGGGAGCACTGAGATACTGAAAGGCTCTCTACCATACAACCTGCTATGAAAACAATCCATAACCTTCCAAAGCTGGCCTGAGCTTGCGGCAATCCAGCAAGGAAGACTTACTTGGGAAATTTTACAGCCGCTTGACCTGGGAGGAAGAGAGGAGGGACATCAGGTAATACCCAAGATTAATTTCCTAACTTAAATAATGCGAGCCAAATCATGCCACTTTCTAGCCTTCCTTTCTCAATTAACGCTTTCCAGATGTTCACAGAGAATTCTTCACATAGATAATGGAGGTATGTTTTACACATACACATACATACACACAGATCTCTCTCTTTCTATTTGTGTCTGTATACACAAATGCATGTGCATATGAATGTAGCCCCAACATAATTGGAGGAAAAAGACATGTAGCTTTTTGAAAGTAGCTAAAGAGAATAATCACAAAGTAAGAGTAATGCTGCCATGAATTCAAACTCTGGTCAGGAATAGAGTAATAGATTGGACCTACTCTGTCTTTGCATATAATAAGGACTTCTGACATGATTTCCTAAGAGATCCCAGGTTTCATCAACGGCTCCAAAGAGGTGGTATGCAGTTCAGGGCTCAGTGCAGAAGACCACCTGACACGTCATGTGAGTGGTCTGAAATGTAGACTTAATGGTACACTGCACATTGTTGAATTTATAAGATTGCAAAACAACAAGAGGATACAGCCTTGACCCACCAAACCAGAATCTATCATTTATGAATTGTGACTTGTTACTTGTTTAAGAATCTTGATTTCTGCCCCTGTTGGTACAGTCCTTCAGAGTAGCAATGGTAGCTGGCTTGTTGAACTGCTTATTTAATGCTGATATTTAGTCTGATGTACAATCACAACATGTTCTTTTTGTTCACTGGAGATTGATTCATTTTATTAACTAATTTCAAAAACGAGTATCAAAAGGCTTTTATTAATACATGTTTAAAATAAATAAGATGTCCTTATGTGCAGTCACAAAACACTTGCTAGTGTTGGTGTATTACACAGAGACATCTAGATGTGCAAAATAGTTTACATGGAGCTTCATTTAAATACAGCTAGGCCCAAATCAGAGTCTGGATTTAATGGACGGGCCTTATGTATAAGCTGATCAACCAATATTCAAGACAGATGCAGATGAACAACAGAAAATAAATGAGGATGTTAGCACCTAGGATGTAGGACAGGCTTTGGGAAAAGAAGGTCACACTAGCAAACATATCCTTCAGCACAACCCTTTCCAGATTGCCTCTCCTAGAGTAGTCAACATGCAGAAGAGCACTGAAAAGAATAGAGCCATTTCCATTATATTATTTTAAAGGCTATAATCATAAAATCCTGATGAAGCCAGCTAGAAGAAGGATAGCTGCTTTCCATCAGGTGGAAAGCTCCCTCTGTCAGTCACAAAACTACAACTGAGAGGGTACAAAATTAATTACCCCACTGTCTTTGTTGAGATGACATTTGACAGAGAACCTGCCAGCTAGAAGAAGGATAGCTGCAGGATATTTGGAAGTCAGCAGTTTGTGATTTTTGCTTTTGAACAAGATTAGATGAGATTTGCTATTCCAAGGGGCTTCCCTAAAATACTGTGACTAGGAAGTCTAGGAAGGAAAGCCTATTATTAGAACAGTGTTTCTGAACCTCAGCAACCCCAGCAGCTGGCTGGGGAATTCTGGGAGTTGAAGTCCACAGTATCTGAATTTTTGGAGTGCTCAGAAGCACAAGCACCAAACCACTAGGAGGTGTGGTACACAAAGCAAAGGGCATGGCGCTCATTCTTTTGGAGCACAAAGAAGAGAGCTAGCATTAAATCCATAAGCACAGTAAAAATTTAAGAGTTACCAGAAAATAATAAAGATAGCAAAACTTTAAAGGTTATAAAAAGAAAATATATAATAGTTTTATGTTTTGGAATAAAGTATAATGTTTCTCTAGATAGTCCTGGGTTGGAGGAAAATTCTGAGAGTGCCTTGGACTGCAAGAAGATCAAACCAGTCCATCCTCCAGGAAATAAAGCCAGACTGCTCACTTGAGGGAATGATATTCAAGGCAAAACAGAAATATTTTGGCCACATAATGAGAAGACAGGACACCCTGGAGAAGATGCTGATGCTAGGGAGAGTGGAGGGCAAAAGGAAGAGGGGCTGACCAAGGGCAAGATGGATGGATGATATTCTAGATGTGACGGACTCGTCCCTGGGGGAGCTGGGGGTGTTGACGACCGACAGGAAGCTCTGGCATGGGCTGATCCATGAAGTCACGAAGAGCCGGAAGCGACTGAACGAATAAACAACAAAGATAGTCCTGGAGAAAATCTATATGGTCAATAAGAGTTAACACCAACATGATGGCAGATCATCATCATCATCATCTTTATCCTCATCTTCATCATCTTTCTTTGCTGCCCCTTGAGTGATTCCTCTTGAATAATTTTTGGAAAATTTATATGGATTCTCCTTCACAAAGCTATACAATAAGTTTGAATAAGCCCAGGACACTTGAGGATTTGAATTTTGGCCAAATCTAATGCACATATTTATTGCACAGTCACTGTAAGTCAATAATTGGATGGGTTGACACACATATACTGTATCAATGGCCCTGTTCCCCAAAGAACTTTAACTGGGTCAGACATGGAGTTAGAGTGTAGTCAGAACACTAAAAAGGGATAAGTGGCCCAGTCAGTAGCCCAATGGTAGTTAAATATGCCTCCCAAAGACCTAGTTTGCACCCAGTCAGCTTTGTCACAGGAATCACCTAAATGTAGCCAATTTACACATTTTGCAAATCAGAAAAAGAGATGGAGAGAAGAAGCTGAAGAAGTAAGCCACTCTGTTACAGGATTCATTGCCAAGGCCTGACAGCACAGAAAATACTGACTGACTTAAGTGGTCAAACTCTGTCTCCTGCCTGATCAAAGGTGGAATAGGCTGCCAATATCATGAAGTCTTATCAGCATCTTCCTGGTGCAAAACCTCATTAGATACTTGAAGAATATGGGTAAGGCTCCATTAAGTCCAAAAAAAGTGATCTTTTACCCAGGTGGTGTGCTGTTAGAACTACTGGTAAAGAGATTTAACTAAGTTAGTGATTGACTGAGTCATGCATATTGTGAGAACAAGACTGTTGTGCTTTGTCTATCTGTCTGACTCTTCTTGATTTTTCTTGGCTCACCTATACATTTTTCTTGCATTAATCTTTATCTGTTCCCTCCTGGTCTTTTCATAATTAAAATGTAGCATTCAGTCAAGTGGAAACTTCATTTGCAAATGAGGAGCAAGATAGAGAATTAGCCTTGTATTAGAGCAGAGCAGAGCTAAGCAGAAAGCCTGTTTTTCTGAATGCAGCCCCATCTTTTAATTCTTCTTTACAGAAACCTTCAGGGAAAATGATTAGCTTACTAACTTAAAAGAAAAATGCTGAGTGTACAACCAAGTTTGAAAAGAAAAATCTTGTTATAATTTGCACTTCTCATATACCAAACATCACAACTTTGAAGTGAAGAAACTGAGAATTTGTGGCATGCAGTTAGTAGGGCATATAAACTCTAGTGCTGCTAAAAGCATGGCAAAAAAATCCTGCATACTGCTATGCTTTGGAAAATTTCAGCTTTAACCCATGGCTTTGTGTGTAGACATTGCTGCTAGATTAAAACAAAAGAAAGATTCACAAGTCATTTAAATTTGTGCATATTAAAGTGACACAGACTAAATGAGCATCAGACTTTATGAATAGTTTAATTCAAGTGTAAATGTGATAGTTAATTCTCTATCTGTTGAAATAATGACCTGAAATATTTGTGAGTCTAATGGAAATAAATATGTTGCTTGTTATATCAGTAAATCTATATTAATAATCCTGATACCTGTTTGTTTGTGTCTGCCTTAGAGGTGTCTTTTAAATGGAAGCTTAGAGAAATCGTAAGTTCCCCTATCCGTTTCCTCCAACACATGATTCACCTCCCTGCCCCCAGCACCCATTGGTGACCCCGTCATTCTGCCTAATGGTACAGCCTATTCTGCTGCAGTCTTTCTTCTTGCAGAACATATGTTAGGAGAAGGAGATCAAAGAGCTACACATATCCATGTACTTTTTTTTCTACTGTGTCTTCCATAAGGAGCAATAGAGAACATTCAGATGGGAATTTAGCAGTTCTAATGTGGCTTTCACCAAATGAGTTGTGATATAAAACTTTAGATATTTTTCTTAAAAAAATAATTTAAAAAAGAGGTCTGTATGTCCTGGGCATAATTATAATACTTAGAAGCATCAAATTGGTTCCCTCAGAAACAGGAGGCAAGGTTCTTGAGATAGTCTAATGATGTGAAGGGGAAAATAAGGATAATAATCACTGAAAAGGTAGGTGGTTATAATTGGTGGATAAAACAACAGATACTTAATCATTCAGTCAACGTTTGTTTCTAGAAAAAAGAAATGTTAAAGCTCTCTGGAACATCTGAAGTATTAGCTAATCAGGAGTTTATTACTGTGAAAATGTTTTAAGACAGATTCTGCTGGATGAACTCACTTGAACTTTTTCTGATTTAAGGGATATTTATTGGATCTGACAAACTCTTCTGCCTTTTGCTCTTTTATTTACAAAAAATGCATAATTTATAATATATGTTTTGCCATATAGGAATTTTAAAGGTTTGTATTAGTGTTTTGCAGATTCTTGCTCCATATAAAACATTCTACCCATATGATCAACTGACATACAGAACAAAATATATTCCCTCAAGCCCTCCACAGATGTACCTTTCTGAAGTTAACCTCTATAAAATGTTGAAACTTGTAATCCCTACACACCCAGTAGAAACAAGGTTTGGAGAAGGTTGAGTTTAACTATTGTAATATGCAGACCAAATCCCAAGATCAGAAGAACTTCCTTATAAGGAGGACAATAGTTAAAAGTAGAGCCAATACATTGCTGTATAATGTAGATGAAGATGCTGGCCCCAGGAAAGAATGTGGTGTCCCAGGTTGGTAAGTGGGTAGGCAAACTTGCTTCTTATTCCAGTCCAGGGAAGAGTTTCACAGATTTAGGATACTGTGGAATTTTCAATTCTGCTTATTACTCCATTTCAGGAGTTTTTCTGCCTTGGATGACCAACTATTTTCAATGCACTGCTCATTGTGCCATATTCTGATTTAGAAGAATACAAGCAAAGAGGTAGCTGCAGAAATCTTTCTTGTCTGGGACCAATGCATTTTGGACCCAGTGTCTCAAAGGTCAGGTAAGCTACTAAGATACAAGAGAAAGCAGAGGAGATAGATAGATAGATAGATAGATAGATAGATAGATAGATAGATAGATAGATAGATAGATAGATGACATTAAAAAAGACCTTTTGGTCTGAAATGCATCACACCAATATCGCTTGGGCATTTTGAGAAACACTTTTCTACTTGTCCATGCTTTTTGTGTCTACCTTCTCACAGCTGGTCTTGAGCTGATTTAGGAAAGAGATTACCTTTTAATCTTACTTCTTAATTGAACTGATGTTCAATACTGCCCAGAGTCCCCCTTTCTTGTGGGAGATGGGCAGTAATAGAAGTTTGAAGAATGAATGAATGAATAAATAAGTAAATACGGACAACATGTAATACATAATATATTGCATATTCTCTATATTAATTGTTACTCATTTTATTGGCTCATGCTATATTAGGATGTATACAAACAACTTATCTAACTTATTAGGATAAACTGATTTACTAAATAGTAATACATATACCTTCCCCATTTTTGGCATGTCCTGTGTCCTCTTAAGCTCACATCTAGAAAATATAGTATCACCTCATCTGGTAAGAGTGAAGACAACACAATTCTCTCTCTCTTTCTCCCTCTCTCTCTCTCTCCCACCCCCCCAAAGAACATCATGTTTTTAGGGTGTTTTTTTTTAATGCAAAAGTCAGAAGGAAGCCTACCTTCAAAACTTCTACTTTCAGAACTGCTACTTTCCATTAAGGCACTAATTGGGATTAGTAATATTTCACACGGTGGCCTTCCTATTGACGTTATTTGATTTCCTAAGGGATGTTCTCTTGGAATGCCATGAAAGATTTAGTCTCCTGAAGGACTTTGCAGCATTAGAATTTGTATAATCCTTGAAAGATGTGTATTGTTTTTTGGTAATGTGCCTTGAATAAATTGAACAGTATGGGCAGTGAAAAACATAGAATTCTTTTTTTGTTTAATGAAACCATTAAATAGTTCACAAAAATGTTTGAATAAAATAATGTGGGCAGCAATTTAAAAAGTGAACTTTGAGGTTTACATTTATAAAATGAAGAGAAAATATTATGCATAGATCTGGAGGCTACTCATTCTCAGCACCATTTCAAGAGGCACACAGACAAGTAATTTAAGACTATATTCTCTCTATATAGCCACTAGGCTGTTTGTTGGAGAGAAAAGGCATGGAAGGGATCATCTTAAAAGGCAGACGCACGAAGAGCAAGCTGGACACAACTGATCCTTCGAGCTCACAGCACTTGCAGAAGAGTCCTTACCTGCATCAGAAGCCTTGTCTGTAGCCAGAGTGGAACCAGCACCAGCATCTTCTACCTTGGCGGAACCGCCTTCTGCACAAGCTGTTCCAGTCAAGCCTCTCTTTGCCGTCCCTAGCCTCATATCTAGCTCTGGACCTTGTCGCTGCATTCCAGCACATCCAGCCTTGCCTTTAGCTCCCAGCCTTGCCTAAGATCTCCAGCCCAGTGCAGCCTTGCTTCCAGTCCTCAGCCTTGCCTAGAATCTCCAGAATCTCCAGCCTTGCTTCTAGCTCTCAGCCTTGCCTGGAATCTCCAGTCCAGTTCAGTCTTTCTTCTAGCTCCCAGCCTTGCCTAGAACTTCCAGTCCAGCCCAGTCTTGTTTCCAGAGATCAGCACTGCCTTGACTCTCCAGCCCAGTCCAGCCTAGCCTCCAGAGCCAAGCCTCGCCTAAAGGTTCCCGCCCAGTCTTGCCTAGCCTCCACGCTCCAGTCTGATCCTTCCTGCGTGCCAGTCCACAGAGCCTTGCCTTCCGTTTCCTCCTTGCCTTGCACTTTAGCATCACCAAGTCTGACAGCTTCAATCAGACAGTTAGCTGAATTCTGCCTCAGTCTGATACCACAGCCTTGCCTGTTCATCCACCATTGCCTGGGTGGTCTTGATTGAACTTACTTGCTTAATCATTCACAGACTTTACTGTTGTAAATAGTTGTTTTTAATAAAGAGTTTGATAATACTGCTGTCTGGCTGCCTCATAGTCTGAACAGGACATCCAGCTATGTCTCTTACATCTCTGCCTGTACTTTAAAGATTGACACTTCCAATAAATGAAGGCTTATCAGACAAAAGAGACTTGCAATCTTTGTCCCACAGATTTGAATGAGAACAGTAATGTAAGCAGAGCTGGATTCCATCATTCATTCATTCATTCATTCATTCATTCATTCATCCATCCATCCATCCATCCATCCATCCATCCATCCATTCGGAAAATTTATACAGCCACCCATCTCACAAATGTGACTTATTCCCCAACGTTCAGGGCCAATGGTCAATGATGGAAACTCTAACCTAGAATCATCTAAGGAAATGGTGGTCCCTAGGGTCTAATGAAAGGTATTCATTTACCCCTTTCTTAAGAGTTCTTGTTTAAGTGCCTGACCAGATTTGTCTGCAAATCTCTAAATGCAAATTATTTTTCTTGAGAGCACTGTCCCCAAGGCAGAAATTGCTAACCTGCAGCCTCAGTTACCTGCACTTTCAAAAAGCCTCTTTTTTCTAAGCTAAAGGTGCAGGCTTCTAGTACCTGTCCCTTTCCCACCAGCTTTTGTGCAGAAAGGGAGAGACAGTAGGAGAGACACTGATATAAGAAAGGTGGCAGAAATAAGGGTGGCCCATTGCTGGCTTTGGCCATGTCTCTTGTTAGCATGTAGCTCTGAAACGAATAAAACCCCGACCCCCAAAATACTCTCCACTCGTTAAAACATCCATTGATCCAAAGTGCTCTGAGCACAAATCAGGAGACTGCTTTGCTCAAATTAAAAGAAAAAAAAAGTGGTGGGGGGAAGCCCACTGAACCAGTTCTTTTTTTTAATTTCAGCAGTTTACTTAGGTCAGAAATAATATAAGCCTTGTTTTTTAAATGGAGGCTTCTGACCTTAATGGATGTCCTGAACGCTGAGAGAAAATGCACTCATCTAGGGCACCAAATGTTATAAGGGATCAGGGAAATTAATAGTGGGGTACATGGCAGAAGGCTGCAGTGAGAATGGGTGTGAGAGAACTTCAGCTACTACCCAGGAATTTTGGAGCTAGCCTTACTTTGCTCATCCAGTCTTTAAAGAGACCCCCTGACTGGCTAACAAAAATATGCTTTGTTTGGTTTTGGCACAGTGAACTCGGCCATTGTTGCTTACAAACCATCGCTTTTGTTTTAATGTCACGTGATTTGCTAAAAATGGTCGTTAGAACCTACAGCTCAGTGCAGTGTGAACCCAGTAATGATAACTCTTTCTGGGTGAGGTCTGAAAAACTGAGGAAGATTTGTTGTAGCTTGAACATATGGCTGCTGTATTCACAGTATAATCTACTCTGGAGCAAAAAATATAAAAGAAGAAAACTTGCATTAATTCAGGTAGCAAATGGAATGTATGACATACAGAGTAATTAATGATTTCACTAGAGCAATGCTTTCATATTTGATATATTCATACAGTATATATCTTAAGTTATCATTACATTTCTTTTTAATCATTTTCTGCCTTGTAAGTTTCTGATTGCACTTGATTCAAGATCACCCTTCCTGATTAGAAAATGAACTTCATCAACTCAGAAAGAGTGGGCTGGAGATGATCACAAAGATAAAATTTTGTAGGGAAAAGAAATGGGCAAATAACCTGCCAAATACATCCTCATACAAAAAGCTCCTTTATCTTGCTCAAAAGAAATATCTCTGATTGATAACATTGACCAGGGGGGCCTCTAATTTTGACTCTTCCAAGGAGACATGTTGCTTATTGCATTCCTTCCAGTTATTAACAAGCAGCTAACTCTCACTCAAGATTCAAAACGTAAGGAGGACTGTCTGTTTAGACAAGGGAGTACTTGAAAATAAAGGGATTGTGTAAAGGATCTGTAAACAAATATATCCACAGTCAACATCCTTACTTGTCTTTGGCTGGTTCTTCTACTGTAATAATTATACAATATTACTACATTGTTCTATTCAAAATGGAATGATAAGAAATGTTTTAAAACTAATTCAAAGGAAACATAATTTAGAAACTAGCCATGATCTATTACACTTCAAACGAGGTACAGTTAGTTGAAAATTTAAAGGCAATTCATTCTTATCTCATCTTTGTACCTCTGCCAAGAGAAGAGATGGGAATAGATATGCTAAAAATCAGTCATGAACAAACATTTAGTGTTACATCCAAATGTAGCTAGTAACTCCTGGTAGAAACCCTGGCTGTATAGAAACATAAGGCTGAGCTAAGATTTCTAAACCATGGTTTACTGAACAAATCATAGTGCCTTGATTCACAGATAATGCTAAGTCATACTGGGTGGATTCACACAGAAAAACTGTGCAGGGGTATATGTGATCATTCCCCTGTAAACTGAATTAAGCAATAGTTAAAGCTAAGCTGGTTCCATTGTCTTCAGTGGAATTCTATTTCTTGGATCTATAGCCATATTCAGGAGCTCAAGGCAGCATACATAGTACTCTGTCCTCCAGTTTTTCCCCCATCCAGGTGGGGGTAAAGGGTAAAGGTAAAGGTTTCCCTTGACGTAAAGTCCAGTCGTGTCCAACTCTAGGGGGCGGTGCTCATCTCCGTTTCTAAGCCTTGGAGCCGGCGTTGTCCCTAAGGACCCGTCCGTGGTCATGTGGCCGGCATGACTCACGGAACGCCGTTACCTTCCCGCCAAAGCGGTACCAATTAATCTACTCACATTTGCATGTTTTCGAACTGCTTGGTGTGCAGGAGCTGGGACGAGCAACGGGAGCTCACCCCGCCGCGCGGTTTCGAACCGCCGACCTTCCGATCGGCAGCTCAGCGGTTTAACCTGCAGTGCCACCGCGTCCCTTGGGGGTGGGGGTAGGTTGGACTAAAAAACAATTCCTGGCTCTGAGTTAACCATAGCTGATGGTGAAGTTGAAACTGAGTCTCCCTATACAGCACAGTAATAACTAGATACTGGCATCCTATTCTATTTGGAACATTTAGTTATTTTCAGTGAAGGAACTGACTTACAGATTTTATCCAATTATGGCTAGCCAAATATCACTGTAGTCAGAGTTAGATTTTGTCCTCAAACCATGAAATTACATAAATTTCCCTAATCATTTTGCCCTTTCCGAACATAAACTGAGATCCAGCTTGGTATAGTGGTGAAGACACCAGGCTAGAAACTGGGAGGCCAGGAGTTCTAGTCCTGACTTAGGCACAAAGCCAGCTGGGGGACCTTGGACCAGTCCCTCTCTCTCAGCCCTAGGAACAAAGCAATGGTGAACCACTTCCTAAAAAGATTGCCAAGAAAACTGCAGGGACTTGTCCAGGCAGTTGCCAGGAGTCGACTCTGCTCTGAAAGCACAAACAAACAAACAAACAAAATCTTGAGTTCCATAATATCCTCCTTGCGGTAAACCACTCTGCTTCAGTTGGAGTAAGGGATGTAGCCAGACTGAGTTGTCTATAGCCAAACTAAAGCAGAGGTCACTTGTATTTAAGCTGATTTATTCCTGTTGATTAATAAGTCTAAGTTCAAATAATTCAGTTAAGGTAGAATGAGAATCTGGCTATATATCAATCTATTCCAAACCCTTTTTCCAGTTTCCAGTTTTCCTAGCCGCAACCAAGTTACTTTATCATATTCCTTCCATATCCTGACCACCAGAAGCCAACTGAAATGAAAATGTCTGTCCCTATATTAGGAAGAGACCATGTTGGACACTGGTAAGTCTCTAAGGGAAGAAAAAAAAATCGTCCCTAATGGCTCTCTGAGGTTCTTCTGAGTTAAGAGTGATACAGTATATGGCTGACTTGTTTTCTATTTTAAATTAGAGGTTCTGAGTATCTCTTTGAAAGTCTCTGCTTCACTTTGTAACAAAAATAAATCATATTTAAACGTGCCATTTCCCATGAGATGTTGATTGCATGTCCAAGCCAGTGTGACATGAGTATCCTCCTCAGCACAGGGACAGCTAAAGGGCCACCCTCACCCTTAGGCAAAGGGAAAGAAGTGTTTCATGTGGCAAAGAGGAAACAGTGATTCTTCCCTTCCCTTCTCCTTTCTTCACCCCACATGGCAAAATAAAATGGGCTAGCCCTATGCAAATATTAGCCTAAACTGAACATCACAATCATTAGGTTTGATAATTATTGCTTGTTCTTGCTACTGTATGTCAAATGAAGCATTTAAAAAAAAACAAAAAAAAACACAACAGCCTACATTAGACCTACAATTTTTCCTCAAGAGTCCAGGTAGAATATGATTATTCTACGTAATCCCCTGTTGCCAGCTAGTGTGTATGTGGGTTGGATACCAAGAAAGGTGAACACCAAGGAAAATGCCAAGATGCTTACAATTCATAAATATTTATTGAAAAGGTCCCCCTACTCACAGCACCAGAAAACTCCATCCCCAAATAGCCATGGTGAGCCTGAGAGCAAAGATGGTCTTCCATGGAAACCACTCAAAAAGGGGTTGCTTTTGTGGTGCAAGTTTTATAGCCCTTCAACCCCTTTGCGCCCCCCCCCCAATCTCCACTCTCAGAATTGCTTATTTTAGGCATTAGAAAGGGAAGGTTACATATTAGTGAGGGTTAAGTGTCACATAACTTGTGATTTATGGCTTTGATGATTAGTCAGGATAGATTATAGAAAGAAGAATATTATGATGTAACTATAGAGAGAGAGATTAAAATATAATTGTACTTATAACTGCTGTGAAGAATATTGGAAGCCAGTTCTTTGTATATTTTTCCTTTCTTTTCAATTTTTCTTCAACTTTTTTCTTTTCTTGTACTTTTTTGTTTTTTTTCTTTCTTTTTTCTTTCTTTCTTTTTCTTCCTTACTTTATATTGGTTTGTATTAGTTTTTATCTTCATTTTAAGTTTCAATAAAAATCATATAAGAAAAAATGTAGGTCAATCATAGGACACCCACTCTTGTCCATTGCAGGTAGCAGGGCCTGCTTGGCCTCCTCTGGGTTCACAATGTCCACATTATACAGATAAAGCAGTAAGCTTAAAACACACATGCATGCACATGTTCACAAAACATTCATTTTGCAAGAAATATTCCAGGGATATTAATTTTGGCACATATGAATTGGAAATGACTGTTCGCCACCCCCACCCCCCACCCCAGGAACCTGAACAAAAATATGTCATTTGCCATTTTCTTTATCAAACACTTTGGGTGTCAATGATTTCCACACCTATGAG
Source organism: Candoia aspera (assembly GCF_035149785.1). Lineage (NCBI taxonomy): Eukaryota > Metazoa > Chordata > Lepidosauria > Squamata > Candoiidae > Candoia > Candoia aspera. The sequence continues at coordinate 95,548,342 of NC_086154.1, forward strand.
TTGAAAGTTATTCCTCAACTTCCTGTGAATTTTTTTTTTTAGATGTAATTTGCCATTTTCTTTGTGGCACCATGTGACTGTCAAATGTGCCAATTAAGTGCTGTGCGAGCAAAACAGTTAATGGAACTTTATCATTGGAACCCAAAAGCAACTTGGATGGAAAGAGGCAGGTTAGGTCATTTCTGTTGGAAAGGGCTTGCCTATAAGAGCCGTTTTCCTCTGTAGTCCTTTGAGAATATTTTAATTTTTAAGACAGACAATTGTGGCATTTAGCATGTCCTGCATCTCTGTCTTCTGCTCTGCTCTGTTATGACAATGCTGGTATTGCTATCATTTGTATTATGCCAGCATTTAGAACAGCTCATGTTCTTTCTCATCTTTGTCTATCAATTAATACCCAACTAAGAAACATCAGGGGCTAGATAACCATTTTCAGAACTTCTGGCTTTGTCAGATTTATTATGCTAAGAAATCAGTTGTTTTAATGAACAGAAGTTGAGCATGACTGCTCTGGGCTCAGAAGCTAGCAGGGCTGGGTGCTATTGCTTGGAACAGATTCTAAGACTAGGGCTGGACTAGACTGCAAAGTTGAAAACCATCCTGGTGAACGCCAATGGCAAACCACTTTTGTATAGTTGCCAAGAAACCTGCAAGGGTGTGCTTATGAAGTCAGAAAATCAAGTTCAGCTTTAGAGACCTTGTCTTCATCTTTTCAATCCCCCAACTTTGAGCTGGATGTAGCTTTCTTAGGCTGTGACCCTATGCATATATGCAGTGGAAGTAAATGTATTTGGTATTGATGGAATGTACTTCTGAGAATATTTCACTCTTGGTTATTTCTTCTGCAATTCATCTACATAATGGAGCAGTTGGAATTCTTAGTTTGCTTCTACCAAGTGGGCAGAAGCAAGTGAGCGACCAAGAGGGGACTCATCGAGAGAAAGCCATGGCTGAATCATCCTCTTTCCTAATATACAGATACATTATTTGTGGGACCTTTCACATCATCTTTGTTGATTCTTTCAAACTTGGACTGCCTTTTTATCCATCAGCCATCTTTGAGTGAGAATGGATTCGCTTAATGACCACAATGATTCGCTTAACGACTGCAATGATTCACTTAACAACTTGCGAATCACTTAATGACTGCTGTAAAATGGTCATAAAATTGGGTCCGGTCATGTGGTGACTCAAACTCGACCGCGATGATTTACAATGGAAATTCCCATCCCAATTGTGGTTGTAAGTCGAGGACTACCTGTATATCTTTCTGGGTTAACTCCAAGAGATTGGAGTGGGGGACTCAATGTTTGCAGTGGTCCTCCTCCTTCCTGAAGGGTGGCTTCAATCAGTGGTGAAGGCAGAGGAGAGATCTTCCTTGAGACTTCATCTTCGTAGAGAGGTTCAGGGCTCTCCTTTCTCTAGGTCTTTTCAACAGTTATGTGAAACCACTAGGAGAGCCATCTGTCAGCACAGGGTTCATTGTCATCAATATGCTGATGATACCCATTTATGCATCTTATCCCTGGACCAAACAGTCAATGTAGTGGAAAGGCTGACCCAAGGCCTGGAGGCTGTCAGGATCTGGTACAAACTCCAGCTGAATCCCTCCAGGACAGAGTGACTTTGGCTTTATGACCCTAACAATTCCAGGGCAACACCATAATTGATTCTGAACTGGGTTTCACTCAGCTACTTAGAGGTGGTCCACAATTTGTGAGTTCTCTTTCACTCACCACTCCTGCTTGAGGAGCAGGTGGTAGCCATGGCTAGGAGGCCTTTTGCACAGTTAGATCTTGTGTGCCATTCCTGGATCAGGAGGTCCTGTTCACAGTCACACATGACCTATTCGCCTACTGCTTGGATTACTGTAATGTACTCTACATGTGGTTGCCCTTGAAGAGCATTTGGAAGCTTCAGCTGGCAGAATGTGGAAGCACAGGCAGTGATGGGGGTATCCTAATGCTCTTGGCGGACCCCACTGTGTCAGCAGCTGCACTGGCTGCCAGTCAGGTTCCAGGTACAATTCGAAGTGTTGACTGTCACCTTTAAGGCCCTGAGGGATCTGCTTTTCCTGTATTCCTGTGCCTATTTATCCAGATCAAATAGGCTCAACTCCCTCCAGGTCCCATTTCTACAAAATTATCACCTGACAGGGCCTTGGAAGTGGGCATTTTCAGGACACCCCCCACCCAATCTTTGGAACATCCTTCTGGCAGAGATTTGGTGGCAAACTCTGTTTCATGCAACATTGTCTCTACAGCATTGTGAATTGTAGTACATTCATTTTAATGCTTAACTAGAGACCTCAATTGGCCCACAATATCTTATATTTAATCCTGTTCTAATTTCCCAAAAGTTTTCTGCCCCTAAGAAGAAATCTGCTTTCCAGGTTGTTTTAGAGTTTCATTAGAGTGTTCATAGTATCTCTCCTGCCAGGGGAGACAGGGCATTGCTGTTGTTTTCTAATTTTACATCTCTGTATTACTCTGCAGCCTTCTCTGCTGCCTGCAATTCTTATCTGAACAAACATACAGTAAGTTTTCCCTCATCAAACCTTCATTGTTGTATTCACTTGAAGTGTGGGAAGTCAGAGAGGCAGCAGTATGCCTAGGGCTACCTTATATGGATTGCAAAAATCCAGATAACTACTCGATGGTACTACAGTGTTTCTGTTTCCTGCCATCTGGTGATCTCCCAAATTTTTTACAACCCAGGTATGGTAGTCCTAAATACAACCAAAAGAAGATTATGCCATAAAATACATGACAGTCATAAATGTTTCTTGAAAACTATCTGTACAAATGAAAACAAAGGGAAACCTTTTTGACAAATCACCGTAAAATCAGATTAAAGTTATTTATTTTCATTTTGGATTATTCATTTCAAGTGTTCTTTCCAAAACATTATGTAGTGTTAAAGAAATTATTTTATACTTTAACATCTCCCCAGCATCCTTTTTTACCTTCCAAGAAACCCTGTTTCCTATGAGTTTGCTGCACAGACTGCTTTGCAAATTGTATGAGCCATACTTCCCTCTCTGAAGATAAGCAATGTTGAAATACTGAGGATATACAGGTAGTCCTTGTTTAGTGACTGCCTCATTTAGCAACCATTCACAGTTACGATAGTGATGAAAAAGTAACTTTATGACCAGTCCTCGCATTTACAACCTTCATAGGCCTGTAAAGCAAGGAAAGCTGAAGTAAGATTACAAGCATAGTCGTGGTCTCACTTAGCGACAGCTTCACTTAACAACCAAGTTGCTGGTCCCAATTGTGGCTGCTAAATGAGGACTATCTGTAGTCCTTTTCTTAGAAATGAATAATAATAATTTAAAAAAATATAAAATGTTTGTAAGATCCTAGCTTGATGTAAGGTAAGGGACTTATTCTAATTTTACAGCCCGGTGTGGAAGCCATTGAAAAACATGGCTCTAGCGCCACTTTTACATAAGAAACCCTAACATTTGGAAAGCACTTCTTCTGTGCTTTGGCTGAATTATTAGAGAAATCCCTGTGCCAAGGCTGTGCATCCCTGCTAGTATCTGGTACCAACAAAGAAATCTCTGATGTCTTAACAAATTTGCAGCCCGTGAGTGGAGCTGTTGCCACACATATGCATGTTCCAGCTGTTGTCCATATATAGTAGGAACTATAAACTAATAATTTGCCCTTCAGTTTGGAGATTGGTGCAAATCCATTGCATGGAATAACCCTTATATAAAGTGCTTGTTCACGCAGTCAGAACATCTATGTAAACCTGGCTTGCCAAGCCCACCAGTGAATTCACAGTGTAGTGAAGGGTAAGAAACAATCAGATCAAAGTATTATCTATACATAACCCACCATTTTTGTTTTGCTTTGATATAATTTATGCATACTTTAGCAAAATTTGAACAAAAATAAAAATAGCTGATCCCATCAGTTATATGAAGAGGAGTAGATTTTTTTGTCTTGCACAGAAAGAGAAAGACATGGAGGATGTGACCTCTCTGAAAATACATAGATCAGAAAATGAACATTACTGTACTAATCAGGAAACTGAAACACTTAAAATGCATAATTGCTATGGCTCTGCGAAGCTTTCATTCACCTCTTTGAATGTGAATATAAGTTAAACCACCCAGTTGATCTGACACATGCCTATGAATCAGATGCCTTCAAATCAATGATTTAGTAGTCTTTTGTGTATTCACATGTGCACACATACAGACATAACTTCTATCAAATCAAATTTTCAAGTCAAATTCATACAATTCAGTGATTTACAATTTGAATTAATTTAATCATTCAAATATATCAATGGAAGTGAAATCGCAAATTTGAACTGGAGTGATTCATGTATCCCTAATAACTGTATCCTTTGTATCCTGTCAGTAGCTTATCAGACCCCACCATATGAAACATGAAATACAGAGGAAATGTAAGTGCTCTTACTTGAATTCATGGATAAAGTGTTTTAAATGCAAACGAATCTCTATGGAGTGAATTAATCGTCTAGCCAATGGTTAGAAGCATTATTAATGAGGAAAAGAATGACCTTTTGAAATTGGGCAAGGCTCAAGGGCTCTGGCTACTTACTAGAGCAGATTTTAAGAGCTATTTTCCAGGTGGTAACATGATTAGAAAGATGCAATGGTGACCTAACAGTAGGAGATTTTAGAAAAGAGACAGTGTGATCTATCATAGTTACCATGGCAAACAAACACAAGTGTTGAAGTTTCTATTCCTGGAAAAAAAATAAACTAAAATGGAGGTTAAACTGAAGCATTTGAGAGTGATCATATGAAAAGCAATCATCTCTATCAATAGACAACAGATGGTTGGCAGAGGCAGAAGTGTGCCTTCATCACTGGGGTTAGAAAGAGTAGGTGGAAACTGGAGTAGGTAGAAACTGTTGGGTAACCAAAGCTATGATTCAGCTATAGCTACCATTAAAAAAAAAAAAAATCCCTTCTCACCCCTATGAGTGGTATGTGTCTTCCTCAACCTCAGGTCCTCTACCAGAGGCCTGGGACTGTGAGGGTTCTGTGCAGTATCTTAGCTGTTCCTAGCACTGCACTCTTCTGGACAGAGATCTCTGATGTTGTTCCTGGGATCTGTTGGATCCACTCTCCCAGCATGGGGGTCACAGCCCCGAGTGCCCCTACCACCACTGGGACCACTTTGGCCTTCACTTTCCACACATATATACATATACAGTACATATGCATATACATATGCATATGCATATACATCCAGCTACCTTTTTTACATACAAATTACATATATATCCATCACACTATTCCCTTTCCCTTTCAGGGCAAGCAATATTATGCAAAGCACAGAAGGGAAATAGTAAACTAAGGAAATTAAAGGCATGATATATGAAAAGAAAAACAACCATAGCTAAATCAAGTTCATGCCAACTTCATTGACTATACCTATACTGTGCATTCAACATCTTGCCCTTGTTTTTTAATCTCCTCACCTCTGTTTTTCTGAGGATCTTATCAATTCCATCCAACTACAAATTTCTCACTCTTCTCCTTTCTCTCAATCCATTTACTCTACCAAGCATAATTTTTCATACTGTAATTTCACAGGCTTCTGTGGCACTTCGTAACGTACTTCTTTTCATGGTATTCTAAAAGCTTCTGCATCTTCTTCCCCTGTGTCCACTTTCCATCCATTACATTGAATGTTAGATTCCCTTAATTTTTTTATATATACAGAACTTGTATTTTTTAATCCTAGGGTCATTCTACTGTAATGGTTGCCTACCCCACACACTCAGACTCACAAGAGGTTACTTAAATGAAATCTGATTTATTAGGGAATTTATGACAGTTACAGAGAAAGCTGAGAATGACTAAAAGCGCACCAAATACAAACTAAAAACCCTCGGCTCCAAACGTAATCCCTCCCCCCTACCGGCCATAGCAATCACCCCCCTCCCAGGTGCTGGTAACCGTTTTCCACACATCCTGGGAAAACAACCTTGAACACATGAGATAACCCAAACACATTCCAACCCAGCGGCCAACAGATAACAACTCCCTGACGAGGAATCTTCCTCCCTCCCGAGATCAAACACGTATCAGGCAAATGACATGCGAAACGTTACGATGTACCAAGCCCATTGAAACGGTGAACATGACATCTACTTTCATTCTAGCTTCCTTCCTTCTCTCTTTTTCTTCATGTCCATTTTGTTTCCTAGATCCACTCTTGACACTAACAAATAAGGCTCTGTCCCACATTTAGAACTTCTCATCATCTTTCACTAATGCTCTCAATCTTTCACTATAAACAATCAAATTGATTATGCATTTAATAAAGCTTTATTAAGTTTTCCAACAAATACAGTACATAAAAACTACAGGAAATGAAATAAAGTATACGGCAAGAGAAAAAAGGAGCTAAAAGCGTGAAAATACAAAAAAGACTACATAATACATACATACTAACTTCCGACTTTCTACAACAAAGATACAAATAAGTTAGTATCAATCTCTTACTCTAGTTCAAACTGAAATGAGGATTACTTCTATAAAACATTTCCATCCTCAATATAACATTTCCCCTAAAACATTATTTTTCCCTTGAAATGGATATATAAAAAACATATTTTATAACATAAAAAAATCCCCCCTTAATAGACAGATAATCAAATATTATCCTTCCTCATTACAATTTTACTCCTAACCAAAGCATTTATATAGTTAAACATTATATCTCCACCATTACTTATTTAAACAATAACCTTATTAATATCGTTTTACCCAAGATAAATTCATTATCCCAAAAGCAAACACATCTGTCTAAACCTTTAAAAGACCATGCTAAAAAGCACAATTAAACAGTTAACCCACTTCAAAGTAAACTAAGGCATTTATATATCTCACTGTTACACACAAGGTTTTCTCCTTGCAATCCTCGACCTGCCTTGTAAAGTCCAACTCATCTTCAAGGACCTTCTGTCCCTTGAGGCTTAAATCTTGTCTTTGATCTCAATATTTCAAGAATGCCGCTATTTCCGTTCCTTTTACACCCAAAGCTTTTCCTTCTTCAAAATTAACATTCCAGAGGTGAATCTTCTTCCCTTCACTTTTTGGTTTTGGGACATTACACCTCATTTTTTTTCTTTGAGACTGGGACCTTATTTTCCAAATAGCTTTCTAAGAGATGGTCCAAAGCATAAGTAACCTTAAGGTACAACTCCTTAAAAATATCTTTAAAATCTTCCATTCCCTCCACAGAATGTTATGGCGCCCTCTAGTGCTTCAGGATATTAGACAAAAGGCTGTCTTTCAGAAAGTGTTAATCAGTGGGGGTGGAAAAGTAAAGGTAAACAAAGCTGTTTCTCACAGGAAAGCAGATAGATCAAAGCTCAGCTCTGCGAATTCAAGGAAGTGGGTAATTCTTTTGTAATCCTTCAAACTTTGAAAAAAGTAATAGTAAACAGGCAAAGGTCTTTAAATCCAATAATACAATTTAAAAAGAAAAAAGAGAATATATATATATATATATGGAAAAAAGCCAAATGAACAAATTGATAACTTCCAAAAGTAATGAAAACCACCAAGAGATTCCACTTCTCTTTGTTGCAAAGAGCCTGTCCTTAATAATAATTAAAACAGAAAAAAAAAAGGTGTTTTAGAAATGGGGTAGGCCGCTTTTGAGTCCATTTAAGGCTTCAACACACCTTAGGAAATGGTGGCATTCCCTACCTCCCAGCTGCTAGTTTACCAGTCGATAGCAAAATGCTGTTTTGCGGTCTTCTGGCTGCTTCCAGCCGTCTGGAGGACAAATGGGATATTCCTGGGGTTCTCCTTAATCTGGAGAACACTTCTGGGCTCTAGGAAATCCTGCCTGAGCCCAAAAAAGTCTGTGTTGCTAGGTCAACCATGGAGCAAACGGAGACATGTCTCAAATTGCCAATCCCCCACTGGAAGTCCCCAAACTGATTATACTTTTAGATGAATAAAATTAATAAAATTAATATCCATTCCTTTTCCTTGTGTAGATATGAATACACAGATAGTCCTCGTTTAGCAACCACAATTGGGACTGGCAACTTGGTTGTTAAGTGAAACAGTCACTAATTGAAACCATGACTGTGCTTATGATCTTACTTCAGCTTTTCTTTGCTTTACAGACCTGTAAAGGTTATATTCTAATATATTCCTGGATCTCTGAATGACTCCATCAATTTTCTTTACTCTCTTCTCATTCCCAACCATTCATTCATGTCATCTATTTTTTTTTTCCTCCTGGATTACATTAATCCAGGATATTGCACATTTTTTTTCATATCTTATCTCTAGTTCTTCCATTATTATAATTCATTTAAATATTAGCATTCAACTATCAGCAATTTATAGACTTCTACCTCTATTTGTATGTGCACCCCAATTATAATTCATAACCTCTGACATACATTTTAATTGTTCCATTTATTTTCACTCTTCTGCATGTAGTGACCACCTCTGCTCCAGAAGTCAAACCACCATCATTCAAATCTATTATTGCCTTCTCCCTTTTAAAGTTTCTATCTTCTATCATTTCATTCATTGATTCATTCATTTACTCCACTTACGTTATGATGTAATCTTCCATATGCCATGATCATTATCAAATGGCCTGCAGATATTGACCTCTGCCGCCTGTCATGGTCCACTGAGGCTCTCACATAAGGATTTTTAGTAATGTAGGGAAGATGCTAATTATACTATCATTATCTCTACCCATGCAGCATTTGCTGTTAATTGTAAGCACAATATTGATGAGTTTTAGCACATTTTGGCCAGTGTTGTATAAGTGCAACCAAAGACCAGTTTTACCCCAAACATGTTCATGATATTTTATGCAAATTAGAATCTCTAATTTAGAGATTATCATGCAAGCCAACATATTGCTCCCCATATCCCAGGAACTCAGAAGTACAACATACTGATAATTAAAAAAAAAAAAAAAGATAATTTGGAGCCCTGTTGAAATAGAACACAGTACCATCTATTTACTACAGCATGTCTAGGCAATCTGTATCTGAAGAGACCTCTCTCAGTGGCTACTAGGCTTCATACTACTGTATATCTGATTTTAAACAATAAATGGTGAGCCCAAGGCTAAATTCCAGGCTTGGAAGATAAGAATATCACTGTTGGATCAGACCAAGGCCCATCTTAGTTTGGCATTTTTTGTTCTCACTCTTGCCAACAGATATGTTGAGATGCTCATAAACAGGAGATGACAACACACCCTTTTCCTACCATTGTTCCCTTGAAACTGCTATTTAGAGGCATGCTGTCTCTAATGTGGAAGTAACAGCTGAATCTCAAGACTGATTGCCCTCAATAGACTGGTCATCCATAAGATCCCTTTGAAGCTAGATTGGTAGTCACTGCATGTTCTACATTGTCACTACATAGGCTAATTATGTGCTGTGTGAAGAAGAATTCTCAGTCAGTTTTATTGGACAACAAACTGATGTATGTACTGTGTGTGTGAGAGAGAGAGAGAGAAAGAGAGAGAGAGAATGAAAATATCTCCCTGTTCACTTTCTTCTTGCCAGACATGATTTTATCCATTTTGATAATATCATTTGCAGTTTTTCTAACCTAAAAACTCCCAAACATTGTACCCTTTTCCAGTAAGAAAGGTGTTTGATCCTCCTATTCATTTTGGTTGCACTTTTTCCAGCAATATTATCTCTTTTTTCAGATGTGGCAATCATGACTGTACCCAGTATTCTAGATATGACATACTATACCATAGATTTGTATCAGGTCATTAACTTGCTAAGAGTTTTATTTTTGGTTCCTTTCCTAATAATCTCTAGCATGGAATTTGCCTGTTGTGCACTGACTCAACGTTTTCTTTGAGCTATCCATTATTTTCCTAATTAATTCCAAACAGTTCAGACTCTATCGGTATATATGAGAGGGGGCTTTGCCCCAATATGCCTCACTTTACACTTATTTAAATTGTCCTTTGTTTACCATGCAATTAGCTACTCACCCAGTCTAAAGAGATTCCTTGGGAGCCCTTCACAATCACTTTTACTTTTTGTTTGGTATGATTTGCAAACTTGGCCAGCTCACTATTTCACCCTAAGTTAGGATCATAAATAAACTGAAAAGGACTGATTCTAGTCCCAAATCAGATCCTTGGAAGCATTTTACTTTTTACTTCACTTTCCTGGGGGGAAAAAAAATCCACTTACCTTACTATTTGCTTTCTGTATTGCAACATATAGAGGATCTAGGGTCCTGCAACTGTCTGGTAATTCTTTTCATAACTCTAAGAGCCAACTCTTCTGATGAGAGGCAAAAGATGAGATTCAGTCTGAGAGAAGCAATGAGGAGTGTCTTTTTTCCACAATATAAGACAGCTGCAGCGAAGTCTATGGGAATGGGCTTCTTTACTGGGCCTGGAACCCCTGCATGAAAGCCTTGGGAGAATCAGAACCAATAGGGCAGATTTGGCAATGAAAGTGTGTTTGTTTGTTTATTGGAGCTAGTATGCCACTCTGTCCAAAAGGACTGTAAGTGGCTTTCATTCCTTTCTTTCAGTTAGAAGATAAAAATAGTAAAATAAAAGAGCAACTAACAATAGCAAACAAAATTAGCAAAATTACAAAGAAGACAAAGATCCTTGAGGAACAATAAACATCTAAATACAACCCAGTATTTCCACAAGCATCAAAAGTGTTATTTTATTTTTTCAGTGCTGCTTTGCTCAGTCATGTGGTATTATCTTTGTTCACATTCTTAGTCCCCCGAACTCTGTTTGTTTGTGGCTACTGATGCTAACTTTTGTGTGTCGATCTAAGCCTTGTATTATTTGATTCAGTTATCTTATTTCTTGGGTACTCACTTTGCTGCATTTATGAAAAAGTAAGTGCTTTCTGATTCTAGTGTTGAGTTTGTAGAAACCCCACAAACTCCAATATCATTTTGGCCTGATGACCTTGGTAAAAGGGTCAAGTGAGAACCATTTGTTCAAAATATTACTCCTTAGGAAGGGGGATTTTCTCCTCTGCCTCCATCCAGATTCCAGATGTAGGGGGGCATCTACCTCCTCAAAACAGCTGGTGGCAGCTTAGGTACCTGCTTCTAAGGGGAACAGCTACATGCAGTGTCCTGTGATTGACCTGCATGTTTTAATTAACACCTGGAAGAGAGGCTGCTTAGACAAGCCAGCTCTTCCTTTTTACTCTTGCAAGTTGTAAAATAACAAACTTTTTGTTCTAACCCCAATTAGATAATTATTTCCCTCTTTTGTTGTAGCAAGTGCCCAGGGCCTGCTAGATGTTTCATCCTCATTAATATGTAATCTTCACTTGCTGATACATAAACTAAGCAACTCCGGGGGTGGAGGGGAAGAGGGAGATTGAAGGACTATAAAACTTGCCCAAGAAAAGCAACTCTTTTGTGAGTCAGATTCTGGCAATTGGGGAAGGACCCCTGGTGCTGTAAGTAGTAATGGGGGCAATTGAAATAAACGTGATGCTGTTTAGGTCCTGACACCTCTTTTAATGTCCTCTGGCTTCGGTATCCATCCTGTTATTTTGTGTATGCTTAAAGGTTTTACACCATTTCAATCAATCTATTCAAAAGCACCGTTATCTGATTGGCCTATAATTTCCTGGCTCTTTCTGGGTTCCTTTTTAAACTTAATATCACTTTGGCTTCCTTTCATTTCTCTAGCACTGAACCTAAGCAAGCAATTTCATATTTGACTTTCTTATGAACTCTCAGGTTGATGTTGTTAGGACCCAGGAATTTAGTACAAGCTAGACATTCTTGAGCATCTTTTCTTGTTATTTCGATTTGCTTTGGTTGCTTCCCACCCCACACCTTGCACACCTCAGGAGTCAGTGCAAGTTCAGGTGTTTGTCCCATTATCTTCTGAAGTAAGTTACAAAATTCATGGAGTTTCCAATTGCTGTACTATTAAGTGTAATAGCAGAAAACTTACGTGCTTTTTAATTTGATTCTTATTATAGTAGATAGAAATGTATAGAATAGTGGTAGGAAGGGAATAATTAAATATATTTTATCTTTTGGAGGGGAGAAAGATGTTTAGGAGGTTAATATGAACTTTTTTTTCTTTATTTTAATATAAGGGGAAGGAGTAACTGGACTTAGTGATTTTTATTATGTGTTAAAGTGGAAGACTTATAGAAATAATGTGGTGTTTTGATTTAATCTAGAGTAAGAGATTGATTATGGAAATTTTTGTATATCCCTGCTGTTAAAAGTCAGAAGCCACACTTTTTGTAAACTTGAATTTTTTTTCTCTTGTGTTTTTTAGTTTTTTTTTAATTTCTTTGTAGTTTTTCTTGTTTCTTGTTTTTGTAGTTTTTATTTTTCTCTTGAAACCTAATAAAATTTTACTATAAAAAAATTCATGTAGTTTCCTTGCAATCACCACATCATCCTTTCCTTCTTTTCCTATATATTTATTGTTAAAATATTGAAATACAAAGAAAGTTTTAAAAAGAAAATAAAAAAGCAAGATAATATAAAAGACTGCTACATTTCAATTTTTTAAAAATTGAAAAAACACAAAGTAAATTACATCGTCCCCTTCCCTTCCATTTCTATCCCCAACTACAAGCCACAGTATAAATATTTGAACTTTACATCAAATGTTAGTAACTGTTCTTAGTTTCAATATGAGTCCTAAAAACATATTCCAGATGTCTAAATCTGCCTTGCCTTGTGGTGTGTTGTATATAATGGAGCCATTCTTGTTTGAATTTTGTTAAACTTTATTATGGATTTATGCATAACACAGCATATTCTCCAATTTTAGTCTCTCAGTTTGATATTGTAGGCACAGCGTCCTTTATAATGTTGTGCAAAGTTTATTCTGCTGTGGTCAACATGTATCTTAGTGAATTGTAACATTTTTCATTTAAGTTTTCCGCAATTATGCCTAATAGAAATGTCTGTTCAAATTTTATTTGATTTTTTAATGTATTTCTTTTGAACTGAACAGCAGTTATAAGTATAGATGTAAATTAACCTCTTACTCTATGGTTACAGCATGACTTACATTCTTTCTATAATCTATTTATTTTCTAATCAACAAAACCATATGTCTTAATTCCATTTTTTTCTGTTTCATGCAAAATGTCTATAAGGGGTTTCCAGTCAGTGTTAGACTTAGATAAATTTCAAAACTTACTCTTGTTTCTTTTCCCACTCCATTTAAATCTGTGGGTTGTTCATTGCCAATCCTGCTGGTTGTCTGAAATTAGAATTGGTGCCATTTGGAATAGAAAGTTCATTTTGGGTAATACAATATATTCATTTTTTATTACTGCAGTAAGTCCTAGCCAGGAGAGTTTCAGACCTCTCCACATTTTAAGATCTTGTTTTATTTCTTTCCATAATTTGTTGTAATTGTTTTGAAATATATCTTTATTACTTCCTGTCAGATGGAGTCCTGGGTATTTCATTGAGTCTTGTTATTTTACCGCTGGTCTGTTTTTTCACAAGATGTTCTTCATCAGAGGTTAAGTGCCTTGTTATTATCTTAGTTTTCTTTTCATTAATTTTGAATCCAGGAAAGCAACCGAAGTGTTTGATTGCTTGCATTAGCTGACATGTGGAGCTTTTTGGTTGCGTGATTGTCTGTTTGTGTAAGTCCCAAGTCCCTCCCTACTTGATTCTCTTCTTCCAATAGATTTATTTAAGTTACTGTTTCCTTTAATGCTTTTTGCCATATGTTCCTCACATAATTTCCTCCTCCTCCTCCTCCTCCTCCTTCTCCTCTTCCTCCTCCTCCTCCTCCTCCTCCTCTTTTTTTTTTTAAATGTCTCCCAGACTAATGGCTATCATTAGAAAGGGTGGTGAAAAACTCCTTGAAATATTGTATCGAGTATTGCGGAATATACATTAACATAAAAATGATTGTCTCATGGGACTTTGCTATGCTAAGGCTTTTATTATCTTCCTCGGGCTCTTGACAGCTGAAATAAAAGAAGTAGTCCTTTTTGTTCACAAAGAACACGAATGGTGCATCACTCTGCTCTGTGGTGCTCACACTCTAGCCTCGAAGGCGTGAAACTCTCTTCCAATGACACAGAGTTAATCAAAAGTTTACAGTGATTTACTATATATGCAGCCAGGCCCTATCTCTGATTATGCCTTACTGGATTTGCCATTTATCACAGACTCATACCTAAAGTTAGAAGGAAATGAATAACTTTCCCACTTATCAGCCCCTTAATATATATATTCTTTTCTTATTGGCATTATCACTTTGATTCAAACAGAATGTCTGCCTTAATACTGCAAAATTATTGGGAATCTAATTTTTTTTATCTGTTAATAGAACTATTGATTCTTAGTCGCGGCACCAACAACATCCAATAGCCTTCCCTTGGACATTGCATTGGCCCCCACAGGGCTTCTAAAAACCTGGAAAGACTGAGCTATTCCAGAGGATGTTTGGTGGCTGATGGTCATCTTGTGTGGAGATTGGCTCTTAAAAAGTGTGATATTGACTGAAACCATTTGTGTATTCCTTTGGGATTATGATTAACCAGTGCCTTATTCATTTATTGTAATATTATTTCAGATGGCTATTTTTATCGTTTACCATGAACATTTTATTCTTAGTATGTCTACTATGGGCATGTTATTATTTTATGTTGTTTATGGATTTTCACTGAAGTAGCTTACCGTGGGTGTTTAAATGGTTGATTTATGTAACCCACAGTGAGTCTATTACAGATTATGTAGCATACAAATTTAATAAACTATTACATGAATAATTAAATTAAAGTAGAGAGATAGAGGACTAAAAATAAGCAGTGTTTTCTACAAGAAAAAATTGCAGCCATGTTGGTTAAAGAATAATGTAGGACATGGCAGGAAATCACTGAAAATACGGGCATGATCAACACCACCGAGAAACCTTGGAACAGGATTAGGAATTGGAACAGTAACGCAGGGAAGGTGGAACTGTGCCACAAGGTAGCATCCAACTAAGTAGCATGCCAATTGTTCTTAAACTGTAAGAAAATTAAATGGCAGGAACTTCAACGGTATTATTATTTTACTGGCCCTTTTACAATGAGGGAACTTTAAAACTGTCATTAAGCATATGAAATCCAGCAAAACTGTTGGCTTTGTTGACATTCAACCTTAGCAAATAAAACATTTTGCACTGGATACCCACAAATATCTCCTGCAATTTACCCATGTGTAAAGGCAGATACAATACATAAGACATGTAGATACTCCAATGTTACAACACTACTAAAACTAGACAAATATTGTTCATATCCAAAGAACTTCTGGCAAATCTCTCTCCTGTGCTACCCATAAAAAAATATATGAGAGCATAATTCTAAATTAATATTCACCCATAGCTGAATGACTCATAGGGAAGCAAGTGGGATTTCAGCAAAGAAAGTTACAGTATGTATAGGCCAAATACTGAGCCTGAGTCAATATACTGAAGATGGTTTTGAGAGATGCCAAATCATGGGTAGAGTGCTCATCAGCTTCTCAGCAGAACACAGAATAGTGCTTATTGCTGTGGAAGCTATATAATCTGAAACAGGATTTCAAACTTATATGATCCCAGCACTCACTGAAAATCAATGCTGGTGTGCTGAGTTTGGAAGCAAATGAAGCCAAGTGGTGTATTCAGCAGAATATCTTACTACAAAGAAGTTTACTGGTGCTACTCCTCTTTAGCCTTTATATGAATGATCAGTCAGTCCTTCAAAGTACAAGAAGTTTCATCTATGCTAATTATCTAGCCATAAAAATGCAGGCAGGGGAATTTATCCAGATTAAAATAAACTAATAGTAGGATAAGAAATCCAGCTATTATGCTGCCAACCAACATAGACCAAAGAAAAGTAAGATTTAGGTCAGTTTCTTCCAATTGCACAATTAAGAAACAAAAAAAGGAACTGAACACTAACTGAAATGGTTAGTTGAATCTCAGTAAGAACCTTATATAGCTTGAATCACATGTTTTCATTTAAAACACAATAACTGAGACATGAGATCAATGCTAGGAAGACTATTATTCAGAAGCTTCCAGATTATTTATTTTGTTTTATTTATTTATTAATCAATGTCATTGAAGCCTAGGTGGCATACCAAAAAAAAAAAAAAAAAAGGTGGACTATATATACTATTCTAAGGGATAGATCCTGTTTAAAATTGTTTTTTAAACAGGATCTGTCCCTTAGAATGGTATACTGTATATAGTTCACCTTTTTTATGGGTATTATATTATGTAAGGTTTTATGTGACTTCCCCACTCTTGGAAGTGGGGGCATTTCACTATTTCACACAATGTATATCCTGGGAGGTACTCTTCCTTACAGGACAACTATCATCTTATATTGGGATTTATCAGATGTACATCATCAGACTCATCAGACATACTGAGTTCATACCAGGTGGAGTGTTTGAAGTGCATGGAAAGATCTGACTGTGTACATCTGATGAGTCCCAGTATAGGTCAAAACCAGTCATGTACTGCCTCCTGCTAGTCCATATAGTTTTAAACAGGGTGAACCTAGCCAACAAAGCAAAAGCCAGCAAAAACAAGAGTGATCCCCTTAGAGAGCAGGAAGTGTCCATTGTCCATATCAGAAAACAGCAATACAAACAACGTATTTCAATGGGAGTCTCAAATCCCCATGTCTCAGGGCCTCTTGAAAAAGCCAGGACTTCATTGGATGGAGGGGTGGTCACCTAGCAATCATCAGAAGCTTTGCCTTGGCCTTCTGCTACTACAGTTCTGAATATGTATGGGAACACTTCATTCACACGAAAAGAAAAAAAGAAAACTTTGAATAGCTGATGAATTATCATAAGTTGTTTAAAGAGGAATGAATGAATGAATGAATGAACAAACAAATGAGTGTTATTTCTGAGGATCAAAGTAGAGAGGGAGAGAGAGAGGAGAGAGATCATTTAGATAGCCTACAAATTGTGGCATAGAAATATGTCTACATAGGGCTTCCTATAAAGTAGCACTGATGGCGCAGCATTTTCTGGGCACGGTCTGGGTCCCTGCAACCTAAAGAATTCTCCAGGTAAGGAGGATCCAGGAAATCATCCCTTTTGTTCTTCAGATATCATTTTCTTGCAGGGTGTCACAGAACTGAGTTCCTGTGAATGCTGGGAGGCGCAGATGTCATCAAGTTTGGGGCTGCACTGAAGCCGTAAAAAGGACACTAAATCTTGCCACCCCATTTCTAAAACACCAAGGGTTGTTGTTGTTGTTGTTGTTGCTGTTATTATTATTATTTGTTACTGAAGAGACGCCTTTAGCAACAAAGAAATGTGAAGCTCTTGGTGATTTTCATTATTTTTGGAATTTACTAATTTGGAAAGTTGACCTTTTTAATATTTCAATTCTAATATTGGGATTTAAAGGTTTTTGCTCTTTTGTTTCCATTTTCTTAATATTTTGAGGATTATAAAAGATTTATCTACTTCGCTGAATCTGCGGAGTTGAATTTTGAGCTATCTGCCTCTACTTTCCTAAGAACGGCTCTTGTTTACATCTTTTTTCTCCTGATAATACACTGGAGAGACATGGAAGAAATGAAAACAATCTTTAAAGAACTCTATCATGATGTCACCCAAGCCCTGGATCATCTCTTGGAACTTGTGGAGTCTAAAGCCTACCAACAACTTGAAAAAGAAGACAAGAGTGAAAACTACTTTGAGAGTAGTGCTCCTTTTTTAAAGTAGAAAATGAGGATTAACGTTTCCAAGTCAAAAAGTGAAGGGAGAAAATTGGACTCTGGATAGTTAACTTTGATTCTGAAGAACAAAGAGTTTCAGGTGCAAAGGGAGAGATACAATTGGCTGTGTTCCTGGAAAATCAAGACCAAGAATCAAGGCTGGCTGCTGAATTTGTGACTCGTAAGGGGAAAGCTTTGTGTGTAATACTGAGATATGTAAATACCTTAGTCTATTTTGAAGTCGGATAATTGTTTAAATGTGTTTATCAGGATGGTTTCTCAAAGGTTTAGACTGATGTATTGTTTTGGGGATAATAATTTTTACCTTGGGTAAAGGGGCATTAACCAAATGTAGATAATTTTTTTTTTGTTATTTTAGCAGGCAGAGAGGAGTAAAATTTTAGTGAAGAAAGATAATATTAGATCCTGGTCCCTCCTAGTCAGCCCAGGAGGTGACTAAGGGATGCGTCCATGCTGTGGTATCTTCATCCAGCTTTGAAGAAGCTGGTGGTATACCGCCTCCTCAAGAGCCCATCACTGGACCCCTCCATTCTGGACAACTATCAGCCAGTTTCCAATCTTCCCTTTGCAGGAAAGGAGTGGAGTGGAGAAGGTGGCTGGATGGTAGTAACAGAGGATGTAGGAGGAAATGGATTGTTTGGACCTTGAGGCACCATTTCAGTCAGGCTTCAAACTGGGGTATAATATGAAGACACCGCTGTATTCTTAATCTACCGGAAAAGAAAAAGGAAAAAACACCAAAAACTGGAAAAGAACAAAACATAAAAATTATATTACATACATTTCAGCCTATTTTAAGGCAAATCATTACACTTTGTCTTCAAAAAAATAATATTAATCCATCCTCCCATTACATCAATAAAAAGCCTGCTCAGAAATGGAAAGTACACAAATATCTGTAATTCAAGATTTTAAATCTGGGATAGCTCTATCTTTCTAGCATTGTTCAGTGATTTTATTTCCTACCCCCTGAGTGCAATAAATCCATAGTTCTTCATGTACTTCATATATAATTAAACAATGCATTCATAACCTTATACTCTAATGATCTTTATGTTAGCCATTATATAACTATCAAATCAAAATAAAACATTAATAGAACAAGCCCCTATCATACAAGTAAGTGTCCCCTCATCAACCGTACACTTCCACCATAATGAAATTAATAACTAGTCCTTTTTAACTATTCTCCAGGGAGTCCAATAAAGTGCAAAAGTATCTTATAAGAAGTATGCAATACTTTTTTAGACTCTTTGCCATTGATTTATTAATAATGGATATTCCAGCAACTTATTCCAGAGTTCCTCCAAATAAGATATATTCATCTTAGCGATAACCTTTAATTGTTTTATATTGTGGGTTTTGGTTTATCTAAAGCATATTAATTAATTCTTGAACTTTGGATGCTGAAAAATGCATCTGGGCCAAACTGCAAAATCAAGAAAGGTTTTATATGTGTATATTGCCATTTCACAGCTTTAGGCAATCCAACTTCCACTTGCAATGATTCCTATGACTTGAAAATGTGATTGATCTAAAGTATGAATATTCCTAATTGTCCATGTCTTCCCAAAATAATAAAAAAAAAGTTTACCTGCTATTTTAATCAGGGCTTAATCTATAGTATAAATTTATTATATGAACAAGAGTCAAAATTATGCCTCTATCCCAACATCTTCAGAATGTGCTTTGTAGCCTTTAATACAGGAAACTCAACACAGCTACTGTATGGCTAAAAATAAAGCCAAACACCTGCCATTGTATCAAAGGCATCACCTAATAATTTTCTAACTAAATTTTCTTGAGATAACTATTCATAACTATTTAAATATTTGTAAATATTTATAATAATTCAACCAACAATTAAAGCCCAATTACTGTAAATTTCCATTGTCACATTAGAGTCTATGGAACTTAATCAAGAAACCTGATAAATCACTAATTACTGCTGCATAATTGCAGTAAGTTTCAGTATAGAAAATACATAATTATCAATGAGTGATAATATACCAGCAGCTTATCATAATAGTTTAAGCTCACTTCCACTCTTTTCTTATGCCTAAAATGTCTACAAAAGACAGGCCAAAGGTTCTAATATTAATTTAAAGTTATGATGAAATAAGGATCCGCCTCGCTGAGTCACTTAAGGCATCTTAAGGAATGAAAAAGTAACTCAATTTGTTGATCCAATTGATAAAAAAAAGCAGCAATCCATATTAAGCCAAAACAGGTGACCATATCAAAGACTTTTCTATGTCCAAGTGAAATTACTATCATTTTTTTCTGAATGTATAGCTAATATACAGTATTAATGAATAATATAATATTATCAGATATTTGATGAACTGTAACAAAACCAGATCATATTGGATGGATAATCAGTGTAATCCATTTACCAGCGTCACTGTCAGTGTTTGCAATGATATTTAATAAAGAAATTGGAAAACGTACAATTGACACAGTTTCAATAGAACTACAACTCTGTAGTTCAGGGTTGAACTGTGGAGTCCTTGGTACTCTCTGAGCTTGGTTGTTTGCTTCCAGACGTTTCATTGCCTGACTAGGTAACATGATCAGTGATGGTGAGTGTGGGGTTTGCTCCCTGTTTATATACAGTAGCTTGCCCTGCCAGTGTTGGGAGGTGTGGTTTTTTCCTTGGTAGTTCCTTGACTAGGGTATTGTTTTCTGCTTGATTGTTTGTCTTTTCATCTGAAAGGCTAATGATATGTAATAATCCTTCAGTATATTTACATATACTGTGTATGTGTGTGTGTGTGTGTATTTTCATACATACATACACTATTCTTTTTCATGTTAGACAGTGCTAAGCAAGGTACAAAAAAGGGAGTAAGAATTGGTAAGGAAGTTCCCCTTCCTATTTTCTTTTCCAGATTTTCTTGTTTACTTTTTTTAAAGTGTCCTAGGCAACCACTAAATTCACAGCCTGTCTATTTATAAGGGGATGGGAGATGTTAAGTACTTGCTCCTTATCTCTGTTTTAGAGAAGTAGACACTTTAAGATTGATATATTACTGGAGTAACTATTTATAAGACCACACAGTGTTAATGGGGCATAATGTGATATAGCAATAAATAAAGAAATATTACATTTATTGACAAATTCAGCTAAAAATCAAGATACTGAAAAATAATCTGAGAACAACTTTGACTTTGATGTGGAACTGAAAAAAAAATGTTGCTAATGTTTTAATAGTTGGTACATATCAACTAAGTGTTGGCAGATTGCTGGGAAAGCCTTTGGCCCAGAAGAAATCAGAAAAGTCACACACCAGGCATTTCTATAAAAATAATTTTATTTACAGAAAGCAAAACAAAAGCAAAACATATTTAAAAGTCTTGGGCTCTCAGTGAGAGCAGCTTGACTCTCTACATGTCTGCACAGTAAGGAAACAGCGACAGAAACTAAAACAAGTCCGGGCAAGTTTCTCTCCCCCAGGTGATGCAACCATTAACACGTGAAAAGGAGACAATTAAATTCAACCTCTTCACCTGGCCAAAATGATTAGTTACCATAGCAACCTTAATCTGTAGTAGGAAACATTAACACTCCCCTTTTTATACTACCGATTAAGATGCCAACCAATCTTTGACAACTCTGTATGTCTTTCCATTCACATTATTTTAACATTATCTCCCTTTTGGTTTAACAGAAAGCTACCATCCTCCTCCCTGTGTTTTTCCAAACCTAGGTTATTTGTTATATTTCCAAGGCTTTTTAATGTAAAATGGCTTTTCATGCAGGCTTCAAAATCAAGCCTCTGTTTTTCTGTTGGTGTGAACAGCAGCAAATCATCAACATAAATGCACAGATACATACAGCCTTGTTTGTCTTTCTTTATATATACACATGGATCTGCCTTTCCTTTTTTTTTCAAAACCCAAATTCTGCAGTTTTTCATCTAATTTTTGGTTCCAGGATCTAGCAGCTTGTTTTAACCCACAGATTGACTTCTGCAGTTCACAGACTAGATTCTCCCCTTTTTCATAGCCAGGGGGTTGCTGCATGTATAATTTGTGGTCTAAATCACCATAGAGAAATGCAGTTTGAATGTCATAGTGGTGAACTGACATTCCTTTCAGTGCAGCAATTTTTAACAGTAATCTAATTGATTCACCTTTAGTAACAGGTGCAAAAGTCTTGTCAAAGTCTAAATCTTTCCTTTGAGTGAACCCTTTTGCAACTAACCTTGCTTTATATTTTTGGATTTTGCCATCAGCATCCCTTTTTAGTTTGAAAACCCACCTACAACCCAGACAGCATTCATTGGGAGGTAGATTTACCAGTTTCCATGTTTTATTTTCTTTCAAGGATGCTAATTCCTGTTGCATGGCAGAATGCCAATTCTGTGCAATCTCAGGTGGTAAAGCATTCACTTGTTCTAAGAACTCAGGTTCTGTGAATATGTGAAAAGCCTTTACTGTTTCAGCTTGAAAATGTGATGGAGGAACGCCTTTATTACTCCTCTGAGATCTGCGAGGTAATACAGGGCTTAAATTTTGACTCCTATCACTTTCCTGAGAAGCATCTGTCTCATCAGACCTTCAGTTTGCTTTTCTGATTTAATGTCCTCATCAGGCAAAAAATCACCATCAGCAAGTCCTTGCTGCTCTCTTGTGGTGGTGAGATCAACTAGAGAGCTAGAGTTTAATCTCCCCCAGTTTTGTTCAGCAAAAGAAGTGCTTTTGCTAATTATTAATTTCTCTCCCATTATGAACCTGTAGTTCCTCTGGCTTTGTTCATAGCCAACAAAGATGGTTTTCTTTGTTGTGGGGCCTCCTTTCCTTCTCTGCTGTTTTGGAATGTGAACCCATGCAGTGCTACCAAACACTCTAAGATGGTTTACCTTTGGTTTCACACCATAAAACAAATGGAATGGAGTGTCCTGAATCACAGAGTTATACAATCTGTTTTGTACATAAGAGGCAGTAGATATGGCCTCTCCCCAATACTTAAAAGATAAATGTGAATCTTTTAGCATGCATTCCATCGCATTTTGTAAGATTCTGCCCTTTCTTTCAGCAACACCATTTTGCTGAGGGGTGTAAGGGTTAGAAAGAATTTGTTCTATCCCCTTTTCCACTAGGAACCTTTTGAATTTGTGAGAAAGGTATTCTCCTCCTCTATCACATTGGAGTGCAGATACAGGCCTAGGGAATTTTCCATTTGCCCATGTCACAAAACCTTTACATTTCTCAAATGCCTCATCTTTGTGTTTTAAGATGTAGATAAGTGTGTATCTTGAGAAATCATCAATGATGGTCATTGCATACCTTGCTTGTCCAAGACTTGGAGCAAAAGGACCAATAATGTCAGAGTGTACAATTTCCAGAGTCTAGTTGTAACTCTGTCACTGTGCTTACTCACAGGAGCTTTTAGTGTTTTGCATTCTTTGCAAACTACACAATCTAAGTATTTATCACAGGGTTTTATCTTTAGGTCAGCACACAGCTGTGGCATTTGTGCTGTATATTTGAAATTAGCATGACCAAATCTCCTGTGCATCAGGTGTACACATTGGTCATGATATGGAGTGTTGCCAACTGCAGCCTTGTAGCTTGGCTTCCTTGCATTTTGCACAATGTACAGGGAGTCTTTTAATATACCAGTAGCACACAATTTCCCATTTTTACGTATCTCACAACCATTTTTCTTAAATGTTATACCCTGTTGCAGCCAATTGTGCCACAGATAAAAGGTTTGATTGTAAATTTGGCACATACAACACACCTTTTACAGTTTCTCCCAAGCAGGATAAATACAAGTCACCTTGTCCCATAATTTTGGTCACAGACCCATCAGCCAAAGATACACTTTGTCTTTCAGTTTTAGACAGTGACACAAAAGAGCTTTTACAATTACATAAATGACAATTGGCCCCAGAATCTAATACCCATACATCAGAATTACCCTTCTCAGCAACCTGTGCAATTTGGGTTGTCTGAAGAGCCTTCTTCTGTGTTGCCCTTGTGTTCTTCTTCTCTGTCTTTCTACTTTTGGGTCTCATGGCACAGTCTTTCTGCAAATGTCCAGCTGAACCACAAGTGAAGCATCGCTGGCTGGCTAGTGCTGTGGCCTCAGTTTCCTTTCCCTTCTTTTCCCTTGTTTTCTGGTATTGCAGCTTTCCAGAAGAGATGGGGGGGGATCTTTCCTCTCTCTTCTCCCATTCAGCGAGTAAGCACTGTGTAACATACGATGGGGTGAGGTCTGCTTCAGGCATAGCCTCCAGGGTACAAATCAGAGTGTCCCACGTTTCATTCAGTGAGGACAGGAGGATATATGATTTTGTGAGAGGTGTAAATTCCATTCCTCTCTCCTGCAACTCAACAAACAGCTGCTGAATATAATGCAGGTGCTCAGGAAGGCTATCTCCTTCTGCAAGGTAGGCTTTGTACAGCTTTTTTGTCAGGGTAACTTTACTCCCTGCTGTTGTCTTTACACATAAGTCTCTCAAAGAGTCCCAAAGTTGCTTTGCAGACTGCATGCCTCGTGCGTGGACTATCTGATTGTCCTCAACTCCCAGGATAATGGTGGCTCTAGCCCGCTCATCCTGTCTCAGCCATTCAGCACTGGGATTTGGGGGGTTTTGCTCACCAATTGGCAGCCAAAGATTCTCTCTACGAAGATACATCTCCATCTTCAGGGCCCAATTCAAATAGTTGGTCTCTGATAGGTGCTCCAGAGGCATCGCTGAGGGCTGGGAGGTAGCCATGGCTTCTTCCTTCTTTTGCAAGTCACCTCAGCTGGCTTCTTTGTCCTGTAGATCGGCAGTTGCTGGAAAATCTCCAGGTGGCTCCAAAGAAAATCTTCACAGGTCTTTGCTACCTGCCTTTAAATTGTGCATGAGGTGTGGAGCTGATCTCTCTTTTCTCTCTGGGTTTTATTGGGCTTACTGGGCTGTTTACTGGGCACATAACCTGTTGGCAGATTGCTGGGAAAGCCTTTGGCCCAGAGAGATCAGAAAAGTCACACACCAGGCATTTCTATAAAAATAATTTTATTTACAGAAAGCAAAACATATTTAAAAGTCTTGGGCTCTCAGTGAGAGCAGCTTGACTCTCTACATGTCTGCACAGTAAGGAAACAGAGACAGGAACTAAAACAAGTCTGGGCAAGTTTCTCCCCCCCAGGTGATGCAACCATTAACACGAGAAAAGGAGACAATTAAATTCAACCTCTTCACCCGGCCAAAATGATTAGTTACCATAGCAACCTTAATCTGTAGTAGGAAACATTAACACTAAGAACCAGTGTGGTCTAGTGGTTAAAGTGTTAGACTAGGAGCAGGGACATCCAGGTCACAATCTTCCCTTAGGCATAGAAGCCAGCTGGGAGCTTTGGGCCAGTCACTGTCTTTCAGCCCTAGTCCGAGAAGTTGAAAAATATCTATCTGTCATCCTGCACTGGATCAGTCTGGTAGATTACAGTCTTCAACCTTTAATGGAGAGAACTTCATCCTACAGAGGATTAATCTGGGCTGATTTCTGTAAGGGTGCATTTGTGTGTGTTTAATATTGGAATATTAAAAACAAGGACAGCGAAGTAAAAATCTTATAACAAAAACTAAAAAAAGTAGGGATACTGTAATTACAGAACAGAAACTCCACCCATGGTCAGGTCACCTTATTCCCTCATCCAATCCCCCATCCAAAAGCAGTATGAAATGATTGCTATCCCTTTAATATTCTAAACTTAGACACTTCTGAACAGCCAATCTATTTATGATTTAATCTGTTTTTAGCTGCTTGACAAACCTTACTGAACAGATTCTGTTTCTGAACTGTTAAGGATATTATCTTCTTCACTTTTCATTCAAGGATTTCCTATTCTGTAGTTCTCAGGAATCTCACAGCAAATGGATTAAATTTTTAATCCATTTAAAGATCTAAACAGAAGTGGAAACAGAAACCCAGGGGGTAAGTAGCTTCAATTTCAAATTTAAGCTCAGGCTGCAATGATAAAATCTTGTGCGTGCATGTGTGTGTGTGTGTGTGTGTGTTTCATAAAAGCAGCTGCTGGTTGCTTGGCAGCCTGAGAATGAGAAAGAATTATAAATTATTAATTATATGGAAAAGTTTTCTCAGTGGGTCACTTCAATCTGGATATCTTTATTCACTTTCAAAACATTTGCTAGTCACATTAGTTACAAGATATCAGAATTTTTAAGCTGGGTAAGTCTAGTTTCATGTGAATCAATTTCCAGGAGAAAGTAGAAGTCATAACTCTACATATCAGCCCATGCATGCTCTGTGTAATTCCCCTAAGTACCATCCAGCACTAATATCTGGAGCTTCCAAGGTGACAGCTCCTTTCAATGTAACCAGTAGTGGACATGCAATCATACCACTCCCATGCAATCAGTTGGGACATTTTCTCATTTCTTGAAACTGTCAAGTTCCTATTCTTGCTGATGTTTTCAGAACAAAATGGATGCTTTAAATAGAAGGTCAATGCCAAAAGAAATATAAAGCAAAGGAAATGGCTATTATGGCTGAGTTGGTTTGCACTTCATACTACACTGTCATGAAGTTTGGTTCTGGTTTAGCATGATGAATACATAATTGTTAAACCAACAATAGCAGCCTTGTGGTTTCCTCATTTTCTTTCCTTCTTGCTGATGAATGTATTCTATCTATAAAGAGACCTCAGAACTATAGTCTATAGTCACACCTCTAAGAACTCCCATTGTTGATTACATCACAGGCATATTTTATCTTTATTATTACAGGATTTTAAAAATGTTCTTCTGCAAATATTATTAGTATGGAGCCATAATTAGTGGTTGGAGGCTAATTCAGCTCTTCTTAGTGTGTTGTATATACATTCAGACATGTACTTATAAATGCCTAATTAAAATTATAGCAGTAAATTTTCATTACTGAGCTCTTCTGAAAGAGCTGGTTATAGTTTATGGCCACAGTGAATGATCCAGTAAAAAAATAGAGGAGAAACCCCAGAATCCATGCGAATGTGGCTATTGCTACAGCAGAAATGCACAATTGGTTTCTTCCTTTCCTAAAAGATTTCCAAGCTGTGTGATATATTCCCATACATAACACAAGTGTGATGGGTACTGCATCAATAGGCTTCTGAGAACAATGGTTTTGATCTATAGAACTTTCAAGACTTGCCATTCAGGACTTGCTCTTTGCAACAGAACTGTTCCATTCAGTTTACTCATCCTGCACTGGGATATTGTGAGTTCACATATGCACACACAAACACACACGCAGTGATACAGGTTGTTCAGGGAGGCAGAAAGGCAACCATGTTCTTCATTGTTTGCTCCATTTGTTTGGAACTGCCTACCTTCAGGGATCCAGACAGTGTCCTCCATGATGGTTGTACAGAAAGGCAGTTAAAAAGAGTGCCTTCACATAGCCTTTTATTTGCAAGAAAAAGAGTTGCTGGGATAAGAAACAGCAGGGGAAGAGTGATAAATTTTAACAGTTGTATATTATTGTTTTTATTGATTTTATAAGGAGATACTGTACATTGCTGGAAGTTGGCAGTATAGAAATATCTGAATGAATAAACCAAAAATAAATTCTAAATCTCTATGAAAAATTTTCTGCTCTAATTAATTACTACAGTTAATCACTACTCTTTCCATGCCCAGTATCAGAGTTGGGCAATTGACGATTTTCTGGAGCCTTTTGTCTGGCCTTCTACTATACCTGTGAACAGGTTTATTATTTACCAATGATTCAGCTGCTCCTGAGTTTGTAAAAGGTCTTGTTTCTTTAAGGCTCAGTGATCCTAGGCTGCTCTCTCTAATGAATCCTGCAAGGAGCAGGAACTTTCAACAAATCAGCTTCTTCCTGGGAAGCCCAGTGACTTTGTAACCTTGGTAGAATAGAAATTAGAGTGATGCTCTGGTTTTTGCATTGAGAAAATTCAGTAGTTTATGGGTCTTGGAAAAACAGGGCCTTTTAGAAAAATTAGCAGAACATTTGTAAGTTGGGAGAGCATTGTCTTCCTCTCCACAGCAATCTAAGCCCTATCAAGATTGTGGAAAATGGACACATGGTTTTGGCATTGTGCTCTCCTCAGGGTACTAGCCTGAACTGTACCCAGACCAATCTGAGACAGCTTAAAGTCATTTTTAGCTGTTCCAATTATTTAGAAAAGTGTTTTCTTCTTTTCCCGGCACAAATTTTCCCATGAACACAATGCTTCATGAACAATGTGATTGATGGCATGGTCCAGATCCTGAACAACAAGAGTAAAGTCTCCCTTGAGTCCAGCTTGATTCCCAGTGGCTTCATGCCCATGCCCATGCCCATGTAGTTTTGTGGCAAACAATGAATGGCTTGCTACTGTCTTTCCTCTATGATTTTTCTTTTGATTTCTGTGCCTTGTCTAGTGTCCTGGAATTTTCTGGTGGTCTCCCATCCACATTTTAATACCCAAGTGCAATATTGCTTAGCTTTTTGATATCTGCTAATGTTGACTAAGTGCTTTTACGTGGCAGATTAAATGCATCAATTTAACCTAAAAAAAGAAAAAAAAATATTCCTACTGTCTGACCACAAACCCAGAGAGAAAATCTGGTACGTTAGTGAGAAAAAAAGATCGAGAAGGCTCTAACAATAATAGAGAAAATAATTTTCCCTACAATTTATGCAGGGAATCATGCTTACAGCATTTATACCAAGGTTCCATTTTGGGTGAAAAATAAATTGCAAAGGAAAAATGTGCAGCTGCATGCAAGCACCTGTAAGACACCAGGGGCTTGCAACTGGTTGCAGCTTCCTGCTTTATCTTGTGCACTGCTTATTGCTTCAGGATGTGGGCATTTACAATCCTTTACAATCATGGTTTTCCCCATGAAATCCTTGGAATTGTGACAAGAATAATTGTGACAATTCCAAGGAATTCATGGGAGAAATCTTACATTTAGTGGCAGTCCCTGTGTCACCCAGGGCAAAGATGGATTCCATGCCCATTTTGGTGCCCCCCCCAGCACGGCGCCCAGGGCACATGCCCCGGTCGCCCCCCCCCCCCAGTTGCAGCCCTGTTTAGTGGTGTTGAGAGCCAGTTTGGTGTAGTGGTTAAGGCACCAGGCTAGAATCTGGGAGACAGTGAGTTCTAGAACTGCCTTAAGCACAAAGCCAGCTGGGCGAGTCACTCTCTCTGAGCTTTAGGAAGTAGGCAATGGTAAACCATTTCTGAAATCATGCCAAGAAAACTGCATACCCATTGCCAGGAGTCAAAACTGACTCAGAGGCATTTAAAAAAAAGTTCTTGGTGTATATTTTATCAATAAAAGATTTTCTTCTTGTGTAATTCTAGATTATTACTCTACTCTATTCTACCCCATCCTCCCTCCTGGACCTTGATAGCTGATGCTAATAAATCCCTTCCCCCATTTTCCCAAAACTATTTCCAGTATTCCTTTTTTGTATCATTGCATAATTCAGATGGCCACATGGTTCATAATTTTCAGTATCTACTTAGCAATCTATTCAGTGAAGATTGGTACTTAAAAATTCAATCAATCTGTCAAATCTCATTCTGTTGTTAGATTATTCCTTAATGAATGACATGGTACACTGAACTGAAAATTAGTCCTTTAAGTCAATTATTAATGGAATTCCTGGCATCCTTTTAGTCTGCAAATGATCACATCAATATTTTATTTAAATCATTAAAAATATAAAGTGTCATCTTAAAATAGAATGTTTGCTTTCATGGTAAACCAAAATAGCATATGGTTTTTAGTTGCATGAGTTGGGAAATAATGTCACTCTCTCATATTAATTCCAGTTCACAACAGTAATGTGATATCAAAAGAAAGGTATTTAATTCAGTTTAGTTAGTCTCTACACATTTATTGCTGTCTTTGTCCAAACCATCCTTGAATTAGCAGGATGCTACAGTGTATCAGCATGAAATTTGCTATCTCCTATTGCTTCTGTTTGAAGTCACTGTAGTCAGCTGACCTCTCTCCAAGCTAATTGGCATCAAAGCCTAACAGATTTTATACACTGTGAGGTTACCCTTGACAGTGTTAGAATACGAGGGGAAACACAACTTTAGTACTGGTATATGGAAAGACAATTTCAGGCTATTTCATGGTAGCTGACATGAAGGCAAGAGCGTGAGACATGGCATAAAAAGAAGCTGCTAGGACATGTTTGCATTAGATAATAGAAATCTTCCCCAATCTCACACACACACACAAACACACAGATGTGTTGGCTGACAATTATGGGAGCTGCAATCAAACCCTCCTGTCTTGCATTTGCAAAAAGAGAGAGGGTGGCTGACACTCCCCAGTGCTAATGAGATTCTGGACCAAGCCCAGGTTTCAGCAGACCTGAGATGCAAACCTCTGGAGGTGCAACAGGCAGCCAAAGTATATTTATAAATTATTCTGTTTTTCCATTCCAAAAGCCCATTTCATGGGATGCAAGATATGCTCCTATCCATAAATTGAATCTCTGAGTGGGAAAAATCTCCAGGGGCCACAGACAGTAAATATAGACACTGCAGGACAGAAGAGTTATGTACAACTTAACTGTTCTCAGCTCAAAATCCCACTCCCCTACTGAAAATTCTAAAGGAGAAGGAAAAAGAGAGAGAGAGAGAAATGCTTTTACCTACAGTTGTAACAATGGTCTCTCATGTTCCTGTGACCAGCACTGCTATGCCATCTGCGTACAAAGTGCAGAGCAGGCCGTTCATATCATACCATTCATCTTCTCCTTTTAAAATATTCTTTCTCCTCTAGATTAATGCAAGCCATCTGGACAAGGATTGCTCACTGTGTTTTTTTTAGTGGCCATGCAGTGTCCACATTAACCAAGTCAAATAGAAGCCATAATATATGGCATGCAAGAATGAGTTTTAAAACATTTGCTTCGATTAGTTTTAAAAGACCCAGCAACCATTAAATCTCCAAAATTTTACAATTACCATACCAATGTTGTTTTCAGCAACTGCATATCCAGCTGAAATCTAAGTCAGTGCTGTGGCAGGATAACAGCTTCACCATCACAAAGTTACAGATTTTAACTACCTGAGGGCCTTTGAAGTTTGCGATAGTTAGATTAACTGAGGAGATAGGCTACAACTGTTTTGCTCCACTTGTTAAAGAAATGTTCTATCAAGATTAAGTGGAGTCTGCATTAAAAGGAATTATCCCCAAATCAAATTAAATATGATAAAAACTCCATTTAACTTGATACAATTTATCAGTGACTCAGTGATAAGCACAGCAATAGCAGAAAGGGAATGCAATGAGATTTGGGGGAGTGTGTTTTGTAGATAACAGGTTCAGGGGCAGTGGCTTTTTGTGCTGAAGCCATACAAGGAAAAAGAAAGGCACTGATACAGAAATAAGTTGTGTCATATGGCCAGGATAGTTCCATCGCTCTAAATATGGAATTAACTATACAGCTGTCTAGAGATTAATTGCAATAATTGTTGTCTTTGAAAGTCTGGACTAGCTACTTTATAAATATATTATTCATGCCTTTTCAGCAGAAAATTAAATCCTAAGAGGAGGGGAGTCTTCTATGCAAGTCTTATTAATGAATATGAATGGATGAAATTTAAGAATGCCGCTATGTTGCTTTTCAGACAGAGCAATTTCCCATTAAATACCACTGATCCAGTGAAAGATGTAAAAATAATTAAATGCTTTGGGGGAAAAAAAAACCTACAATGAAAGGTACAGTTATTCAAGTCCAGTCATCGTCATTTATTACCTCTCTTAACAATGTATTTTCTAATAGAATATTTCTCTATTTTTCTATACAATGTTTCTCTAAACAAATGTTGTTTTGGGTAGAAATATTAAATATGGATATCTAAAATGTTTGTATTTTTCCTTAAGATCACTCACAAACACACATGCATGTATATATTCATGATACGTATGTGAATACTCTCAAATTTCTTATCTGATTTTTACAATTAATAAAATGCTATAAATGTTTCTTTTTTTTTAATTTAACATGCAAAGCAAATATTTATACCACTACTTCTTTAAATTACTAGAAAACTACCATAGAAAACATATTAGACCTAATTTTCACTTTATTCCTTGTGCAAGAGTCAAACACAGGAGAAATGTAGCACAGTAAAGAAGGGTGTAGTAAAGGAGGTTCTCAAGGCAGTGGCCTGGCCCCTGAAATGGAGGATGATGGTGATCAAGAAGATGCTGAATGATGGAGATGATGAAGATATTTTCTTGATCATCCCTGCAACTGTTGCACAAAGATGTTGTTCTGAGCATGGAGATTTCACTTAATTATCAGTGACATTACTGATCACTGATGGATGATACTTAAGGAATTTTTTTTATTTCTTTTAAAGGCCACCCAGGGATAAAAGTATACCATTCACTGATACCTTTCATTGTTTCGGTGGTGCATAAATATACATTTTCTTTCATTTGTCCTGCACTGGTCCTCACCAATTGAGTGCATTTCATTATTTCGCTTCTAATATTCCACAAGAGAGGGAGGAAAGAAGAGGAAAAAAAGTGAAAAAAGTTAGAAAGGCAAGAGATCATCTTTCTGCTAATTTATTCTATATAATGGTGCTTTATCACATTTTCTTTAATAGTCTTCTACTAAACGATGTTCCATATTCATTAACCATTCTCCTTCAAGGGAAAACTCTAACCGCTATGTTTGCTGTTTCTGTACTTAGTTATTTTCAGCAAGATTGTGCTCTAGAAGTCACAACAAAACTGTACACCTTTACATTAAGAGCAATGTTCATAGTGATGCCTCTTCTACTGTTTGCAATATTATTATCCTCACTGTGGATCAAGACTAGTCTGCAGTTTACTCTTGCTCAGGCTTAATTATCATAAGACTGTCACATAGATTGTATTACCAGAAGATTATTCAAAATTATACTGTGAAATTCCCAGCTTTTAATATGAATTGAATTTGTACATCATCACTTTTGTATATTCGTAAAAAGTTTTTAAAAAGGTAGGAGATTCATTCCTCTGTTACACTGCTGTGATATCCAAATTGTGCTTTCATAAATTCAGGTGTTAAAAATTTGCCCATTGCTTTGGTGGGTCATTTGGGATATTTAGTGAAATGCTAGTTAAGGATGTCAGAGATGTTTATGGAGAGTTCTTGTGTAGCATATAAACCGTAAAACAGGTATGTTTCGACTGTCATTCATCCTTAAGCAGATACAGGAATTCTGTTTTCATCAAATACACAGGAAATTCATTCCTGATGACCACTATGGTTTATTTAAACATCCAAGTCTGAATCATAGCTTTGAATTTAGAATGTCCCAGGTTCACACAGAAATGTGTCCTTTAAAAATTGTGTGTAACTATGTAATGAAAATGGTTTCCTGAAAATTTTGATGAATCCAGTTTTGTTTGATTTTAAAACATGGTACTTTGAAATGAGATTTATTTATTTATTTGTTTGTTTAACATATTTATATGGTTGCCCATCACCGCACTTTGGGTGGTGAACAAATAAAAACAACAATTAAAAAAAGAACTATATAGGCAAAATTGTACACGCTTGCTACACCCAAATTCAGTGTCATTAAAAAAGCATCCTTGTCAACTATTCCTTTAGCTTAATCAAAATTTGACTATACAAAGATGGTTCCTTCCTGTCACTTAGGGTTTTTCTAACCTAATGAAAACTTGTAGTGGCTAGGAAATGTTTTCAAGGTTTGGGTCTTGGCAAAGAATGAAACTCATTTACTTATCAAATTAATGCAAATGTAGGAAAAGTTTTCCGAAGAGAAAAAATAAGAAAGACTAAGCTACAAAAATAATAAATCTTCCCTATCGGGGGGAAAAAGAACAAAAATAAATCATTTTCAGAATTATGTCTGAATATTAAACAACAGGAATTAAGGAAACTGGAAGACAAAAGAAAATATATATACCATTCTAACCAGTTTGGGTATGTTACTGAGTTTTTTTTATCATTTTGTTTCTGTAACGGAAATTATTTTACTTTAGGAAAGAAAACTAGTAGATAGGCTATATTTAAAATGCTCACAAAGATGGATTTTTGGTAAAGATCTTAATTTCCTACTTCTGGGGTTGAAGAGAGACAGCTGATACCTCTTACCATTTTCTTGTTTCATGAGGCAATTTCACATGATGAATAATTATGAAAACAACCTTCACAACTTAATAAAAATACATAGTGATTTTCTGGCATTTATTACCATGTTTGTGTAGTCCAAAGAGGATGTTATAATAATGTGCTATTCCTACTGTCTCCCCCGCTTTTTTTTTATTAAAACAAGACATCAAGACAAAAATGAAAAATTAAATTAAAAAGAAAAAATAAACTGGAGACCAAAATTGAAAACCCAAAAAAGAAAATTGGGATCTTAAGAAGTAGAAGCATTTTAAACATCCATATTTAATTTATCTATGTAGAATTATATTTGCACAAATTAAGATAACTTTTCAGGAAAAGCATTGATATAGCTAATGGAATGGTGACCAGAGTTAATTGTGGACTTTTTCAAAACTCTTTGTTGCACTTAATTTTCAGTCCAACCAATTTTCTACACATTTAAATACCACTGATTCAATAAAAGATGCATTTCAGTTTTCCATTATTTTGTCGTTTTATAAGAATTTTATTAAATTTAAAGCAAAGATAAAAACTACAAAAAAGAAAACTACAAAAAGAAAAAAACCTAAAAAAGTGAGAAACATGAGAAGAAAAAAAAGTGACTTCTGACTTTCAGCAACAAGAATATATAGCAATTTCCCTAATCAATCCCTTACTCTATATCAAACCAAGATCACATTATTTCTATAAATCAATTCATCAGCACACATAAAAATCACTAAGTACTTGCTCTTTCCCCTATATTAAAGGAGATATGTATGTATGTATGTATGTATTTCTAAACCAGCTTCCCTCCCCCAAACACAACCTTAATTATTTCCTTCGTAACACTATTCTATATATTTCTAACTACTATAGTAAAAATCAAATTATAAAAACATATAAATTGTCTACTTTTATAATTAATAATACTACAACCATCCTGACTCTATTAAACCTAAAACCAAGCAATTATTGTTAGATACCTTATAAATCTTAAGAATCAAACAAACCTTCAAAAGAAACCAATAAATCTTAATCCAAATCATTACAAAAACATAAAATCATAAAATAATCTCATTGTCAATCCAATTAAACATTCTTAATTTTTTCCTAATTAATAACACAACAATCTTAACCTTATTAAGCCTAAAAACCAAACAATTGTTATTATACCTTATAGATACCTTATAAATCTTAAAAATCAAACAAACTTTATAAAGAAACCATTAAATCTTAATCCAAATCATTAAAAAGATATAAAATCATAAAAAGCTCATTATCAATCCAATTAAGCATTCTTAAATTTTCTTAAAAATCAAAGAAACCTTATAAAGAAACCAGTGAATCTTTATCCAAATCCTTAGAAAAACATAAAATCATAAAAACCTCATTATCAATCCAATTAAGCATTCTTAATTTTTTTACCCCACTTTGAAATATGTCAAAGCATTTACATATCTCCATTTTACATACAAGACATTTTTCATACAGGGATCAAACAGCCCAACTGCCCCCTCTAAAAACTCAGCCTTCTCAGCACAAAAACTCCCACAAATCAACTTCTCTTCTCTCCTGTAACATTTCCCCAGAAAGCCATAACAACCCCCCAGAAAAACAACTTTCTATGTAGTCTGCAGTTCAGATTGTCATCATCAAAATGTAGTCTTCGCCTGGCATTACTTTGATCTCGCTGTCAGTAAAACGCCATCTTTACCAAAATCTCCATCTTCCTCCATAACATCTTCAGCCAGATAACACACTTTAGAAATAATATCTTCCCCAACATTCTGAATATTCTGCAGAATAGATTGATGGCACTCTGAGAGAGTCTCTTTACAAGCCTGGTTAAGCTCACAGCAAAACTCTTAGAAAATCTCCTTGAAATCCTCCATTTTTCAGGCAGTAGATTATGGTGCCCCCCAGATAAAAGATATTGCCTAGTCTGGCAATGAAACCTCTGCAAGAAAACAACAAGGCTCAGAGAGCACCAAGGACTCCACAGTTCAACACTGAGCTACAAATATTTGCTTCGATTGGTAAATATAAATTCTCTATCTATCTTGCACAACTATCCAGAGTCACTGGAAACAATACTGTGGGAACCAGCACAGACAGTCACAAAGAGAGACTGGGAGTGGCCTTTGGTTATTCCAGCCTTGTTTGTTGTTTATTCGTTTACTTGCTTCCGACTCTTTGTGACTTCATGGACCATCCCACACCAGAGCTTCCTGTTGGTCGTCAGCACCCCCAGCTCCCCCAGGGACGAGTCTGTCACCTCTAGAATATCATCCACCCATCTTGCCCTTGGTCGGCCCCTCTTCCTTTTGCCCTCCACTCTCCCCAGCATCAGCATCTTCTCCAGGGTGTCCTGTCTTCTCATGATGTGGCCAAAGTATTTCAGTTTTGCCTCTCATATCATTCCCTCAAGTGAGCAGTCTGGCTTTATTTCCTGGAGGATGGACTGCTCTGATCTTCTTGCAGTCCAAGACACTCTCAGAATTTTCTTCCAACACCACAGTTCCAAAGCATCTCTCTTCCTTCTCTCAGCCTTCCTTATGGTCCAGCTCTCGCAGCCATATGTTACCATGGGGAACACCATTGCTTTAACTATGCGGACCTTTGTTGTCAGTGTGATGTCTCTGCTCTTAACTATTTTACCGAGATTTGTCATTGCTCTTCTCCCAAGGATTAAGCGTCTTCTGATTTCCTGACTGCAGTCAGCATCTGCAGTAATCTTCACACCTAGAAATACAAAGTCTTTCACTGCTTCTACATTTTCTCCCTCTATTTGCCAGTTATCAATCAAGCTGGTTGCCATAATCTTGGTTTTTTGAGGTTTAGCTGCAAGCCAGCTTTTGCACTTTCTCCTTTCACCTTCATCATAAGGCTCCTCAGTTCCTCTTCACTTTCAGCCATCAAAGTGGTATCATCTGCATATCTGAGATTGTTAATGTTTCTTCCAGCGATTTTAACTCCAGCCTTGGATTCCTCAAGCCCAGCATGTCGCATGATGTGTTCTGCATACAAGTTGAATAGGTAGGGTGAGAGTATACAGCCCTGCCATACTCCTTTCCCAATCTTAAACCAGTCTGTTGTTCCATGGTCTGTTCTGACTGTTGCTACTTGGTTGTTATACAGATTCTTCAGGAGGCAGACAAGATGACTTGGTATCCCCATACCACTAAGAACTTGCCACAATTTGTTATGGTCCACACAGTCAAAGGCTTTAGAATAGTCAATAAAACAGAAATAGATGTTTTTTCTGAAACTCCCTGGCCTTTTCCATTATCCATCGGATATTGGCAATTTGGTCCCTAGTTCCTCTGCCTTTTCTAAACCCAGCTTGTACATCTGGCAAGTCTCGCTCCATGAATTGCTGAAGTCTACCTTGCAGGATCTTGAGCATTACCTTACTGGCATGTGAAATGAGTGCCACTGTTCGATAGTTTGAACATTCTGTAGTGTTTCCCTTTTTTGGTATGGGGATATAAGTTGATTTTTTCCAATCTGATGGCCAATCTTGTGTTTTCCAAATTTGCTGGCATATAGCATGCATTACCTTGACCGCATCATCTCGCAAGATTTTGAACAGTTCAGCTGGGATGCCGTTGTCTCCTGCTGCCTTGTTATTAGCAACGCTTCTTAAGGCCCATTCAACCTCACTCTTCAGGATGTCTGGTTCTAGCTCACTGCCCACACCGTCAAAGCTATCCCCGATATTGTTATCCTTCCTATACAGGTCTTCTGTATATTCTTGCCACCTTTTCTTGATCTCTTCTTCTTCTGTTAGGTCCTTGCCATCTTTGTTTTTGATCGTGCCCATTTTGGCCTGGAATTTACCTCCGATGTTTCTAATTTTCTGGAAGAGGTCTCTTGTCCTTCCTATTCTATTGTCTTCTTCCACTTCCGTGCATTGCTTGTTTAAAAATAATTCCTTATCTCTTCTGGCTAACCTCTGGAATTTTGCATTTAATTGGGCATATCTCCCCCTATCACTGTTGCCTTTTGCTTTCCTTCTTTCTTGGGCTACTTCTAGTGTCTCAGCATAATAGTTTTCTCTTTCTTTGGGATGTATTTTGTTGCCGCCTCCTGAACAATGTTGCGGACTTCTGTCCATAGTTCTTCCGGGACCCTATCTACTATGTCCAATCCCTTAAATCTATTCTTCACCTCCACTGCATATTCCTTAGGAATATTAGTGAGCTCATATCTAGCTGATCTGTGGGTCTTCCCTAATCTCTTTAGTCTGATCCTAAATTGTGCAAGAAGTTGTTCATGATCTGAACTACAGTCAGCTCCAGGTCTTGTTTTTACCGACTGTATAGATGTCCGCCACCTTTGGCTGCAAAGGATGTAGTCAATCTGATTTCGGTGTTGTCCATCTGGTGAAGTCCATGTATAAAGCCATCTCTTAGGTTGCTGGAAGAGGGTGTTTGTTATGCACACTGAGTTGTCTTGGCAAAATTCTATCCGCCTGTGTCCTGCTTCGTTTTGTTCTCCCAGGCCATGCTTACCTGTAATTCCAGATGTCATTTGACTGCCTACCTTAGCATTCCAGTCTCCTGTGATGAAAATAACATCTCTTTTAGGTGTGTTGTCCAGTAGGTGCTGCAGATCCTCATAGAACTGCTCTACTTCAGCTTCTTCAGCACCTGTGGTTGGGTCGTGTATTTGGATCACTGTGATGTTAGATGGCTTGCCCTGAATTCAAACTGAGATCATTCTATTTTTTGGATTGTATCCAAGCAGTGCTTTAGCCACTTTACTATTAATTATGAAGGCTACTCCATTTCTTCTGTGGTCCTCTTGTCCACAGTAGTAGATCTGGTGGTCATTTGATGTGATAGTGGCCCATTCCAGTCCATTTCAGTTCACTGACGCCCAAAATGTCTATCTTTAATCTTGACATCTCACCAATAACCACATCCAATTTGCCCTGGCTCATAGATCTTACATTCCAGGTTCCAATGGTGTGTTGATCCTTAGAACATCGGAATCGCCGTTCACCACCAGCACCATCGGCTGCTAGCCGTCCTTTCGGCTTTGAGCTAGCTGCGTCATCACGTCTGGGGCTAGTTGAACTCATCCTCTGTTTCTCCCCAGTAGCATTTTGACCATCTTCTGACCTGGGGGTCTCATCTTCTGATGGTATACTGACATATCTCTGGTTGTACTGATCCATTTAGTTTTCACGGCAAGAATACTGGGGTGGGTTGCCATTACCTTCCCCAGGGATCGTGTTTAGTCTGACCTCTCTGTCATGACCTTCCCATCTTGGGTGTCCCTTCACCGTTTAGCTCATGGCATCATTGAGTTGCTCAAGCTCCAGCACCACAACAAGGTAACAATCCTTTGCTGAAGATTCCAGCCTTAACCAAGCCTTTATGTAGCTAATAGCAGCAGAATGGAGATAGAAAATAGGATACCGGATGATCCCTCCTGCACCATGAAGGAAGAAGATAGATAGGTGGATGGGGATGATGTATCAAACAAAGTACTGTACTCAGAAAAGGAATGTAAAAGACTAGCAGAGAGAAAAGGCAACATGATTCTAATGGAAAGAAATAACATGGAACTAAAAGCATAACATACTGAGAGAAATCAATGGATATCTTGTAAACAATTTTCTTTCTTAAATAGGCAGTATTATAGATTACAGAAGTATTATTTTGTTCTCTTCCCTCTGTGACCTATTGTGTAAGCCTATTGAGCTAGCACTGAAATGGTAAGCCTTATTTGATACAGGGAAAGACAAAAATGAAGTAAAAAATGAAGTCAAAATAATTGACTGAAAAATATTTCCCAGAATTGTTGGAAGGAAAAGTCAATTCTTCCCTTCCTTCCTTCCTTCCTTCCTTCCTTCCTTCCTTCCTTCCTTCCTTCCTTCCTTCCTTCCTTCCTTCCTTCCTTCCTTCCTTCCTTCCTTCCTTCCTTCCTTCCTTCCTTCCTTCCTTCCTTCTCTCTCCAAGGCATTTTTATATATATTTACATGATTTATATTCTATTTATACATTTTTCTCTCACTGATCTAAGAGCCTAAATGAAATTCCCCCTGAATGTGAGGATGCCCCACCCATCTTCATCCTCATTGGCTCTTCGCTTCCTGTATGGTCAACATGGAATCATGATGTCTCACTGACTGGGACTCTACCCAGATCTCATAGTGGGGGCAAGTGAATCTGCTTCAGAACCAGCCAATTTTTTTTCTCCCTCCAAGATGGGAAGAGGAGTGGAGTCATGGCTTGAGAAAACCTCACTCCAAGGAATTACCTAAAGCCACATTTTTTTTTCCTTTCTCTCTTTGCCACATGTCAGCACAGTATTGCATCTGCTTCTTTAAGATCAACAGGTTGGTATCAAGTGTGCCTCTACCTACCTACCTACCTACCTACCTACCTACCTACCTACCTACCTACCTACCTCTATCTATCTATCTATCTATCTATCTATCTATCTATCTATCTATCTATCTATCTATCTTCAAAATCTTACTTCCTTGATTCATAACAATCATTCAACAAAACACCTTTTGCATGAGAAGAAGCTGCTATACCAGGAGGCCAACAGTGTGTTATTTTGGTCTGTACAACTCTCATGCTGTCTTTTCAGTTCTGAGTTCTGAAACAGCGATAATAATAACCTAACCTAATTCTCATTACATGGAATGAGAGGCTGGAAATTCAGAAAAAGCAGCAGAGAAGCCTCTGCTCCAATTATATTCAATTATTTGAAAGCAACATGGCAATGGGCCTGAGCAAAGTACTCACAACCGACTCCACATGAATGTGAGGAGAGTGAGAAAAATATATGCTACCCTCTCAGCAGTAAATTTCCAGTAAAGAATGGCAAATGTATTTTGTTCAAATCCATGAACAACCATTATTTTTTCACATTCAAATATAATTAAGTATGATTCAGCCCAATAAATAATGGCAAACTCATCACCACCATTATCTCAGCTAATCCTCTCTAAAATGCATCTTAGCTTTCTAATGAAGGAATATTTTCAAGAATGAAATACACATAAGTTTGAAAAATGCAATGTTCAGATGCAAATTCTAAGCATCAATATTTTCTCTAATAATTTTCTCTCTATCTTCATATCAGTCCCACTGGGTTTGTTTGTTTGTTTAAACAAAATCACCCACTTAAATTGCCTGTTGCAACCAGATTAATTGCTACAGTGATGGCTACAGCAGTAAGCCTCCACTGAATGGACTTGAGTTCTAGTACCTGCTGAGCCATGATGCTTCCTGAGTGATGTTGAACTATCCAGCTTTGCCCACTATCAGGGACATTGGCACTAAAATAAGGGATAGATTAACAACAATAGATAATGAGGAGGAGGTGGAGGAGGAGGATAGACACACACACACACACACAAAGTCTATCTTAGTTTCTGATACTTCAGCCACTTGAAAGGGTTTCATCACCTTCACCACCTTTTTCATTCATTTGTATTAATTTCATATTTTTTTAGTCAATGTTATTAATGTGCAGTCTCTCCAGTCACCAGGGACTGAAATGCAGGAATTTCAAAATTTCATCCTGGGTCTTATGTGTCATATTGTAAGGACATTTCTCTTCTCTAGGTTTCAAGCACCTCTTGCTTTAATAAGATTTATAAATTGAATGCAAAATCTATGTTGGCCAGGAGTATTCGATACATTCACAGTTCAAAAATCTATTGCTAGGATTGTTGTATTTCAACTGCAATAAGTCATTTACCATTGTTCTGTAATTCCCAATACCATGCTTGCTTCTTACAGAGAGACATGTTCAGGATAAAAATGAAAAGATAAAGGAGATGCTCAATCTTTCCCTGGCTGTTTTGCTTTCCTTTCCTCAACCCTGCTTTTCCTCAAGTGAATGGAAAGTCCATGTGGAATAGATTTCAGAAACTGTTGGCACACTTATTCACTATCCACTGAATCTTGGTTTGGTCCACTAAATCTTTG
This sequence comes from Candoia aspera, assembly GCF_035149785.1. Taxonomy (NCBI): domain Eukaryota; kingdom Metazoa; phylum Chordata; class Lepidosauria; order Squamata; family Candoiidae; genus Candoia; species Candoia aspera. The sequence continues at coordinate 95,590,143 of NC_086154.1, forward strand.
GAATTCACACTACATATTAAATTGGCCATTGGAACTGACCTCATAAAACATGGCAGGTAGAAAGGTTTGTTACTCTGTGGTTCACTGTGTCATGCCAAGAAAGCCAGAATAAGATGCTGTTGAAGAAAAGCAGCAGATAAGTAAGGGGCAAATATTTCCCTTAAAGAGAAGAGCCCAAAGTCTTCTCCACTGCACTTTGCATTTGGGGTCTTCTCTTTGCATCAGGCAGTGCATTCTACCCTCATCATCTCACTTTAGGCTTAGTAGGTGATTTTGAAGTTTGCTCAGCTGTTCCAGTTTGTATACTGAGAAAAAAAGATGGAGCTGAAGAAGGAGCTAGAGTGAGAAAGCTCTGAAAGGAAAAGTTGAATAAAGAATATAATGCAAATTACCTGCAAGCTCTAATAATGAAAGGCCAGGATCAAAGTGAAAAAAATGGAACCAAGATTTAATTTAAAGAAGACCAAAGTAATAGCAACAGGAACAGCAAGGAGGCTTAGAACTGACAATGGATACATTGAAGTGAGGGGTAGCTTTCTCCTTTTAGGATCAATTATCAGAAATAAAGCAACTAGCAGTCAAGAAATGTTATGCTGCAGAAATTTGATAGGGCAGCAATGAAGACCTTGGAAAAGATACTCAGATGCTGCAACATGTCTACACCTACTAAGGTTAGAATTATGCAGGCAGTGGTTTTCCCTTTGACATTCTTCAGAAGTGAAAGTTGGACACTAAAGAAGCAGGACAAAAAGATTATTCATGCTTTTGAACTTTGGTGTTGGAGAAAACTCTCGGATTCCTGCCTTGGGCAGGGGGTTGGACTAAAAGACCTCCAAGGTCCCATCCAACCCCATGATTCTATGATTAACATGGATAGTCAAGAAAACAACTGGATCATCAAACAAATCAATCCAGAGTTCTCACTTGAGGCAGGCTGAAATTATCATATTTTGGACACATTATACGAAGACCTCAGTGTCTTGAGAAGTCTATAATTCTAGGAAAAGTTGAAAGGAAGAGAAGAGGATGACCACAAGCAAGTTGGATGGATTTGATTATAGTAGCAATGGGCACACCATTGGAAGTTCCTAAATGGCTGGGTGGGGGAATAGTTCATCCTGGAGAAGGCCTATCTATCCTAAATTTGTTTGAATTATATGGATTTAAGCAATTTTCAAAATTAAAGCAAAATCAGTAACAACCTACCTGAGGAACCATCTCATCCCAATTACATTGACCTGTCCCACTGATCCAGCAGGAAGGGCATGTTACGGACCCTGTCAACTAAAGAATTCCGACTGGTGAGGTCGAGGAGGAGAGACTTTTCTGCCATTGCCCCTGCCCCGTGGAACATCTTGGCCCTGGAGGTGAGGTTGGTCCCCACTCTTCTGGCCTTCAGGAAGGGTATCAAGACCTGGCTCTGCCAACTAGCGTGGGGATCAAAGAGCGACAGGCAGCCCTGGGGGTGGTTGGTGGCTTAAAGACGCTCTCTCTGCCTTTTAGTTTCCCTCTTTTATCTTCTCCTATTTTTGTACTTTTTCTGTTTTTTATAATGTTTTATAAAAAGTTTTATAACTTTTTATAAAAGATTTATAACTTTTATTTGTAAGCCACCCAGTCACTTTTATAGTGAGATGGGCAGTGTATAAATTTAATAATAAATAAATAAATGTTGATACAAAAGAGAAATTTAAGGTATGATATATGATACAAACATATGTACTTATTTATTTTTTTGAAGAGTTAGAATCGAACTTTTCCAGAATCTTTATCGCTAAGTGAGTTCTTTCTAGCATGTATCCAAACCATCTACTGTAGAGTTTGGCGATATGACTACATAATTTAACTTCAGGCTAGATATAGGTGTGCTGTTATAATTGTTGTTCTTCCTGATTAAAGATACAGCCTTTTTATAGCATCATCCAAATTGGGTAAATGGAAGGCTTTTAGGTTGGCTACAGAAACCACATGGTTTGGACTAAACTAGAGGTCAATTGTCGAGCTTTTCTTATATTTAACTATTCAACTTTCAAAATAACAACACAGCTGGGTACAAATTAAAATGCTAAGATGGAACTCTGATGACTGAAACCCTTAGATGTCTACTTCATAATTTAAGAATCTAAATTTGCATCAATCTTATATTACAAGCACTTAGGAAAATACAAGCTCCAAAATTAACCAGGTGCCATGCCATTTCAAAGAGTTGCTAAAAGCCTTTGCAAAGGGACAAAATTTTGCTATATTTCTCAGGTTTGTAAAAGAGTGTGTGTATAATTTCTGCCAAAGAGTGAAACCATTTGTATTTTATTCTTGGTTTCAGCAATAATTAATAATTAAATGAGTACTGATGGGGCTTCCTTACACACTCAGTATATCTCACCCACTCTTTCCACTGAACCTCATGTGAAGTTTCTTAAATGCTCCTCATGTTTTTAAAGGCAGCAGACAAATGTTGTTTTAAAAGAAGGAGCATCTTAAATATTTCTTGCTCTCAATAAATTATTAGTAGAAATTCTTGGGAAGGTGCTAGGAGAGACCCATTTGATCTTTTTCTGGTTTAATAACTTCCTTTTGGTATAAATTTAAATTATCACAATGCTCTGTACATCTTCCTTATTTTATACAAACCTATATCCTAAAACTAGACACTGAAACTTCCAGAAGAGAGTTCATAGATATGTCTAATTGTTATATGCATGCATATATAAATAATATCTCCATCCAGATTTGGAAACAAAGTGAGATTTTTAACCCCTTGAAGCTTTTTCCAGCAAAGATGGAAACTGAGGTACAGAAAAATCTCTACTGCCTCTTGAAAACATTCACGCAATGAAATAGATAAACATATCTATTAATGAAAAGTAAATGTATAAAATAAGTAAAATAGTATTAGCATTATCAATGCATGCATTTCACATGGGCTGCCATCACACATTGCACTAATCTGTAATTGTAGTTCTCTGGATTTGATTTAGGGCTCTCCGGCAATACAGCCTCAAATTGTTTGACACCCGTGTGCAAGCTGGCTGGAAATCTGTCTGGAACTGAAATTGGCTTAAAAGAATGGCCTCCTGGATTTCAGTGCCATGGTGATGCCCTGAAGCTCTGTCCAGATCATGTTTACCATGGGTCCAGTTTGGTGGATTCCCCTGCTTTCTTAACCCTTTGCTTCAGCAAAGCAGAACCCATCGCTTTCTTTCTGCAGGAAGGTTTTTGAGGACATGTGGTTTCGATCGACAAATCTTTCATATGAACCCTCCCTCATACTTAACACCTTCCTATCTGGTACAAACACTGGAGGACCAGTTTAAAAAACAAAAACCATGCTCTTATACCACTTTTCAGGTGCCTAGACCTAGAAGGAGAAAGTGGCAGAAATCATTAATTTCCCCTGGTGAAACAGAACAAGAAAAAACAAAACAAAACCACCCTTTTGCTCTTCCACTGGTGAACTTGTTAAAAAAAAAAAAGCATGTGGAAGACAGCAGCCAGTGACTGGTGGAAAGGAGGCATTCCTGCCACAGTGCACAGTAGCCAACTGGAGTGGAGACATTTGTCAACAATGAAATGAAGCACAGCAGGAGAGCTCATGTGGTAAAAGACAGAAAACACTATTTTTAATGAACAGCAGGAAAAGATGAGTGAAGGTTGCCTTTTATGAGCTGGGACTCTATGTCCATCTACCCTCTAGAAACTGTCACCTTGTGTATTCTTGCTGACTAGACATTGTCAGTGGTATGTACTTCCACTGGGGCCAGCTGGTCATGTGCATCACTTTTGGTGTGTTCTATGAAACCAACTCTTTTAAATGAAAGTTTATGGTTTAGCATTGCATAAACCCAGTCATAACATTTATTCACTAAGTCATGGTTAAGCAAACCTTGGTTTAGGGTGATGTGTAAAGATTGCCTACCTGCACTATGTATTGGTTCATGTAGGTTAAGTCGCTATGATCACAAAGCCCAGGCTAAAATTAGGAGGTTGATATTTAACTGGTTTCTAAACCTCAGTTCTGATTACTGAATGCATTATTTAGTATATGCATGTAAACACAAGGTACACATCTTAACATAAAAAATATCTTCAATCCAGATTTTTAGGTTTTATTTGTTGTCTAAAATATCGCCTTTGTTATAAGCTTCCTTGAACGCTTCATTATGAATTGGAGAGGCAGGGCATTTGAATAAATATATAGAAAATTGGAGACAGAAAAATAATTCATTCCTGTACCAGTTCATTTTGCTTTATTTCAAAATGAAAATGAAATTATGTTCTTAATCCTCAAGTATGCAAGCAGCTAAGAAGAAATACCAGGAGTATCTTCTCCACCTGTTCTGTATTCCCCCATCCTTCAATCAAGCATCACTCTTCTGAGTAATCAACACAACTCAGGTTAATTTAGTATATTTCATTCCTGCAGTATTAATTGCCACTACAGAGAGATTAGAGATAGCTACTTGAGGTCATTTGGTTTCAAAATTAGTGCCATGAACACTTCTGCCTAGGGAATACAGATTACCCTTTCTTTGCCCTTTATGTATAGCATTCAAATTACCTTTCATGAAAAAGATAGACTCTGCTCCATTTCACACTGATTTATGGCTTTCCAGATGTGATTTGGTCTTTAAATGTAACTTATCTCTAGAAGTTTTTGTGACAGAAGAAAGCCATCTAGAATCTTTGATGCCAACCAGAGAGCAACGTTTAGCATTCAAATCAATGGCCCCTTACAATGAGAAACACAGCTGGAGGGTTCTAGGAGCTGCATGGGATAAAAAGGGTGATGATAAAATAGAGTTATTAAGAACCTCATAAGAAGCAATTGTGCTGTATAAAAAGATTGTTATGAGAAGAATATTAGCAGGGCCAGGGAAGAGTGTTGCACTTGTTTGATCAGCTTTAACCTTCAATTTGAGAGAGTCTAGGTTGTATTCACTGAAGTAAAACTGAAATGATCTTCCTCTCAATTCAGGTCAAGTACCTTCCATTCTTCATTATTGTTCCACACCCTGCATCTTTTATTAGCCTTGCATGAAGGGAAAAAATGGTGTCTGCCGATCATACCTTTAAGCTTCATACAATATGACAGATGATTAGGGATTACAGGATTTATAGTCAAAATCACCTGGAGAACACCATATTACTTACTCCTGACAGTGTATGTGAGAGAAGAATTGAAAAAGCAGAGGAAGGAAAAGTAGTTCAACGATAATGACCAGATGAGATAATCATTTATTTAATTGGATTTATCTCAGTTTAAGAAGATCCTTTGGAAATGAGCTATCAATGAGATTAAAGAATAATAGTTTAGATAAGGGGTGGACTTGGTAGCATCATTTGCCTAAGTAGGCAAAGGGTTTGATTCAGCATAATGTAGTTTCATGTATACAAGGGAAGAAAATATTTTGGCCACATTCCTATGGACAAAAGTTGCTATTGGCCATGTTGCAGTGATAGGTTGGATAGAATCAAAAGTTTGTTGATTGATTGATTGATTTGATTTGATTTAAGGCTTGCATTTGGTCCATCCCTGATTTTTCTTCTTTCTCTCCCCTTTTTCCCTCTGTCTCTCTTACATATCTTTTTCTCTTTTTTTCTCTCTTTCTTCTCCTATCTCTTTTTTTCTTCTCCTCCTTCTGTGGCTGTCTTCCTTTCTTGTCCCACCATCAGGGTAGCAAAGTTGCTTTGAGTTGGGGAAAAGCTTCCTATTGGTTGCTTCTTTATCCATACAATCTCCTACTGGAAATTGGCACTCATCAATACTATTTGTTCTTTTGAGGTTCTTTTATTGGCTTTCAGCCATTGTAAAAAATGATTTTCTGCAAAAATAGAGTGCAATAGATTTGCTACCGACTGATTTTTCCTCAGTGGTCATTTTTTTTGTTTTTTTATTTGCTGATATGTTTTCTTTTTTGTATTTTGTTGTTTAGCCTTGTGTGGCACAGAGTGGTAGGAGCAGTATTGCAACCAAAAACTCTCCCCATGACCTGAGTTTGATCCCAGCAGAAGTTGGATTCTCGGGTAGCCGGCTCAAGTCGACTCAGCCTTCCATCCTTCTGAGATTGGTAAAATGAGGATCCAGCTTGCTGGGGAAGGTGACAACTGGAAAAGGCAATGACAAACCACTATAGTCTGCCAAGAAAATGTCACGAAAGTGGTGACCTTCCAAAGGGTCAGACATGACTCAGTGCTTGTACAGGGGACCTTTAACCTTTCATCACATTTTGTTGCTGCATTGATGTTTTTATGATGTTATCTGTCCAGTCCGTTTGTGTGAGGTAGGCAGCCATATTAGTCAAATAAATAAATAAACAAATAAATACCACAATAATGTCTGTTCTAGAATTAAATTACAGACTTTTAACATATACAGTTAATCCTCACTTAACAATGGTAACTGGGACCAGAATTTCCATCACTAAGTGAAGCGGTCATAAAGTGCAATATCATATGGCCATGCCACTTAGTGACAGTTCCAGCAGGTCCTGGTTACCATCATTAAGTGAATCAACACCAGTCATTAAGCGAGAACATGACCACATGATCACAACGTCTGACTTCCTGCCAGCTTCTCCATTGACTTTGCTTGTGGGAAGCCAGCAGGGAAGGTTGCAAATCATGATCACGTGACCTTGGGATGCTGTGAGGGTCAGAAATATGGGCCAGTTGCTGAACACTTTGATTGTGATCACATGACTGGAGGGACACTGTGATGGCTGGAACCATTTGTCCAGTGTACCACTCATTCAGTACCCTCACAAGTTTGAATGGTCACTGAACAAGTAGTCATTAAATGAGGACCACCTGTATGTTCAAGCAAGTTTTTGTAGCTACTAAGAGTGTACACATATTCTTTGCATTGTACAAATAGGCACTGGTGAGACTGCCCCTTCTACTGATAGTAGTGCTTTCTAACATAAACAGTGTCATTTATTGTATCCATATATTGACTCCCTTCACAATACGGAAAAGACAACAACCTGTTTTTTGTTATCTGTCTCTTTCCCCTTCAGGGTTATCAGGCAATTTCAGTTTGCCAGATCTGCCTAATATGCACTTCAACATCATGTATGTAAAGACAGAATATTTTTTGTACCCCACACTCCCCCGCTCAACATACAGTATCTATAATAAAAGTTATGGATAGAACAAATTTTGTATATACACACACATTGATTTACTATTTAATCATTTTAAACAAATCCAAACATTTCTGATCATTAGCCTTTTGCATTTGAATGGACCTTTAAATAGCTTCACTGTCATATTCCATATACTGCTCTGTATCCCATCAACAATTGATAAGCAATAACAGTAACAATGATCATGTCTAGCCAACTGTGAAAGTCATGATTTGAATATGTGTTTATATGCATATGGAGTTGCTGGCGGTTCACTATGAAGTTTCAAAACTCAAAAGGCTGTGTAAAGCAAAGGAAAAAACTGCTTCTTGGGAACACAGCTTTCCATCTGTCTTTGGAGGGCAGATGGAAAGCTGATTCTGTGGGAAATGCAGACTGCATTGGTTTGGCCCTCCACCTAATGAGATCCTGCTAAATGGAAGAGGTTGCTAAGATTAGTGGATCCTTTTGAGCCCCTGTCATGTTCATCGTTCCAATGTTCGTTACATCGTAACGTTTCGATGTCATTTTCCTGATCCGTGTTTGCTGTGTGGAGATTTCCAGCCGTGCCAGGCTGTAATCTCCTTACGGTAACTGTGGAATGTATGTTTGGGTTATGGAATGTGTTCAAGGTTACTTTCTCAGGCCGATCTGGGCGACGGTTGCTAACACCTGGGAGGGGGTGGTTGCTAAGCGGGAGTGAGGGCGGAACCGGGCTGGAGGCGAGGGTTTTTAGTTTGTATTTGGCACGCTTTTGCTCATCCTCAGCTTTCTTTGTATCTGCACACTATTCTTTCAATAAACCAGTTATCCTTAAGCACCTGCTTGTGAAGCTGAGTCTGTCAGAATAGGCAACCATTACAGCCCCTAAGAAAGGCAAGACAAAGCAAGGCCTATTAATTCAGCAGAACATTTGTGTACAATATGGAATCAAAAGCAAGAGCACTTCACCCGTTCAGATGTCCTCTGTCTTTTCTGAAAGGCAAGGAGATTCTTGGTTCTACATAAAATATTTCCTCAGCATTTTGTTTCTGAGGATATAAGCCAGGACACATTTGGTCAACTCCATTACTCCACTCTTAGTCTCCAGTGAAAACAGTAGGGTTTATTTCTGGTAGATTTGTAAGGTACTGTTGAAGTGTTACTGCAAGCAGCCCGCAGACTACTGAAAAATACATCATTTTTTCACTACCTGCCTGTTTCATATTCACACACATCTGCAGCTATTTTTTTTAAACAGGACAATATCTGTATAAGCATATACTTTCTGCCAGAGAGCAAAATTATAGTATTTTATGAAATATATTTAAAGCTAATTAAAAAGCCTAACAAGTAAATATATTCATGAATATAAAATGATTAAATAGTAAATCAATGTGTGTGTATATACAAAATCACACATACACCTAAAGTACAATAACATTAAAACACAATAATCCAAATGATATTCAGAAAAATGTCCCTAGCAAGCTCTTTGTAAGTTCTAGAAATGCTGATGCCCAGCATGGTGTCCACAAAATCCCAGCATTGCCCTTCAAAGTTAGCAAAATGTTAAACCAATTGTGAAGAACCTGTGATCTTCCAGATGATGCTGAATTCCCTGGTTCTTGGAATTGTAAATCAGCAATATCTGGAGAGCCCCAGGTTATTGACATCTGGTACATATGAAAATTGCACAGTTTTTGCAATTTAAAGGCAACTATGGAGAGCTTGGCTCCTTGCCATCACCTCCACAATAAGTGTTTCTAAAAATCTTCCTCATACTTCTGTCTCTACAGACACTTCTACCCTGGTGCTAGATGTCTAAATCTCAGCTTTCAAATTCAAGCTGAATCTTGAATTCATAGCCTCATTGGGAAATATGAGAAGTTACATTTGCTTCTGTCCTGCCTTAGAATAGTAAATTTTGAAGAGCGGCTTTTTCCAACCTAACGTTCTGTATAGGTGGTGGGACTATAATCTCTGAAGTCCTTGCTAGCTAAATTGCATGGATATTCTGAGACTTGTAATCATCATACCATTAGAAAGCACCAGGTTGAAGAATGCAATAGTAGATAAAATAGAGAAACGATAAATACAGGAGCAATCCTAGTAACAGAATAATGTTCTTATGGTATAAGATTTAATTTTCTACTTGTCTTCTTTCATGAAACTACATGACATACTCTAATTTCTTGCCGTGATACATTTGGAAATATTTATTGTGGCTGAATAGTTTCTGTGATGCAAATCATGATGGAATGAGAGGTGTGTCTGAACCAAGGTCACTTTATTTTTAGCATTTTATTTTGGGGTTTCATAGGGAAATAAATGATGGCTTCATTTTATTGAAAGCAAAAGTGAAGTGACATTTGTGATAAAAAAATGTCATCCAATAGTTAAAGCCACAGTTTAAAAAGTTTGCTTGATATACCAATATTTATTCATTTAGGCATTGACTTCACCTTAGGAATTTTCCCTTGTTCTTACTGCTAATAATTACATTTAAAAATAAAAAATAAGAGATAATTGTAAAACATTAATTTGCAAAGTTAAAATAAGTAATTTTAAATTTGCAAATAAAAAGCAATGTTCTTTGGCTAAATTGTATGAGGAGGTATTGCTTAGCACTCATGATTTCTGGAAAAAATCTGTGTAGCTGAATATTTGTATCTGCAGCTTAATACATTCCTTCCTGCTGTAGTAGATCCCTCTTCATAATTACTGAGAAGTAAACCCCATTGATAATCATATATCTTGCTTCCAAGTCAGAAGGCATAAGATTTAACAGTTTTGATTAAAGGAAAACTGGAAGCTTCTTTGTGGTCATTGATGATACTTTCCTAACAAGAAATTCATGCCAAGATTTATCAAACAAACTATAAGAAACATAACAAGGTAAATATTCCAATGGAAATCTTCAGATCCTCATCCAGGTATAACCTAGCCACAGGCTATGTCTCTGAGATAGCCAGTTTCCAGTATTCCATTCAATGTATCTCCAGAGAAACAGACTTGGTGACCTTCAGGGCCGCAACTGGGGGGCAGGGGCAAGTGGGGCGTGTGCCCCCGGCACCATGCTGTGGCGGGCACCAAAACAAGTGCTGGGGGGCACCAAAATGGGCACGGAATCCATGTTTGCCCCGGGTGACACAGACCTTAGTTGTGGCCCTGGTAACATTGATGCTAGAATCATTTCATTGAAATCAATTAAACCAAAGAATGCAGTTAATGAACAAATTGCATACCCTCATGTATATTGCAGATTATTGTGGGACATGTGAGAAGACTGCCCATTTGGAGAATGCAATCATCACATGGTCATGCAGATGTGGACTGGCATGTTTACAAGCCAAGGGCTTGAGAGAGTTGAATATTGCAGGCACATATTGGCAGGGATGTTTGAGTGGGCAGATTTGATAATCTTGCTGTATTCTTTGAGCTGAGGCCACTATTTTTTCCCTTTGGCTGCAACTATCTAACCAAGAAAAGTATGTGGAAGAAACAGAATGGTGTGTAAAAGAGTGCTGTGGAAATCCTAATCATCACTTGTAGATTGCTTCAGGCTCCTCAGTTTTGTTTTTGTTTTTGTTTTTAAAGTAGGGGAAAGAAAAATGCTTGAGAAGAAAATTTTAAAAATGCTTCAAAAATGTCTATATGATGGAATGCATTTTCAAAATGGATGCATAGGCTACAATAAACATGAGAAGCATCCTGTCTCTGCTTCCAAATATTCAGAGCTGTAATGACACTTACATTTCTCTAAAAGGCAGCACTTTATTCTTTGGGAATCTGTCAGACAATGAAGTAGATGTGTGACTTTCAAATGCTTATCCTCCAAAGCATACTACGAAAATAATGTTTCTGGCAGAGAAATTGATCTCATATGATATTGCTTGTTAAAAGTTGAACTGAAAGGCATTCCTGAGCTGGAAAATAAAGAAAACATTAAAGATACTGCCTCCTTCAACTTGATCTCAGCTCCTGTGGTTTCATAAACATGTTACTATAATTATTCTGACAGAAATATAGGTATGATTAGCAAAACATTCTTCTAATTTTTGTTGTTATTGTTGGCATTGTTACTTCCCAATCTAGACTACAGTTCTGGAATTCACAAGTATTTCCCATCCATGTAGTCAAGGTCAGCTATAGGATGCCAGCTACCTGGGCAAGAAAACAGTACATTAGGGAAATAGCTGTGTTTTTTAAAACACACACACACACACACACACACACACACACACACATACACATACACATATATATATATATATATATATATATATAAATAATTTTTAAAGCATATATAGGTTCCTAGATCAGTAGATGCACTGAATATAGTCCAGTGAAAACTAGTTGTGGCTAAAACTTAGCATAGACACCAGAATTTTAAAAGGTAATCAAGTTCATATCTATTTAGAAGAAACTTCTATTACATTTAATGCAAACCAATATACAATTTCCTTTCAGTCTCCTTGGCTGTGGCTTACTCACTCTTTCTTTGTCAGCAAATTATAATAGCAGCATTAAACTAGAATTATTCACTGTGTTTCCTTATTATTCCATGAAAAACAGTGAATCATGAATTTGTTGGTAGTTCAGCTGGAACTGTTTGTTCAGAAAACATTGCCCTCATTCTGAATTGATTTCTTTTGTTTTTGGTGATCTGTGACTGAGCCAAAATTCAAGGTGAAATGAAGGATAATTTAAAAGGTTTCCCCTTTTTTCAGTATTTCAAGCCTACATTTGATTTTCTTTGAGTTGTTGGTAACCATAATAAATGCCACAATAAAAATGACATTGTGAATTAACAACTACAGATGTTAAGAACTTGAAAATCATTCCCAGAAAGCAGAACTTCCTCACCCTGGTGCCTTGCAGATATCTCAGAATATAAATTCCCCATAATCCCTTAACCAACATGGCTGACCTGTGATTATCAAAACTGAAGTCCAACCTACCTGACAGACACCAGGGAAGATGTCCAAGCACAAATTCTATTGCTTTAAATACCCCATTACTACACTTCTTTTGCCTATATGATTGCAAATAAGAGAGAAACTCACTTTCAACTCACAATACATGTAGCAATGAAAGTTACGAAGAGGGTTTCCTTTCAGTTTTAGTAACTGTCCAGCAGAACTCTTTAAGCAGCTAAAGGATATATTGTTATGTATTCCGGAAGACCCAAAGTAGAAGCCTTCAGAGATTTGCTGGACCAAATCTGCAAGGCATTTTGAGAATAAAATTGCTTGCCTTCATGCCAACTTTATCATTTATTTATTTATTCGTTTGTTTGTTTGTAAAATTTATAGAGCTGTCACACAACTGCTCTATGGGGGGGCATATAGAAAAACCACGGATTAAAACATAGTACAAAACCAATTGAAACCAATTAAAACAATGAACATAGATAAAAACAAGACCACAAGTGGGAGTCTATTACACACAACACAGCCAACACATGGCTCCCTATTACCAGCACATCATGCTGAGGTGCCTGCTGCATCACCTGGTCTAACTACAAGGGTGTGATTTCAGTTTACGAGGCCTGAAGATATGGACAAGAAGCTCTTAATTATCTGGCTACCACATACCACATTGATCTCTGCTATCAGTCTGGAAGGTAAAGAGCTACATATCAGTGGGGGGAAAAATTCAGGCCTTGCCATCCTTGTCCTGGCTGCAGAAGATTCAGCTGAATTCAGTGCCAACTAGTCCCCAAGAATGGCACTGACTGCATGTCAGGATCACAAGAGGGGAGACTAGCTATTTGCAAGGAAACATACCTGACTGAAACTGAAGCTTTTCAGAATTTGGCTCAACAGATCTGAGTTATTTAGCTCTAGATGTGCCTTGGTAAGAAGATGATATCCAGTCTCATCTTGATGTCTTACGCTATGCCTGCTACTTTTGATAGCTGCTACCATCTTGCCCCTTGAATCTACCAACCTTATTCAGGCTACTTGCTCTGAATTAGAACATTGCTCCTGCTCGTCCCCTTGCAATCCAGATGAGAGATTGGAACTTTGTTTATGATTTAACAAGCAGTTTTTAGCAATATCTCTTTGATGACCATCCTGTTTGCATTGCATTGCAGCTGAGTTAGCCTGCTCATCTTGACTTGTTTGTGCAAGGCTAGGGGGCTTACCTGATTTAATTGGGGAAATGATGAACATGTTCTTCCATGATGAAGTGGTTGCACAGACCTCAGAGAAGGCAGTGGTTTTTCTACTCCTAGATTCAGGGGATTTTGCCATCCCTGGAGAGAAGCCCACCCTGGGATTTTGCCAAATACTACTATATCACAAATGCTCCTTTTTTCAAGCAATGTGGTTAAGAAGCTAGTGCAGCTCTTTTTGGAGGAATCTGATTCTTTTGACCCTTATTGGTCTGTTTCCTGGCTGGTTTTTGGAACAGAATCACACAAGATCACTGTTACAAATGACCTCTTGAAGGAGAGCAACAGAAGTGGTATGACTCTGTTGATCCTGTTCAGTCTCTCAATGGCTTTTCATACTATTGTCAAACACAAGCCTTCAGGGCATCAGTGAATGGTGGTTCATTCCTACTTGCAAGGAAGATATCAGAAAATGATCTTGGGTGACTGTGCCTCTACACTCTGGCAGCTACCTTGTGACATTATTTTGTCTCCAATGCTTTTTAACATCTATCTGAATCTAATGGGGGCAGTCATCAGGAGTTTGGGGCCAGATGTCATCACTATACTCATGATATTTAACCCTAATTATGTATTTTCATAGTATCTGAATCAGAAGCCATGCATGTTTTCAACCAGGGTCTGCTAGCAGTGATTGGGGGTGCTGGGGTGGAAAGCTAATAAAATGAACACTGACCAGATGAAATAGGCGGCTTATGAACTGCTATAATAAAACAATTTTTTTTCCCATAGGTTCCAGTGGCTTATCCTTATTTGAACACTTGCCTAATATACAACTACTTTTTTGTAAACATGAATAAGCCATAATCTCCTCTCACCTCCCACTCACATATGTATTTTAACTATGTATGCTTTGGGGTGAAGCAGGCATCAACAAGATGTGCATAGTTTTCTTGTCGGAGCAATGGCAACGTGATCTGAGGAGAGAAGTACATCTCTCCCCTTTGTCATGGTTAGATCATGCCCTGGTTAGCCTGAGATTCTCCTATGCTGCCCCCCTCCGCAGGGAGGCAGGAACTATTTGATTGGTCCACCCCCGGCAACTAATGGACCCAGTAGGATTTCAGAAGGAGCGGGGGTTATACTCGAGGATCTGCTGCATGGTCCAGCAGAGGCCCTGGCTGCTGCCTGGAATAGGAAGGCAGCCAGGACCTTGTACAGGATCACGCCTGTGCAGCCTCTCTTATCCCATTGAACCCGACACTCCCCGTGGTTTACGGAGGAGCTGAGGGTTCTGAAGAGGATTAAGAGATGCCTAGAGCACCACTGGAGAAAGACAAAGATGGAATCTGACTGAACACAAACTAGAGCCACTATTAAGGCCTACCTTGTGGCGGTAAGAGCGGCAAAACGTTAGTATTTCTCTGCTCTTATTGCATCTGCAGAATGCTGCCCAGCGGCCCTGTTTAAGATTACCTGATCCCTCTTGGGGAAAGGGAACCTAGAGATTCATCTACAGGGCCAAGCTGAGGAGTTTTCTGGGCATCTGCAGGATAAAATTGCTCAGATTCACTCCAAGTTGAACTCTGAGCATGAGGCAGTTTCTGGGGAGATGCCCGGGTAACGTTCTTACTCTGTTATCTGGGAACGGTTTGAGTCTGTTGAACCCAAGGAAGTGGACAGGATCCTCCAGACTGTAAACACCACCACTTGCCATTTAGATCCATGCCCCTCCTGGCTGGTGAAGGCAGCTCAGGAGGGGACATGTGGTTGGGTCCAGGAGACGATAAATGCTTTCTTGAGAGAGGGGGTATTTCCAGAAGCCTTCAAAGAGGCTCTGGTGTGCCCCCTCCTCAAGAAACCATTGCTGGACCCTACATTACAGCTCCCGAGGATCCTGGATGAAACGGATTATCTAGACCCATTCCAGTCAGGTTTCAGGCCCGGTTATGGGACAAAACAGCATTGGTCGCACTTATGGATGATCTCTGGTGGGAGCGGGATGGAGGGAATGCATCCATTCTGGCTCTTCTTGACCTCTCAGCAGCTTTTGATACCATCGACCATGGTATCCTTTTGGGTCGGCTCAGGGAGTTGGGGGTGGGTGGCATAGTCTTGCACTGGTCCACCTCCTTCCTCCAGGGCTGGTCCCAATTGGTCTTGATAGGGGACAAGAGATCGGCCCCACAGGCCCTTCTTTGTGGGGTGCCGCAGGGATCAGTACTCTCCCCTTTCCTTTAACATCTACATGAAACTGCTGGGCGAGATCGTTCGTCACCATGGGATGAGGTATCATCAGTATGCTGATGATACTCAATTGTATATCTCCATCCTGGGTGAAGTAAGTGATGCCGTGACCACCCTTTCCGAGTGTCTGGGGGCTGAGGGGGCCTGGATGGGGAACAACAGGCTTCGACTGAACCCTAGTAAGACAGAGTGGCTGTGGATTAACGGCACCTCGTATGCCAGGAACTTGTCATCTTTAGTGCTGGATGGGGTTGCACTGCCCCAGACAGACCCGGTGCATAACTTGGACTCACGACTCCTGCTCGAAGAGCAGGTGGCAGTTGTGGCCAGGAGGGCCTTTGCACAACTTCATGTTGTGTGCCAGTTATGCCCTTTCCTGGACTGAGAGGCCCTCTGAATGGTCACTCATGCCCTGGTCATCTCCCATATAGATTACTCTAATGTGCTCTACATGGGGCTACCCTTGAAGAATATCCGGAAACTACAGCTGGTCCAGAATGTGGCCATGCGGACAATCTTGGGTGTCCCAAGATTTGCACACGTAACACCTTTGTTGTGTGAGCTGCACTGGGTCCCAGTTTGCTTCCGGGTCCAATTCAAGGTACTGGTCATCACGTTCAAAGTCCTACATAGCATGGGACCAGGAAATCTGAGGGACTGTCTCATCCCTATTACATTGACCCGCCCCATCTGGTCATGCAGGGAGGGCATGTTACGGGCCCCATCTATAAAAGAATTCCATCTAGCGGGGTCTTGGAAGTGTGCCTTCTCTGCTGTAGCCTCCGCCCTTTGGAACATCCTTCCCCCAGAGGTGAGATAAGCCCCCTTGCTCCTGGACTTTTGCAAAAGATTAAAGACCTGGTTTTGTCTGCAGGCTTGGAATGGAAGGGGGAATAATTACACCTGGGGATGGCTAGTGCCATAAAATGATTCTGAGGGGCCTATTACACCCAAGGACTGATTAAGATCTTTTCACCATGTAAATTTTATTATATTTGTATTTTTACTGCATTTTGTATTGTAATCGTTTTGAATTTTAATCCTGTTTTATTGTAAGCCACCCAGAGTCCCCCCCATAGGGGAGAGATGGGTGGTGAATAAATTCATAAAATAAATAAAATAAAATAAATACTGAAGAGCCATGATATAATATGGGAGGAAAGTATTCAACTTAAAGCCAGAACATGGTTCAGGATGTGCTGAGCTTTGAAATATCTCCCACTCTGGCTTTCCTTCCTGGGTTGCTGTAAGAATACAACAATATAATCTCTGGGTATTCCATTTAATGTCCTTAGAATAAGGGCAGATTCAAATTTGACTCATAATAAATGCTTGTCTTCAGTGATGTGTGACCCAATTCTTTCTCTTATATTCAGTACTATTACTGGAACTAATGCCTTGATACATGTGACACAATTAATTGGATTACTTTCCTAATGAGGATGGCAATGTAGGTGCTACTTATCAGGATGGTTCTTGTACAGTGTGAGAGCAAGGGGCTAAAAATATTCCCTGTACTATGTTAATGTTTGTATCACTCAAATCTTGCTATAGCTACAATGGAAGTGAAATGGATAAGTACATTTTCTAATCATAGGGTGTTAATGAGCATCCAGCTGAGAAGTTCCCATTCTCAGCATATGCTTCATCTACAGGACTTGATTCAACATCCAGAGATAGGAGAGCTTGGAACTGGTTCTGAGTGAAAAACAAGCTTTGATCTTTTGGCCTCAGAAGCAGACCTAACAAGTCATTTGGAAGAGACCAAGAGAAAAACATGATATTCTCACAATTATATTTCAGGTACGTGTGCCAGGTTTAAATGAAGCTAACAACCACTGTCCAAAGTTCTGTCTTCTGAAGCAAACGTATTAGCTTATACTTATTAGCTATACAGACTTTCTCTGCACAGTTTATTATGCAGACCGAGAAATATTTCAGAATAAATGTTCAGCATTTTAGAAACAGGCTTGCAACCATTGTAGGTAAACTGGAATAGATTAGGTTTCCTCTACTACAATTGATCTGGTAAAGACATGGGCTTGGTAGGAGCCAATTGGGGTTGAGGCATTGGAGAAATAATCCACTCTGACCCATTGAGGTAAAACTTTTTTTTTTTTCAGGCCAATATTGATACTTGATCTGAGTGGCAAACTGGGGACTTGACAAGTATATAAAGTAGGTGGAAATAGGACGAAATTAGTATTTGATTTAATTTACTTGCTCTTAACTTATTTAAAATTAAATGAATTAGGTTTATGGGATTGTAAGAGGTAGGATGGACTGTTTAGGCCATCAAACCCAACCCCTTGCTGCAATAGTACAGAAGTCCAAATTAAAACATCCCTAAAAAATTCTACCACGCTTCTACTTGAACACAGCAAATGAAGGGGAATTTACTACATCACTTGAAAATAGGTTTTGCTGCTGAATTTCTATATTGCTGGGATTTTTTTTTAATATATTTAACTGGAATTTGCCTTCATGTAACTTAAGACCACCCACTTTGATTATAGAAAATAGGTCTTGCCCTTCTTCTTCTATGATATAACCACTGAGGTATTTGTAGAAGGCTGCTATCATATTCTACCTTAATGGTCTAAGCATGCCCAGTTCTTTCAGTACTGTGGAGTCCTTGGTGCTCTCTGAGCTTGGGTGTTTTCTTGCAGACATTTCATTGCCTGACCAGGCAACATCTTCAGTGCTAGAAGGGAGTGGGGTTTGCTCCCTGTTTATATACAGTAGCTTTCCCTTTCAGTACTCCTTGGAGAACTTAGCTTTAAGTTCTGTGATCATCCTTGCTGTCCTTCTTTGTACGTGTTCTATTTTTTTTCTGAATTATTCTTAAAGAGTGGTGCCCAGAACCAGACATAGTATCAATGTAGTAGCATCTGTTATGATAAATTGAGCTTAATGTGAATTAAACACAATTAATACATTTGTTCCTATGTTAATAATGTTCCCTTCTAGCCACACTAAACATTACACTTTAGTGCCAAGTTATATAATGCCAGTGGGAGCCTTAAACTTTTAAAAGCTACATAATGACTCTGGGGCCTCAAGTTGTGCATCCTTGGTCTTTAGTACTGAGTCTCAGAAGTTATATTTCAGAGAAGTAGCAATATAGCAAAGTTTAAGGTGCCCCAGCTGAAAATTCATATCATTCAGATGCGGTCATGGAGAATGTCTGAAGATCAGGTGTAGGGAATCATTCTTGTTATGCAGACACTGCTAATATTGCTACATTTAAGCATCTAATATGTGGGGATCAAAATGAAATGAATTGTTTTTAAGTGGTTCTAAAGAGGGTGCAGTGAACGGAGTCCCATCGGCTACCATCTCTGGCTCCTGCACTGCCTCCTCTAGGCCTAAGCATGCACAACAAGACACACTTTCCAGCATTTGGTGTCATCTCAAACTGTTTTAATAATCGGCCTTACTATGTATCTTTCTGAACAACTGAAGTGAAAAGATGTGGGTGGCTCTCCCTCATTTACATGTCTCTGCTAAACTGTGGATGAACTTATTCTGGGATGGCTCCCTGCTGCCAAGTCCATTATCGTATTGAGATTTAAGGTTGTTGCCCCCCCGCCTAGAGATGTAAGGGTTGGCTTCACCATTTGGCAGTTTGAAGTAAGATGCCTCATGCACTTTTTGGCACTAGTGAAGAATAAACCGCCTGTTATTTATAAAATTATTTGTGGAGGGGGGAAGAATTGGGATGTTTTTATCTCACGTTTGTGTAGTCTGCCAAGATGTTTGCTTAGCATAAGACTTCAATCATGCCAAAATGTTGGAAGGTTTGTGTGAAGTTTATGTACCCATACAGTAGAGCTGACTCTGAAGTGAATTAGACTGGGCTCTTAAGGCTCACTTAACTGAGAGTAGTCCCACTGAAATTAATGAGAATTACATCTCACAAGGCAGGTATAGTTCTATAGTTGTAGAACTCTTATTCTGAAAGGAACATTTCATCTCTTTTCTGCATGTTGTAATTGTTCTCTCAATAACGCTTTGATTGCAAAATAAGTGACAAAAGTTTCAGCTGAAATCAAATTTCAGGCAATATTTTCTTCTGTCTCTCTATTATATCTACATCATGATATAATTCTTTTTGGCAGGTTATTGTAATGTCTGGAAACATCTAGATCTTGATATG